>NC_091285.1:6361721-6717971 GCF_032444005.1 Ranitomeya imitator
AGAGAAAGAAAGAAAGAAAGAGAAGAAAGAAAATGGAGAAAGAGAAGAAAGAGAGAGAGAAAGAAAGAGGATAAAGAAAGAAAGAAAGAAAGAAAGAGAGAAAGAGAAAGAAGAGAAAGAAAGAGAGAGCGAAAGAAAGAAAGAAAGAAAGAAAGAAAGAAGAAAGAGAGAAAGAGAGAGAGAAAGAAAGAAAAAAAGAAAGGAAGAGAGAAAGAAGAAGAAAGAAAGAGAGAAAGAAAGAAGAAAGAAGAGAAAGAAAGAAAGAAAGAGAAGAAAGAAAAAGAAAGAAGAATGAGAAGAAAGAGAGAAGAAAGAAAGAAAGAAAGAAAGAAAGAAAGAAAGAGAGAGAAAGAAAAAGAAAGAAAGAAGAGAAAGAAAGAGAGAAAGAAAGAAGAAGAAAGAATGAGAAAGAAGAAAGAAAGAAAGAAAGGAGGAAAGAGAGAAAGAAAAAAGAAAGAAAGAAAGAAAGGAGGAAAGAGAGAAAGAAAAAAGAAAGAAAGAGAGAAAGAAAGAGAGAAAGAATGAAGGAAAAAAGAATGAAAGAAAGAGAGAATGAAAGACAAAAAGAGAAAGAAAGAAAGAAAGAAAGGAAGAGAGAGAAAGAGAGAGAAAGAAATACAAGAGAGAAAGAAAGAGAGAAAGAGAGAAAGAAAGAAAGAAAGAAAGAAAGAAAGAAAGAAAGAAAGAAAAAGAGAAAGATAGAAAGAAAGAGAGAGAGAAAGAAAGAAAGAAAGAAAGAAAATGGAGAAAGAGAAAGAGAGAGAGAAAGAAGGATAAAGAAAGAAAGAAAGAAAGAAAGAAAGAGAGAAAGAGAAAGACAGAGAGAATGAAAGAAAGGAAGAAAGAAAGAAAGAAAGAAAGACAGAGAGAATGAAAGAAAGGAGGAAAGAGAGAAAGAAAGAGAGAAGAGAGAAAGAAAGAAAGAGAGAAAGAAGAAAGAAAGAAAGAAAGAAAGAAAGAAGAAAGAAAGAAAGAAAGAAAGAAAGAAAGAAAGAAGAAGACAGAGAGAATGAAAGAAAGGAGGAAAGAGAGAAAGAAAGAGAGAAAGAAAGAGAGAAAGAAAGAGAGAAAGAAAGAAAGAAAGAAAGAAAGAAAGAAAGAAAGAAAGAAAGAAAGAAAGAAAGAAAGAAAGAAAGAAAGAAAGAAAGAAAGAAAGAGAGTCTCAGCCCCCGCTGTGCAGTGTGTGTCCTTCTGGTGCAGCGCACGTCTAATACCGCAGAGCGTTGCTCCACATCAGACACATCGGCTGCGGCTGCTTTTCGCAGCGGATTCATTTCTGTGCTTCATTCTTTTCAGTGATTTCCTTCACACTAAGTCTATGGAGACGTTTTATTCAGAGTTATGTGACCGAAGAAAACGATAAATGTGCTGAGCGCTGTGCATGGTAATGCTACACACTGCGCTGCACATAGTAATGCCGCACATAGTAATGCACATAGTAATGCTGCACACAATAATGCCGCACACTGCACTGCACATAGTAATGCCGCACATAGTAATGCACATAGTAATGCTGCACACAATAATGCCGCACACTGCGCTGCACATAGTAATGCCGCACATAGTAATGCACATAATAATGCTGCACACAGTAATGCCGCACACTGCGCTGCGCATAGTAATGCTGCACATAGTAATGCACATAGTACATCCCGTAGAATGTAAGCCCCCGGGGGCAGGGTCCTCACCCCTCTGTACCAGTCCGTCATCGTAAATTTGTTTACTGTAAGAGATATTTGTATTTTGATGTAACCTCTTCTCATGTACAGCACCATGGAATTAATGGTGATATATAAGATAATAATAATAACATAGTAATGCCGCACACTGCGCTGCGCATAGTAATGGTGAACAGAGTAATGCACATAGTGATGCCGCTCATAGTAATGCCGCACACTGCGCTGCGCATAGTAATGGTGAACAGAGTAATGCACATAGTGATGCCGCTCATAGTAATGCCGCACACTGCGCTGCGCATAGTAATGGTGCAGAGTAATGCACATAGTGATGCCACACATAGTAATGCCGCACACTGCGCTGCGCATACTAATGGTGCACAGAGTAATGCACATAGTGATGCCGCACATAGTGATGCCGCACATAGTAATGCTGCGCATAGTAATGGTGCACATAGTGATGCCGCACATAGTAATGCCGCACACTGCGCTGCGCATAGTAATGGTGCACATAGTGATGCCGCACATAGTAATGCTGCACAGAGTAATGCACATAGAAATGGTGCACATAGTGATGCTAAACACTGCACTTCATACAGTAATGCCGCACAGTGCGCTGCGCATAGTAATGGTGCACAGAGTAATGCACATAGTGATGCCGCACATAGTGATGCCACTCATAGTAATGCCGCCCAGTGTGCTGCACATAGTAATGGTGCACAGAGTAATGCACATAGTGATGCCGCACATAGTGATGCTAAACACTGCACTGCGTACAGTAATGGTGCACATAGTAATGGTGCACAGAGTAATGCACACAGTAATGCCGCGCAGTGCGCTGCGCATAGTAATGGTGCACAGAGTAATGCACACAGTAATGCCGCGCAGTGCGCTGCGCATAGTAATGGTGCACAGAGTAATGCACACAGTAATGCCGCGCAGTGCGTTGCGCATAGTAATGGTGCACAGAGTAATGCACACAGTAATGCCGCGCAGTGCGCTGCGCATAGTAATGGTGCACAGAGTAATGCACATAGTAATGCCACACATAGTGATGCTAAACACTGCACTGCGTACAGTAATGCCGCGCAGTGCGCTGCAGACACAGAGGTGGCACTGTTGCCCCGGCGCCGGCTGCACATCAGGCGCTAATGTCTTGTATTTCGCACTCGTTTAGTTTATTTTTCTTTTGCTTCCATCTCTTAAAAAAATAAATTAAAAGAAAAACAAAAAAATGGAATAAAATCCTGCAGAAAAGTTTCTCTAGTAAATCGTCGAATAACATTTGCTTTTCCAGAATCCGGTCAGGATTGATATCACCGTCGCGTTTCCTATTATTTTATTCGCCTCTGAATTTTATTTTCCTTTTTTCATTTCTGTCTTTTTAGTTTTACGTTTTTTTTAAATTGAACATTTAAAGATAAATCCTCCGAATAATGAAATCATTTCTAAGGAATTTTAGAAAATAAATCATTTTTGTCCCATATTTCCGGAGTCTCTGAGCGCAGGTCCGGGGGCTGCGTGGTGAAGGCTCCGTCTATGGGGGGCTACGAGGAGCTTGGCATCCAGACGTCACCATGAAGCCCAATATAAGGCTGCTATTAATATCTGTGGGAAATGAGCGGCTGTCAGGCTCCGGGAACGAGGAGATGCAGATTTAGTTCTTTGTCAGTCAAGATTTCCCCTTGATGGGTCAAATTTAGCTCGATGTAGAATTATCCTGTCTGAGCAATTATATGGGCCTCCTCGGGTCAGCGAGACGAGCCGCCATCATCATCTCCGAGCTGGATACAGGGTATTACTGGATGACTCCCCGGGGGGATGATACTGCATGGGGGGACAATGGACCATAACGAGGTCTGAGACAAGCCACCATGGCCACTATTAGACAGGGGTCCACCTCCAGACCACCCCGGTTTGGCTCCTTCACATATTGCATTGGCCTGAGCTTCCTTCCATGGATGTCATGGTGGCAGTGGTGGACAGGAGGCTTTGCGGCTGTGCGCCCATGGACACTGGCCAACCAATAGGAATGCCACTAGATAGAAGCGCACTACAAGAACGTTAGGGCTCGTATTGAAGTTGGACTTTTTATAGGTTGTGGGCCCTTTGAAAGTCCTACTATGCACTTGTGGTAGTTGTGAGGACTTTGCTGCTGTGAACTAATGACCATTGACCAATCATTATCAAAGCTCTCGGTTCCATGATACGGTTAGATGATGTCCACCACCTGGAGTCCAGGATTCATATTCAGGTCTTCTACTGGCCTGTGGTCCCTCAAAGCCTCCGTCTCAATGCTGCAAGATCATGGACACTAGATAACCCTTGAGGGTTCATTAGCTAAAATCCAGAGGTTACGGTATGTTGGTTTGGGGTTCTTCACATCCTGAGTAACCCTGTGGACACCTTGCGCCTCCTTCTGTTTGTTGGGGCAGCTTTGTTGCTGTGAGCCCATAAACACTGGACATTGGACAATATTTAGTATTTCTCATGGTTCAAAGTTAATTTTGAAATAACGATCTCCAACTCTAAGACCAGGGCCCGAGTTGTAAGCTCCTTCACACCTTGTGTTGGCCTATTGAGTCTTCATCTATGGATTCAAAGCTGGCAGTTTGGTTTACTTTGTTGCTGTGATCCCATTGACATTGAAAAACCATTAAGTAATCTCCTCGTTCCATGTCACTTTCAGTTGGCTGTCCTCACTGGGACACCAAAGCTCATGTTGTGGTTGGGCTTCTTCTGACCTTGTGTTGGCCTATTGAGTCTTCATCTATGGATAGAAAGGTGGAAGTTGGGCTTCTTTTGCTGCTGTGAGCCCATTGACTTTGAACAACCATTAAGTAATTTCCTCATTCCATATCCCTTTCACTTGGCGGTCCATCACTGGGACACCAAGGCTCATGTTGTGGTTAGGTTCCTTCAAACCTTGTGTTGGCCTATTGAGTCTTCATCTATGGATACAAAGCTGGTAGTTGGGTTTCTTTTGCTGCTGTGAGCCCATGGACATTGAACAACCATTAAATAATCTCCTTGTTCCATGTCACTTTCAGTTGGCGGTCCATCACTGGGACACCACGGCTCATGTGGTGGTTGGGTTCCTTCAGACCCTGTGTTCGCCAATTGCGTCTTCATCTATGGATGCAAAGGTGGTAGTTGGGCTTCTTTTGCTGCTGTGAGCCCATGGACATTGAACAACCATTAAATAATCTCCTCGTTCCATGTCACTTTCAGTTGGCGGTCCATCACTGGGACACCATGGCTCATGTGGTGGTTGGGTTCCTTCAGACCCTGTGTTCGCCAATTGCGTCTTCATCTATGGATACAAAGGTGGTAGTTGGGCTTCTTTTGCTGCTGTGAGCCCATGGACATTGAACAACCATTAAATAATCTCCTCGTTCCATGTCACTTTCAGTTGGCGGTCCATCACTGGGACACCAAGGCCCAGGTTGTGGTTGAGCTTCTTCAGGGCTTGTGTTACCCTGTGGTCTCTCCAAGCATAATTCCTTAGATGCCAATGAGGTAGCTGAGATGACTTTGCTGCTGTGATCTCCTGAACGCTGATCAACTAGTAGGAAAGCCCTGACTCAATGTTACTTTCACATGAAAGTCCTTCATCAGTACCAGGACTCATGTTGGCTCCCTCAAATGCTATGGGCCCTCTAAGCCTCCTTCTCTCCTATAGTAGTTGGGTTTCCTTTGGTGCTGTGAGCCCATGATCATGAGACACCCATTAAGAATGCCCGTGGTTACATGTTACCCTGTGTCCATCTAAACTACAAGTCTCCTGACCAGTTACTATGACTTCCATTTGGGTTTCTTCAGTCGTGGGACCTCCTATTGCTGGAGACCATTACAAATGTCCGCTATTTAGCTTCATGGCTGCTGCTTCTGATGTGAGGAATGAGGATCAGTTCCCTTTTTCTAGAGATTGGTCTTGAGTCTCCATCAGGTCTGTAGAAGGAAATGTTGCTGATCCATCACCACAAGAATCAGACCATTGTGGACCAGTGTCCCTGACTTATGGCAGAAACCAGTTGTATCTTTCCACTCCACAGATGAGACCTGTGTAGATCCATCACCCTACTTTTGGGGAGACTTGAAGAGATCCAGGGATACATGCCATGAATGAGATTTGGTGGACCCATTACCCAATTCTAAAAAGTCCTACAAATGGAAGAACAGGACACGTCACCAGCCCCAGCTCATATAATTGGGTGGTGGAAACTTGAACATGGAAGTTCAGACCGCCGACCAGGTCATACACGTGATGTGGGAGCCGAGACCTCCGTTGGAGGATATTAGGTGGGTGCTTGTGTCAAGCAGCTGCTGAAAGGACCCTACTTTTATCATTTCTGTGGGCGCCCGTCCTCCGCGTACAACTTGTTTCCTGCAGAAGTTGCTACTTTCCTCGCGTTCACCTCATCCAGACGTAACACCGAGCGCCGAGACGCCATTTTTATCTCCAACATGGGCGTCATTTCCAGGCTTCGGAGATACAAGAATTGGTTAAAACCTTGTGCGCCGCCGACTTTTGTGCGGTTATTTGTTTTTTTTGAGTCATAACCTGGTTTGAAGCCTCTGCAGCCGCTCTCAGCACAGAACCGGCTCTCCCCCTCGCTGCGCCGAGTGCTCCACAAACAAAAGACATTACCAGTCATTGTTTCACCATTATGGATTCAATAAATTTGCCATCATTTGTGGGGAAGGTCGGGGACCGGGCGACGTCAGAACCTATTTATCTGGAGTCTTGGAGCATTGATTAGAGTATTCACATTCCCCTAATGCTGCATAATAGCTCCTGAAAGGTGCAACGCATTCAGCTGCGCGGGAGGCGAAGCCTTCACTCCCAACGTGGGGAGCGCAGGGTTAACCCTTACATGGGCCCAGGAGAGCTGCGGAGGGAAGAAACGCAGCCCCCGGCCAATCACAGCCCCCGACCCTTCATCATCTCTACTGCGCAGACGATGAGAGTGATGGTCCGGGATAGAACGAGCAATGTGGAGAAAAGGAGACGGATGGATAGATACTGTAGATAAATAGACATAGATATAGATAGATAAGATAGAAAATAGATAGATGATAGATAAATAGATAATAGATAGATAAGATAGAAAATAGATAGATAGAAAATAGATAGAAAATAGATAGATGATAGATAATAGATAATAGATAGATAGAAAATAGATAGATGATAGATAATATATAAATAATAGATAAATAATAGATAGATAATAGATAGATAGATAATAGATAGATAGATAGATAATATATAAATAATAGATAAATAATAGATAGATAATAGATAGATAATAGATAGATAGATAATATAGAAAATAGATAGATAGATAGATAATAGATAGAAAATAGATAGATAATAGATAATAGATAGATAGATAATAGATAAATAGATAGAAAATAGATAGAAAATAGATAGATAATAGATAGATAGATAGATAGACAATAGATAAATAGATAGAAAATAGATAGATAATAGATAGATAATAGACAGATAATAGATAAATAGATAGATAGATAATAGATTATAGATGATCGATAATAGATAATATGTGGATCGGGGGTGGGGGGCTGATGCGGATTGGGCGTGGGGGGCCGATGCGGATCGAGGGTGGGGGGCCTATGCGGATCGAGGGTGGGGGGCCTATGCGGATCGGGGGTGGGGGGCTGATGCGGATATGGGGTGGGAGGCCGATGCGGATCGAGGGTGGGGGGCCTATGCGGATCGGGGGTGGGGGGCTGATGCGGATATGGGGTGGGAGGCCGATGCGGATCGAGGGTGGGGGGCCTATGCGGATCGGGGGTGGGGGGCTGATGCGGATTGGGCGTGGGGGGCCGATGCGGATCGAGGGTGGGGGGCCGATGCGGATCGAGGGTGGGGGGCTGATGCGGATCTGGGGTGGGAGGCCGATGCGGATCGGGGGTGGGGGGCCTATGCGGATCGGGGGTGGGGGGCTGATGCGGATATGGGGTGGGAGGCCGATGCGGATCGAGGGTGGGGGGCCTATGCGGATCGGGGGTGGGGGGCTGATGCGGATATGGGGTGGGAGGCCGATGCGGATCAAGGGTGGGGGGCCTATGCGGATCGAGGGTGGGGGGCTGATGCGGATATGGGGTGGGAGGCCGATGCGGATCGGGGGTGGGGGGCCTATGCGGATCGGGGGTGGGGGGCTGATGCGGATTGGGCGTGGGGGGCCGATGCGGATTGAGGGTGGGGGGCCGATGCGGATCGAGGGTGGGGGGCTGATGCGGATCTGGGGTGGGAGGCCGATGCGGATCGGGGGTGGGGGGCCTATGCGGATCGGGGGTGGGGGGCTGATGCGGATATGGGGTGGGAGGCCGATGCGGATCGAGGGTGGGGGGCCTATGCGGATCGGGGGTGGGGGGCTGATGCGGATATGGGGTGGGAGGCCGATGCGGATCGAGGGTGGGGGGCCTATGCGGATCGGGGGTGGTGGGCTGATGCGGATTGGGCGTGGGGGGCCGATGCGGATCGAGGGTGGGGGGCTGATGCGGATATGGGGTGGGAGGCCGATGCGGATCGGGGGTGGGGGGCCTATACGGATCGGGGGTGGGGGCCGATGCACCAGACCCTTCGTGGCAGATTCAGTTTGCATTAAACTTACCAGATGCCGACCGAATTATCGCCCTGAATGGAGCAAATCTGTAAAACATGAATGTCAGGAGCTTCATTTAACCCTTTATGTCCTCGGTGCCGGCTCCTCGGGGGCGGGGCTGTAATTTAAAATGCACGAGAAAACAAGGGTTAATTCTGTGGCCATTAGACCCTGTGAGGAGTGAGGAGCTGGAGATGGTTTTCTGGGTCAGATTCCCTCGGTCGCTGCGATCATGGAGACATATTGGGGAGTTACGGACAGCCGGCGCGGGAGGGAATAATGACAGATATCTCGCGCCCCCACACTCCGCCATATGACTGATCGGGGGGCGCACCGACTGTCAGCACCGAGCACAGTGATGTGTGAATGTTCCCCCCACGGTGCGGCACAAGCCCCCGACAACGCCGCTCTTAAAGGGGCCTATTCCCAGCCAATATTTATTTCTGTACAGAAATTCCTCTTAAAGGGGTTGTCCAGGACTCAACAAGCGATGGTCTGTCCAAGACTTCAAGAACAACAAATCCCCTCAGCACCGAGTGATCTGAGGACTGAAACGTGTAGGAAACATAAGTTGTGGAGAAAGTCTCCGGTGTCGCTGCCGTGTTTGGAGAGACCGTAAAGCGCGGCCGCAGGTGGCGGCACCACAAGCCTCCTCTGTGCGGACACTGAGCCCCCTGTTCCCGGGGTCGCGGCTCCGGTGGAAACATTCGTTGTTTGCTTTTCTGCGCACTATTTATAGAGGACACGCGGGCGCTGAGGCCTCGGTCTCCCCATAATGGGCGATTGTGGCGGAACCTGAAAACTCCGAGAATTTATGTATAAGGCTCCGGTGTTACCGCCGCGGAGCCACAGCGCCACCTGGTGCTCACTGCGAAAACTGCTGATTACTGCGCCACCTGGTGCTCACTACGACAACTGCTGCTCACTGCACCGCCTGCTGATAACTGCGCCACCTGGTGCTCACTGCGCAAACTGCTGATTACTGCGCCACCTGGTGCTCACTGCGAAAACTGCGCCACCTGGTGCTCACTGCGCAAACTGCTGATTACTGCGCCACCTGGTGCTCACTGCGAAAACTGCGCCACCTGGTGCTCACTGCGAAAACTGCTGATTACTGCGCCACCTGGTGCTCACTGCGACAACTGCTGCTCACTGCGCTGAGCCGTGTATCTAATCCTCTCCTGTGTGATACTGTCTGCTGAGCCGTGTATCTAATCCTCTCCTGTGTGATACTGTCTGCTGAGCGTGTATCTAATCCTCTCCTGTGTGATACTGTCTGCTGAGCCGTGTATCTAATCCTCTCCTGTGTGATACTGTCTGCTGAGCCGTGTATCTAATCCTCTCCTGTGTGATACTGTCTGCTGAGCCGTGTATCTAATCCTCTCCTGTGTGATACTGTCTGCTGAGCGTGTATCTAATCCTCTCCTGTGTGATACTGTCTGCTGAGCCGTGTATCTAATCCTCTCCTGTGTGATACTGTCTGCTGAGCCGTGTATCTAATCCTATCCTGTGTGATTCTGTCTGCTGAGCCGTGTATCTAATCCTCTCCTGTGTGATACTGTCTACTGAGCCGTGTATCTAATCCTCTCCTGTGTGATTCTGTCTGCTGAGCCGTGTATCTAATCCTATCCTGTGTGATACTGTCTGCTGAGCCGTGTATCTAATCCTATCCTGTGTGATTCTGTCTGCTGAGCCGTGTATCTAATCCTCTCCTGTGTGATACTGTCTGCTGAGCCGTGTATCTAATCCTCTCCTGTGTGATACTGTCTGCTGAGCCGTGTATCTAATCCTATCCTGTGTGATTCTGTCTGCTGAGCCGTGTATCCAATCCTATCCTGTGTGATTCTGTCTGCTGAGCCGTGTATCTAATCCTATCCTGTGTGATACTGTCTGCTGAGCTGTGTATCTAATCCTCTCCTGTGTGATACTGTCTGCTGAGCCGTGTATCTAATCCTATCCTGTGTGATTCTGTCTGCTGAGCCGTGTATCTAATCCTATCCTGTGTGATACTGTCTGCTGAGCTGTGTATCTAATCCTCTCCTGTGTGATACTGTCTGCTGAGCCGTGTATCTAATCCTCTCCTGTGTGATACTGTCTGCTGAGCGTGTATCTAATCCTCTCCTGTGTGATACTGTCTGCTGAGCCGTGTATCTAATCCTCTCCTGTGTGATACTGTCTGCTGAGCCGTGTATCTAATCCTATCCTGTGTGATTCTGTCTGCTGAGCCGTGTATCTAATCCTCTCCTGTGTGATACTGTCTACTGAGCCGTGTATCTAATCCTATCCTGTGTGATTCTGTCTGCTGAGCCGTGTATCTAATCCTATCCTGTGTGATACTGTCTGCTGAGCCGTGTATCTAATCCTATCCTGTGTGATTCTGTCTGCTGAGCCGTGTATCTAATCCTCTCCTGTGTGATACTGTCTGCTGAGCCGTGTATCTAATCCTCTCCTGTGTGATACTGTCTGCTGAGCCGTGTATCTAATCCTATCCTGTGTGATTCTGTCTGCTGAGCCGTGTATCTAATCCTATCCTGTGTGATACTGTCTGCTGAGCCGTGTATCTAATCCTATCCTGTGTGATTCTGTCTGCTGAGCCGTGTATCTAATCCTATCCTGTGTGATACTGACTGCTGAGCCGTGTATCTAATCCTATCCTGTGTGATACTGTCTGCTGAGCCGTGTATCTAATCCTATCCTGTGTGATTCTGTCTGCTGAGCCGTGTATCTAATCCTATCCTGTGTGATACTGACTGCTGAGCCGTGTATCTAATCCTCTCCTGTGTGATACTGTCTGCTGAGCGTGTATCTAATCCTCTCCTGAGTGATACTGTGTGCTGAGCCGTGTATCTAATCCTCTCCTGTGTGATACTGTCTACTGAGCCGTGTATCTAATCCAATCCTGTGTGATACTGTCTGCTGAGCCGTTTATCTAATCCTCTCCTGTGTCATACTGTCTACTGAGCCGTGTATCTAATCCTCTCCTGTGTGATACTGACTGCTGAGCCGTGTATCTAATCCTATCCTGTGTGATACTGACTGCTGAGCCGTGTATCTAATCCTCTCCTGTGTCATACTGTCTGCTGAGGCGTGTATCTAATCCTATCCTGTGTGATACTGACTGCTGAGCCGTGTATCTAATCCTCTCCTGTGTGATACTGTCTGCTGAGCCGTGTATCTAATCCTCTCCTGTGTGATACTGTCTGCTGAGCCGTGTATCTAATCCTCCCCTGTGTGATACTGACTGCTGAGCCGTGTATCTAATCCTCTCCTGTGTGATACTGACTGCTGAGCCGTGTATCTAATCCTATCCTGTGTGATACTGTCTGCTGAGCCGTGTATCTAATCCTATCCTGTGTGATACTGACTGCTGAGCCGTGTATCTAATCCTCTCCTGTGTGATACTGACTGCTGAGCCGTGTATCTAATCCCCTCCTGTGTGATACTGTCTGCTGAGCCGTGTATCTAATCCTCTCCTGTGTGATACTGTCTGCTGAGCCGTGTATCTAATCCTCCCCTGTGTGATACTGACTGCTGAGCCGTGTATCTAATCCTCTCCTGTGTGATACTGACTGCTGAGCCGTGTATCTAATCCTCTCCTGTGTGATACTGTCTGCTGAGCGTGTATCTAATCCTCTCCTGTGTGATACTGTCTGCTGAGCCGTGTATCTAATCCTCTCCTGTGTGATACTGTCTGCTGAGCCGTGTATCTAATCCTATCCTGTGTGATTCTGTCTGCTGAGCCGTGTATCTAATCCTCTCCTGTGTGATACTGTCTACTGAGCCGTGTATCTAATCCTCTCCTGTGTGATACTGTCTGCTGAGCCGTGTATCTAATCCTCTCCTGTGTGATACTGTCTGCTGAGCCGTGTATCTAATCCTATCCTGTGTGATTCTGTCTGCTGAGCCGTGTATCTAATCCTCTCCTGTGTGATACTGTCTACTGAGCCGTGTATCTAATCCTATCCTGTGTGATTCTGTCTGCTGAGCCGTGTATCTAATCCTATCCTGTGTGATACTGTCTGCTGAGCCGTGTATCTAATCCTATCCTGTGTGATTCTGTCTGCTGAGCCGTGTATCTAATCTCATCCTGTGTGATACTGACTGCTGAGCCGTGTATCTAATCCTATCCTGTGTGATTCTGTCTGCTGAGCCGTGTATCTAATCTCATCCTGTGTGATACTGACTGCTGAGCTGTGTATCTAATCCTATCCTGTGTGATACTGTCTGTTAAGCTGTGTATCTAATCCTATCCTGTGTGATACTGACTGCTGAGCCGTGTATCTAATCCTATCCTGTGTGATACTGTCTGCTGAGCCGTGTATCTAATCCTCTCCTGTGTCATACTGTCTGCTGAGCCGTGTATCTAATCCTATCCTGTGTGATACTGACTGCTGAGCCGTGTATCTAATCCTCTCCTGTGTCATACTGTCTGCTGAGCCGTGTATCTAATCCTCTCCTGTGTGATACTGTCTGCTGAGCCGTGTATCTAATCCTCTCCTGTGTGATACTGTCTACTGAGCCGTGTATCTAATCCTATCCTGTGTGATTCTGTCTGCTGAGCCGTGTATCTAATCCTATCCTGTGTGATACTGTCTGCTGAGCCGTTTATCTAATCCTCTCCTGTGTCATACTGTCTACTGAGCCGTGTATCTAATCCTCTCCTGTGTGATACTGACTGCTGAGCCGTGTATCTAATCCTATCCTGTGTGATACTGACTGCTGAGCCGTGTATCTAATCCTCTCCTGTGTCATACTGTCTGCTGAGGCGTGTATCTAATCCTATCCTGTGTGATACTGACTGCTGAGCCGTGTATCTAATCCTCTCCTGTGTGATACTGTCTGCTGAGCCGTGTATCTAATCCTCTCCTGTGTGATACTGTCTGCTGAGCCGTGTATCTAATCCTCCCCTGTGTGATACTGACTGCTGAGCCGTGTATCTAATCCTCTCCTGTGTGATACTGACTGCTGAGCCGTGTATCTAATCCTATCCTGTGTGATACTGACTGCTGAGCCGTGTATCTAATCCTCTCCTGTGTGATACTGACTGCTGAGCCGTGTATCTAATCCTATCCTGTGTGATACTGTCTGCTGAGCCGTGTATCTAATCCTATCCTGTGTGATACTGACTGCTGAGCCGTGTATCTAATCCTCTCCTGTGTGATACTGACTGCTGAGCCGTGTATCTAATCCCCTCCTGTGTGATACTGTCTGCTGAGCCGTGTATCTAATCCTCTCCTGTGTGATACTGACTGCTGAGCCGTGTATCTAATCCTATCCTGTGTGATACTGTCTGCTGAGCCGTGTATCTAATCCTATCCTGTGTGATACTGACTGCTGAGCCGTGTATCTAATCCTCTCCTGTGTGATACTGACTGCTGAGCCGTGTATCTAATCCCCTCCTGTGTGATACTGTCTGCTGAGCCGTGTATCTAATCCTCTCCTGTGTGATACTGTCTGCTGAGCCGTGTATCTAATCCTCCGCTGTGTGATACTGACTGCTGAGCCGTGTATCTAATCCTCTCCTGTGTGATACTGACTGCTGAGCCGCGTATCTAATCCTCTCCTGTGTGATACTGTCTGCTGAGCCGTGTATCTAATCCTCTCCTGTGTGATACTAACTGCTGAGCCGTGTATCTAATCCTCTCCTGTGTGATACTGTCTGCTGAGCCGTGTATCTAATCCTCCCCTGTGTGATACTGACTGCTGAGCCGTGTATCTAATCCTCTCCTGTGTGATACTGACTGCTGAGCCGTGTATCTAATCCTATCCTGTGTGATACTGACTGCTGAGCCGTGTATCTAATCCTCTCCTGTGTCATACTGTCTGCTGAGCCGTGTATCTAATCCTATCCTGTGTGATACTGTCTGCTGAGCCGTGTATCTAATCCTCTCCTGTGTGATACTGATTGCTGAGCCGTGTATCTAATCCTCCCCTGTGTGATACTGACTGCTGAGCCGTGTATCTAATCCTCTCCTGTGTGATAGTGATTGCTGAGCCGTGTATCTAATCCTCTCCTGTGTGATACTGACTGCTGAGCCGTGTATCTAATCCTCTCCTGTGTGATACTGACTGCTGAGCCGTGTATCTAATCCTATCCTGTGTGATACTGACTGCTGAGCCGTGTATCTAATCCTCTCCTGTGTCATACTGTCTGCTGAGCCGTGTATCTAATCCTATCCTGTGTGATACTGACTGCTGAGCCGTGTATCTAATCCTCTCCTGTGTGATACTGACTGCTGAGCCGTGTATCTAATCCTCTCTTGTGTGATACTGACTGCTGAGCCGTGTATCTAATCCTCTCCTGTGTGATACTGATTGCTGAGCCGTGTATCTAATCCTCCCCTGTGTGATACTGACTGCTGAGCCGTGTATCTAATCCTATCCTGTGTGATACTGACTGCTGAGCCGTGTATCTAATCCTCTCCTGTGTGATACTGACTGCTGAGCCGTGTATCTAATC
Source organism: Ranitomeya imitator (assembly GCF_032444005.1). Lineage (NCBI taxonomy): Eukaryota > Metazoa > Chordata > Amphibia > Anura > Dendrobatidae > Ranitomeya > Ranitomeya imitator. The sequence goes on from NC_091285.1 coordinate 6,376,490, forward strand.
CTATCCTGTGTGATACTGACTGCTGAGCCGTGTATCTAATCCTCTCCTGTGTGATACTGACTGCTGAGCCGTGTATCTAATCCTCTCCTGTGTGATACTGTCTGCTGAGCCGTGTATCTAATCCTCCGCTGTGTGATACTGACTGCTGAGCCGTGTATCTAATCCTCTCCTGTGTGATACTGACTGCTGAGCCGTGTATCTAATCCTATCCTGTGTGATACTGACTGCTGAGCCGTGTATCTAATCCTCTCCTGTGTGATACTGACTACTGAGCCGTGTATCTAATCCTCTCCTGTGTGATACTGTCTGCTGAGCCGTGTATCTAATCCTCTCCTGTGTGATACTGTCCGCTGAGCCGTGTATCTAATCCTCTCCTGTGTCATACTGTCTGCTGAGCCGTGTATCTAATCCTATCCTGTGTGATATTGACTGCTGAGCCGTGTATCTAATCCTCTCCTGTGTGATACTGACTGCTGAGCCGTGTATCTAATCCTATCCTGTGTGATACTGTCTGCTGAGCCGTGCATCTAATCCTATCCTGTGTGATACTGACTGCTGAGCCGTGTATCTAATCCTCTCCTGTGTGATACTGACTACTGAGCCGTGTATCTAATCCTCTCCTGTGTGATACTGTCTGCTGAGCCGTGTATCTAATCCTCTCCTGTGTGATACTGTCCGCTGAGCCGTGTATCTAATCCTCTCCTGTGTGATACTGACTGCTGAGCCGTGTATCTAATCCTCTCCTGTGTCATACTGACTGCTGAGCCGTGTATCTAATCCTATCCTGTGTGATACTGACTGCTGAGCCGTGTATCTATACCTCTCCTGTGTCATACTGACTGCTGAGCCGTGTATCTAATCCTCCCCTGTGTGATACTGACTGCTGAGCCGTGTATCTAATCCTCTCCTGTGTGATACTGACTGCTGAGCCGTGTATCTAATCCTCTCCTGTGTGATACTGACTGCTGAGCCGTGTATCTAATCCTCTCCTGTGTGATACTGACTGCTGAGCTGTGTATCTAATCCTCTCCTGTGTCATACTGTCTGCTGAGCCGTGTATCTAATACTATCCTGTGTGATACTGTCTGCTGAGCAGTGTATCTAATCCTCTCCTGTGTGATACTGTCCGCTGAGCAGTGTATCTAATCCTATCCTGTGTGATACTGTCCGCTGAGCCGTGTATCTAATCCTATCCTGTGTGATACTGTCCGCTGAGCCGTGTATCTAATCCTCTCCTGTGTGATACTGTCCGCTGAGCCGTGTATCTAATCCTATCCTGTGTGATTCTGTCTGCTGAGCCGTGTATCTAATCCTATCCTGTGTGATACTGTCTGCTGAGCCGTGTATCTAATCCTCTCCTGTGTCATACTGTCTGCTGAGCCGTGTATCTAATCCTATCCTGTGTGATACTGACTGCTGAGCCGTGTATCTAATCCTCTCCTGTGTGATACTGTCTGCTGAGCCGTGTATCTAATCCTCTCCTGTGTGATACTGTCTGCTGATCGTGTATCTAATCCTCTCCTGTGTGATACTGTGTGCTGAGCCGTGTATCTAATCCTCTCCTGTGTGATACTGTCTGCTGATCGTGTATCTAATCCTATCCTGTGTGATACTGACTGCTGAGCCGTGTATCTAATCCTCTCCTGTGTGATACTGACTGCTGAGCCGTGTATCTAATCCTATCCTGTGTGATACTGTCTGCTGAGCCGTGTATCTAATCCTATCCTGTGTGATACTGACTGCTGAGCCGTGTATCTAATCCTCTCCTGTGTGATACTGACTACTGAGCCGTGTATCTAATCCTCTCCTGTGTGATACTGTCTGCTGAGCCGTGTATCTAATCCTCTCCTGTGTGATACTGTCCGCTGAGCCGTGTATCTAATCCTCTCCTGTGTCATACTGTCTGCTGAGCCGTGTATCTAATCCTATCCTGTGTGATATTGACTGCTGAGCCGTGTATCTAATCCTCTCCTGTGTGATACTGACTGCTGAGCCGTGTATCTAATCCTATCCTGTGTGATACTGTCTGCTGAGCCGTGCATCTAATCCTATCCTGTGTGATACTGACTGCTGAGCCGTGTATCTAATCCTCTCCTGTGTGATACTGACTACTGAGCCGTGTATCTAATCCTCTCCTGTGTGATACTGTCTGCTGAGCCGTGTATCTAATCCTCTCCTGTGTGATACTGACTGCTGAGCCGTGTATCTAATCCTCTCCTGTGTCATACTGACTGCTGAGCCGTGTATCTAATCCTATCCTGTGTGATACTGACTGCTGAGCCGTGTATCTAATCCTCTCCTGTGTCATACTGACTGCTGAGCCGTGTATCTAATCCTCCCCTGTGTGATACTGACTGCTGAGCCGTGTATCTAATCCTCTCCTGTGTGATACTGACTGCTGAGCCGTGTATCTAATCCTCTCCTGTGTGATACTGACTGCTGAGCCGTGTATCTAATCCTCTCCTGTGTGATACTGACTGCTGAGCTGTGTATCTAATCCTCTCCTGTGTCATACTGTCTGCTGAGCCGTGTATCTAATCCTATCCTGTGTGATACTGTCTGCTGAGCCGTGTATCTAATCCTCTCCTGTGTGATACTGTCCGCTGAGCAGTGTATCTAATCCTATCCTGTGTGATACTGTCTGCTGAGCCGTGTATCTAATCCTATCCTGTGTGATACTGTCCGCTGAGCCGTGTATCTAATCCTCTCCTGTGTGATACTGTCTGCTGAGCCGTGTATCTAATCCTCTCCTGTGTGATACTGTCTGCTGAGCCGTGTATCTAATCCTATCCTGTGTGATACTGACTGCTGAGCCGTGTATCTAATCCTCACCTGTGTGATTCTGTCTGCTGAGTCGTGTATCTAATCCTCTCCTGTGTGATACTGTCTGCTGAGCCGTGTATCTAATCCTCTCCTGTGTGATACTGACTGCTGAGCCGTGTATCTAATCCTATCCTGTGTGATACTGTCCGCAGAGCCGTGTATCTAATCGTCTCCTGTGTGATACTGTCTGCTGAGCCGTGTATCTAATCCTATCCTGTGTGATACTGTCTGCTGAGCCGTGTATCTAATCCTATCCTGTGTGATACTGACTGCTGAGCCGTGTATCTAATCCTCTCCTATGTGATACTGACTGCAGATTCGTGTATCTAATCCTATCCTATGTGATACTGTCTACTGAGCCGTGTTTCTAATCCCCTCCTGTGTGATCCTGACTGCTGAGCTGTGTATCTAATCCTCTCCGGTGTGATACTGTCTGCTGAGCCGTGTATCTAATCCTCCCCTGTGTGATGCTGACTGCTGAGCCGTGTATCTAATCCTCCCCTGTGTGATGCTGACTGCTGAGCCGTGTATCTAATCCCCTCCTGTGTGATCCTGACTGCTGAGCCGTGTATCTAATCCCCTCCTGTGTGATCCTGACTGCTGAGCTGTGTATCTAATCCTCTCCTGTGTGATACTGACTGCTGAGCCGTGTATCTAATCCTATCCTGTGTGATACTGACTGCTGAGCCGTGTATCTAATCCTCCCCTGTGTGATGCTGACTGCTGAGCCGTGTATCTAATCCCCTCCTGTGTGATCCTGACTGCTGAGCTATGTATCTAATCCTCTCCTATGTGATGCTGACTGCTGAGCCATGTATCTAATCCCCTCCTGTGTGATCCTGACTGCTGAGCCGTGTATCTAATCCTATCCTGTGTGATACTGTCTACTGAGCCGTGTATCTAATCCTCCCCTGTGTGATGCTGACTGCTGAGCCGTGTATCTAATCCTCCCCTGTGTGATGCTGACTGCTGAGCCATGTATCTAATCCTCCCCTGTGTGATGCTGACTGCTGAGTCGTGTATCTAATCCCCTCCTGTGTGATCCTGACTGCTGAGCTATGTATCTAATCCTCTCCTATGTGATGCTGACTGCTGAGCCATGTATCTAATTCCCTCCTGTGTGATCCTGACTGCTGAGCCGTGTATCTAATCCTATCCTGTGTGATACTGTCTACTGAGCCGTGTATCTAATCCTCCCCTGTGTGATGCTGACTGCTGAGCCGTGTATCTAATCCTCCCCTGTGTGATGCTGACTGCTGAGCCATGTATCTAATCCTCCCCTGTGTGATGCTGACTGCTGAGCCGTGTATCTAATCCCCTCCTGTGTGATCCTGACTGCTGAGCTATGTATCTAATCCTCTCCTATGTGATGCTGACTGCTGAGCCGTGTATCTAATCCCCTCCTGTGTGATCCTGACTGCTGAGCCGTGTATCTAATCCTATCCTGTGTGATACTGTCTACTGAGCCGTGTATCTAATCCTCCCCTGTGTGATGCTGACTGCTGAGCCGTGTATCTAATCCTCCCCTGTGTGATGCTGACTGCTGAGCCGTGTATCTAATCCCCTCCTGTGTGATCCTGACTGCTGAGCCATGTATCTAATCCTCTCCTATGTGATGCTGACTGCTGAGCCGTGTATCTAATCCCCTCCTGTGTGATCCTGACTGCTGAGCCGTGTATCTAATCCTCTCCTGTGTGATACTGTCTGCTGAGCCGTGTATCTAATCCTCTCCCGTGTGATGCTGACTGCTGAGCCGTGTATCTAATCATCTCCCGTGTGATGCTGACTGCTGAGCCGTGTATCTAATCCTCTCCCGTGTGATACTGACTGCTGAGCCGTGTATCTAATCCTCTCCCGTGTGATACTGTCTGCTGAGCCGTGTATCTAATCCTCTCCCGTGTGATACTGACTGCTGAGCCGTGTATCTAATCCTCTCCCGTGTGATACTGACTGCTGAGCCGTGTATCTAATCCTCTCCCGTGTGATACTGACTGCTGAGCCGTGTATCTAATCCTCTCCCGTGTGATACTGACTGCTGAGCCGTGTATCTAATCCTCTCCCGTGTGATACTGACTGCTGAGCCGTGTATCTAATCCTCTCCCGTGTGATACTGACTGCTGAGCCGTGTATCTAATCCTCTCCCGTGTGATACTGACTGCTGAGCCGTGTATCTAATCCTCTCCCGTGTGATACCGTCTGCTGAGCGGTGTATCTAATCCTCTCCTGTGTGATATCGTCTGCTGAGAGGTGTATCTAATCCTCTCCTGTGTGATGCTGACTGCTGGGCCGTGTATCTAATCCTCTCCTGTGTGATACTGTCTGCTGAGCCTTGTATCTAATCCTATCCTGTGTGATACTGACTGCTGAGCGGTGTATCTAATCCTCTCCTGTGTGATACTGACTGCTGAGCGGTGTATCTAATCCTCTCCTGTGTGATACTGACTGCTGAGCCGTGTATCTAATCCTCTCCTGTGTGGTACTGCCTGCTGAGCCATGTATCTAATCCTCTCCTGTGTGATACTGCCTGCTGAGCCATGTATCTAATCCTCTCCTGTGTGATACTGCCTGCTGAGCCGTGTATCTAATCCTCTCCTGTGTGATACTGCCTGCTGACTGTAGGTATTGTTTCCTTGTCTTTGGACATTTTCGGTAAACAGTGGAATGATGTGCTTTACCACAAAGCTCTGTCTTGGTCTCCTCTGTCCACAAGCCTCCTTCCCAGAGATGTACATTTTGGCAATTTGCAGTGTGGCTTCTTGAGGTCCCTGTGTCAGCAGTGGGGTCCTCTGGGGTCTTTTGTTCCCTTCTGGGTGGATAGTTCACGCTGACCCTGATGCCCCTGAGCCTGCAGGCAGCTTGGATTCCTCTGATGCCTTATATCTATTACCTACATTTCCACGGGTTGTAAACCTCCTAATTATGGACCATGGACAAATGAACATCCAGGTTTCTGGAGATGAACTTGTAACCCTGAGATTGGTGACATTGTGGCTCCCAAATCCTCAGAAACCTCTCTCCGTTCTCCATGCTTAGTGAGGCACACTCACACACAAAGCAAAGATTGAGGCAACTTCTCCCCTTTTACCTGGTTTCAAGTGTGATTTCCACATTGCCCACACCTGTTACTTGCTACAGGTTAGTGTGAACAAGCATCACATGCTGTAAACAAAATTTATACCCACAATTTGGGAAAAGCGCCAACAATTTTGTCATGATATGGAAATGGGACGTGCATTTTCTCCAGCTTCTTCATTAATCCAGTGGACGGTGTACAATGTAGCAGGTCTCCATACACTCAGGATGCCGCACAGCAGGACTATACACTTTGGATACAATGTTGCACACTTATGAAGCTGCTGATACAATGTAGCAGGACTCCATACACTCAGGATGCCGCACAGCAGGACTATACACTTTGGATACAATGTTGCACACTTATGAAGCTGCTGATACAATGTAGCAGGACTCCATACACTCAGGATGCCGCACAGCAGGACTATACACTTTGGATACAATGTTGCACACTTATGAAGCTGCTGATACAATGTAGCAGGACTCCATATACTCAGGATGCCGCAGAGCAGGACTATACACTTTGGATACAATGTTGCACACTTATGAAGCTGCTGATACAATGTAGCAGGACTCCATACACTCAGGATGCCGCACAGCAGGACTATGCACTTTGGATACAATGTTGCACACTTATGAAGCGGCTGATACAATGTAGCAGGTCTCCATACACTCAGGATGCCGCACAGCAGGACTATACACTTTGGATACAATGTTGCACACTTATGAAGCTGCTGATACAATGTAGCAGGACTCCATACACTCAGGATGCCGCACAGCAGGACTATGCACTTTGGATACAATGTTGCACACTTATGAAGCTGCTGATACAATGTAGCAGGACTCCATACACTCAGGATGCCGCAGAGCAGGACTATGCACTTTGGATACAATGTTGCACACTTATGAAGCGGCTGATACAATGTAGCAGGTCTCCATACACTCAGGATGCCGCACAGCAGGACTATACACTTTGGATCCAATGTTGCACACTTATGAAGCGGCTGATACAATGTAGCAGGACTTCGTACACTCAGGATGCCGCACAGCAGGACTATGCACTTTGGATACAATGTTGCACACTTATGAAGCGGCTGATACAATGTAGCAGGTCTCCATACACTCAGGATGCCGCACAGCAGGACTATACACTTTGGATACAATGTTGCACACTTATGAAGCGGCTGATACAATGTAGCAGGTCTCCATACACTCAGGATGCCGCACAGCAGGACTATACACTTTGGATACAATATTGCACACTTATGAAGCTGCTGATACAATGTAGCAGGACTCCATACACTCAGGATGCCGCAGAGCAGGACTATGCACTTTGGATACAATGTTGCACACTTATGAAGCGGCTGATACAATGTAGCAGGTCTCCATACACTCAGGATGCCGCACAGCAGGACTATAGACTTTGGATACAATATTGCACACTTATGAAGCGGCTGATACAATGTAGCAGGACTCCGTACACTCAGGATGCCGCACAGCAGGACTATGCACTTTGGATACAATGTTGCACACTTATGAAGCGGCTGATACAATGTAGCAGGACTCCATACACTCAGGATGCCGCACAGCAGGACTATACACTTTGGATACAATGTTGCACACTTATGAAGCGGCTGATACAATGTAGCAGGACTCCATACACTCAGGATGCCGCACAGCAGTACTATACACTTTGGATACAATGTTGCACACTTATGAAGCTGCTGAGACAATGTAGCAGGACTCCATACACTCAGGATGCCGCAGAGCAGGACTATGCACTTTGGATACAATGTTGCACACTTATGATACTGCTGATACAATGTAGCAGGACTCCATACACTCAGGATGCCGCACAGCAGGACTATAAACTTTGGATACAATGTTGCACACTTATGATACTGCTGATACAATGTAGCAGGACTCCGTACACTCAGGATGCCGCACAGCAGGACTATACACTTTGGATACAATGTTGCACACTTGTGAAGCGGCTGATACAATGTAGCAGGTCTCCATACACTCAGGATGCCGCACAGCAGGACTATGCACTTTGGATACAATGTTGCACACTTATGAAGCGGCTGATACAATGTAGCAGGACTCCATACACCCAGGATGCCGCACAGCAGGACTATACACTTTGGATACAATGTTGCACACTTATGAAGCTGCTGATACAATGTAGCAGGACTCCATACACTCAGGATGCCGCACAGCAGGACTATACACTTTGGATACAATGTTGCACACTTATGATACTGCTGATACAATGTAGCAGGACTCCATACACTCAGGATGCCGCACAGCAGGACTATAAACTTTGGATACAATGTTGCACACTTATGATACTGCTGATACAATGTAGCAGGACTCCGTACACTCAGGATGCCGCACAGCAGGACTATACACTTTGGATACAATGTTGCACACTTATGAAGCTGCTGATACAATGTAGCAGGACTCCATACACTCAGGATGCCGCACAGCAGGACTATACACTTTGGATACAATGTTGCAGAAACGTATTTTCAGCTGTTGATACAATGTAGCAGGACTATACACTTTGGATACAATGTTACACACTTATGAAGCGGCTGATACAATGTAGCAAGACTCCATACACCCAGGATGCCGCACAGCAGGACTATGCACTTTGGATACAATGTTGCACACTTATGAAGCTGCTGATACAATGTAGCAGGACTCCATACACTCAGGGTGCCGCACAGCAGGACTATACACTTTGGATACAATGTTGCACACTTATGAAGCTGCTGATACAATGTAGCAGGTCTCCATACACTCAGGATGCCGCACAGCAGGACTATGCACTTTGGATACAATGTTGCACACTTATGAAGCTGCTGATACAATGTAGCAGGACTCCGTACACTCAGGATGCCGCACAGCAGGACTATACACTTTGGATACAATGTTGCACACTTATGAAGCTGCTGATACAATGTAGCAGGACTCCATACACTCAGGATGCAGCACAGCAGGACTATGCACTTTGGATACAATGTTGCACACTTATGAAGCTGCTGATACAATGTAGCAGGTCTCCATACACTCAGGATGCCGCACAGCAGGACTATGCACTTTGGATACAATGTTGCACACTTATGAAGCTGCTGATACAATGTAGCAGGACTCCATACACTCAGGATGCAGCACAGCAGGACTATACACTTTGGATACAATGTTGCACAGTTATGAAGCTGCTGATACAATGTAGCAGGACTCCATACACTCAGGATGCCGCACAGCAGGACTATGCACTTTGGATACAATGTTGCACAGTTATGAAGCTGCTGATACAATGTAGCAGGACTCCATACACTCAGGATGCCGCACAGCAGGACTATGCACTTTGGATACAATGTTGCACACTTATAAAGCTGCTGATACAATGTAGCAGGTCTCCATACACTCAGGATGCAGCACAGCAGGACTATACACTTTGGATACAATGTTACACACTTATGAAGCTGCTGATACAATGTAGCAGGACTCCATACACTCAGGATGCCGCACAGCAGGACTATGCACTTTGGATACAATGTTGCACACTTATGAAGCTGCTGATACAATGTAGCATGACTCCATGCACTCAGGATGCCGCACAGCAGGACTATACACTTTGGATACAATGTTACACACTTATGAAGAGGGTGATACAATGTAGCAGGACTCCATACACTCAGGATGCCGCACAGCAGGACTATACACTTTGGATACAATGTTGCACACTTATGAAGCTGCTGATACAATGTAGCATGACTCCATGCACTCAGGATGCCGCACAGCAGGACTATACACTTTGGATACAATGTTACACACTTATGAAGAGGGTGATACAATGTAGCAGGACTCCATACACTCAGGATGCTGCACAGCAGGACTATACACTTTGGATACAATGTTGCACACTTATGAAGCTGCTGATACAATGTAGCAGGTCTCCATACACTCAGGATGCCGCACAGCAGGACTATGCACTTTGCATACAATGTTGCACACTTATGAAGCTGCTGATACAATGTAGCAGGACTCCATACACCCAGGATGCCGCACAGCAGGACTATACACTTTGGATACAATGTTGCACACTTATGATGCTGCTGATATAATGTAGCAGGACTCCATACACTCAGGATGCCGCACAGCAGGACTATACACTTTGGATACAATGTTGCACACTTATGATGCTGCTGATACAATGTAGCAGGACTCCGTACACCCAGGATGCCGCACAGCAGGACTATACACTTTGGATCCAATGTTGCACACTTATGATGCTGCTGATACAATGTAGCAGGACTCCGTACACCCAGGATGCCGCACAGCAGGACTATAGACTTTGGATCCAATGTTGCACACTTATGATGCTGCTGATATAATGTAGCAGGACTCCATACACTCAGGATGCCGCACAGCAGGACTATACACTTTGGATCCAATGTTGCACACTTATGATGCTGCTGATACAATGTAGCAGGTCTCCATACACTCAGGATGCCGCACAGCAGGACTATACACTTTGGATACAATGTTGCACACTTATGAAGCTGCTGATACAATGTAGCAGGACTCCATACACTCAGGATGCCGCACAGCAGGACTATGCACTTTGGGTACAATGTTGCACACTTATGAAGCTGCTGATACAATATAGCAGGACTCCATACACTCAGGATGCCGCACAGCAGGACTATGCACTTTGGATACAATGTTGCACACTTATGAAGCTGCTGATACAATGTAGCAAGACTCCATACACTCAGGATGCCGCACAGCAGGACTATGCACTTTGGATACAATGTTGCACACTTATGAAGAGGCTGATACAATGTAGCAGGACTCCATACACTCAGGATGCCGCACAGGAGGACTATACACTTTGGATACAATGTTGCACACTTATGAAGCTGCTGATACAATGTAGCAGGACTCCATACACTCAGGATGCTGCACAGCAGGACTATACACTTTGGATACAATGTTGCACACTTATGAAGCTGCTGATACAATGTAGCAGGACTCCATACACTCAGGATGCCGCACAGCAGGACTATGCACTTTGGATACAATGTTGCACACTTATGAAGCTGCTGATACAATGTAGCAGGACTCCATACACTCAGGATGCCGCACAGCAGGACTATGCACTTTGGATACAATGTTGCACACTTATGAAGCTGCTGATACAATGTAGCAGGACTCCATACACTCAGGATGCCGCACAGCAGGACTATGCACTTTGGATACAATGTTGCAGAAACGTATTTTCAGCTGTTGATACTTGCATGGATCTTTGTCTCCCCCTGCTGCTTTAGCTCAGATCTGCACTTAAGGCCAGAATCGCACTACTGTAATAGTAGTAAGTATTCGGACCCTTTGCTCAGACTCTCATATGTAAGTCCCATGCTGTCCATTTCCTTGTGATCCTCCTTGAGATGGTTCTACTCCTTCATTGGAGGCCAGCTGTGTGTAATTACACTGATAGGTGATAGGACTTGATTTGAAAAGGGACATACCTATGTGACATGCAAATAAGATGATGGTCATCCCGGTCAGTGGAGAGTGCACCTAGGATAAGTAGTCGCCAGAGAGGCTGCCCTGTCACATACTGGTTATCAGGGCACTTTGCAGTGAGGGCAGAATACATATACCCAGCCCCAAGCCGGGAATACATATATAAACCTTTGGTCCATCACTGTCAGGATCCCCCAATGACACCAGCACGGTATGCTGCCACCAGTTCCTCATTAGATATAAGCCGGTTTATAAGTTTACTCCAGAAAAAAATCGTCAGTGTTTACAAAAATGCAAAAGATATTAGAAATGAGACAAAATACAAATATGTACAAACAATTATAAATTAAAAAGGATAAAGGTATGAAACTTGCTAAATCTCAGTCACAGATATGACATGTCGATAATGATTCAGCACCCCAGCATGGTGTCTAGCTGTCTCTCCGGCCCTGAATAATGGCCAAAATTGGATGTGCCTGTTTTATGCTACTGCCATGAAGCTAAGACTTCCCACTTTGACTGACCTCACATGTGGGCTGTTTCCTGGGAGATACACCTATTTTGGAAAGTTATCAAAAACTCCTTTATTCCATATCTTTGGCCCGGAAGCTGACAGGCCAACTATATCGGCATTATTTTTACCCCTACGATTTTACCATTCTTTAGAGTACAAACACGGTATGTCTGTGATTTACTGGTGGGCAGCAATTTATTTCCCAGGTTTTCGATGGCCCTAAATGCTGCAAAACGCAGCCATGTGTAGCCCTATACAGATATATAGATGTTAGTGACAAATACAATTAGTACAGTGTGTGTGCAGCTTACTATATATGTATTTAACCCCTTAACGGCCAATGATATGCCTTTTAAAGGCTGCAGTTAAGGGGCCTTATGCCTCAGAACCGCTTTTTAATGGTGCTGAGAAATAAGTGTATAGCGCCCCGCAGCATCAGAAAATCTTCATGGTCTCAGCTACCAAAGGTAGCTGAAACCCCAGAGAACATGATTTGGGTCGGTTTTTACCGTCCCCGGTATTGTGATCACCGTTATTCACCGAATAACGGTGATCACCTAAAAAAAGTCCAACTTCACATTCATTTCTTACTTCTCTGTTATGATCTAGCACATCAGAGGAGAGAGAAATTGGGTCCGCGAGCCATTCCCGGTACCTCAGTCATCCCTGGACCTTCCGGCTCTGTCCCATGACTCTGCACATCTTCTGGGAAGAAAATAGCAGACGCATATGCAGTGCGCCCGCCAAGATCTGCCGGCCGGCACCTGGCAACAATAGGAGATTTTTCCTATTGGTTCATTTTGATCACTGTGATTGACCCCATTACAGTGATCAAAGTAAAAAAATAGTAAATCAATCCTCCCTTTATCACCCCCTTAGTTAGGTTAAATAAAACAAAAAAAATGTATTTTTTCCATTCTTTGCAGTTAGGTTTAGGGTTGGGGCTAGGGTTAGGGTTGGGGTTAGGATTAGAGCTAGGGTTAAGGTTGGGCTAGGGTTAGAGGTGGGATAGGGTTAGGGTTGGTGCTAGGGTTAGGGATGTGGTTAAAGCTAGGGTGGGGTTAGAGCTAGGGTTAGGGTTGGGGATAGGGTTGTGTTGGGGTTAGGGTTGCCATGTTGGTGTTAGAGTGGTGTTAGGGTTACGGTGGTGTTGGGGATAGGGTGGCATTGGGGTTAGGGGTGTGTTGGGGTTAGGATTTGGGCTAGGTTTAGGGTTGCGGGTAGGGTTGGGGTTGGGATTAGGGTTGTGATGGGGTTGGGGTTGGAGTTAGAATTGGGGGTTTAAACTGTTTAGGAACATCAGGGGTCTCCAAACACGACATGAATTCCAGCCAATTTTGCGTTCAAAAAGTCAAATGGTGCTGCCGAGATACCATCTTTAGTTGCTGCCAGGATACCATCTGTAGACGATACCGCCTGTAGTTGCGGCTGGGATACCACCAGTACTTGTGGCCGCGATACCATCAGTAGTTGCATAAAGGAAGCCGTCAGTAGTTGCTACCAGGATACTGCCGGGAGAGGATACCATCAGTAGTTGTGGCCAGGATATCATCTGTAGAGGATACTTTCAGTAGTTGCTGCCAGCATACCGCCGGTAGTTGCGGCCGAGATACTGTTGGTAGAGGATACCGTCAGCAGTTGCGGCCGAGATAACGTGAGTAGTTGCTTCAAAGATATTGTTGGTAGAGGATACCATCAGTAATTGTGGCCAGGATACCACTGGTAGTTACAGGCAGGATACCGCTGGTAGAGGATACCATCGGTAGTTGTGGCTGGATTATTGTCGGAAGTTGTGGCCAGGATACTGTCTTTAGTTGCAACCAAATTATTGCCGGTAGTTGTGGCTGGAAAAGAGCAAAGTACTACATCTGGGTAATAAAAATGAAAAAAGCATATACAGAATGGGAGGAATAGGGCTAAGTAACAGCACATGTGAAAAAGACTTGAGTATAGTAATAGATCACAGACTGAAGATGAGTCAACAGTGTGATGCAGCAGCAAAAAAGGCAAATACAATTCTGGGATGTATTATCAGAAGCATACAGTCTAGATCACGTGAAGTCATTATTGCCCTCTACTCCTCTTTGGTCAGACCTCATCTGAAATACTGGGTACAGTTTTGGGCACCACATTTTACAAAAGACATCAACAAACTGGAGCAAGTTCAAAGAAGAGCGACCAGAAGGGTGACCGGTCTGCAAACCATGTCCTATGAGGAACGGTTACAGGATCTGGGAATGTTTAGCTGCAAAAAAGACTGAAAGGAGACTTAATAGCCGTCTACAAATATCTCAAGGTCTATGACATTGTAGAAGGATCATCTTTATTCTCATTTGCACAAGGAAAAACTAGAAGCAATGGAATAAAACTGAATGTGAGGAAACACAGATTAGATATTAGAAAAAAACTTTCTGACAGTGAGGGTGATCAATGAGTGGAACAGGCGGCCACGAGAGGTGGTGAATTCTCCTTCAATGGAAGTCTTCACACAGAGGCTGGAGAGACATCTGTCTGGGATGATTTAGTGTATCCTGCTTTGAGCCGGGGGTTGGACCAGATGACCCAGGAGGTCCCTTCTAACTCTACCATTCTATGATTCTGTGATCGTCGGTCGTTGTGGCCGGGATACCGTCAGTAGTTGTGGCCGGATTACCGTCTTTAGTTGTGGCCGGATTACCGTCAGTAGTTGTGGCCGGATTACCGTCAGTAGTTGTGGCCGGATTACCGTCAGTAGTTGTGGCCGGATTACAGTCAGTAGTTGTGGCCAGATTAGTCAGTAGTTGTGGCCAGATTACCGTCAGCAGTTGTGGCCAGATTATCGTCAGCAGTTGTGGCCGGATTACAGTCAGTAGTTGTGGCCAGATTACCGTCAGTAGTTGTGGCCAGATTACCGTCAGTAGTTGTGGCCAGATTACCGTCAGTAGTTGTGGCCAGATTACCGTCAGTAGTTGTGGCCAGATTACCGTCAGTAGTTGTGGCCAGATTACCGTCAGTAGTTGTGGCCAGATTACCGTCAGTAGTTGTGGCCAGATTACCGTCAGTAGTTGTGGCCAGATTATTGTTAGTAGTTGTGGCCAGATTACAGTCAGTAGTTGTGGCCAGATTACCGTCTTTATTTGTGGCCGGATTATCTTCGGTAGTTGTGGCCGGATCACCGTCTGTAGTCGCGGCCGCTCAGTAAGGGTTTTGCGGCCGCTCGGTGCCGTTGGCTTCTTGGGATGTTCTGAGCAGGTTTCCGCTGGGCAGGAATTCTCAGCCACACGTGAGCTGCGCCCCTCGGGCCGGCGGTGCGGACCCTCCCAGCGTGAACACTGCGCCCCTGTTCTATCTCCCACCACTTCCTCCCTCTGATTTATGATGAGTAAATATTGTCACATTCTGTGGAAAAAAGATCTGATATTTTACTGACCTGAAAAATGCAGGAAGGCGAGAACTTCTATAAATGGAAAAATCAGTAACATGACATAATATACAGATCATAAACCCCAGGAGACCCCGGCCCCAGAGGCACCGTAATCATCAGCGCAGGCCTGTAGGGGCCACGTAGGGAGCCACTGAGGGGCCACATACCAGCGACATGGCAGCAGTCCGCACAAGGACGGGTCAATGACGGCGGAGACCTCAGGACAAATGAAATGTAGTGAAATCTGTGTAATACGTGTAATAATAATAATGTTATAAATACATCTGCCATACAGTGCCCATATAATACAGCCATACAGTGGTTATATAATACTGCCATACAGTGCCCTCACAATACTGCCATACAGTGGTAATTAGTCTCCATAGTGCACACATAATACTGCTATACAGTGGTAATAATGCTTCATAGTGCACACATAATACTGCCATATAGTGATCGCAATCTTACATAGTGCTCACATAATACTGCTATACAGTGGTAACAATCCTCCATAGTGCTCACATAATACTGCCATACTGTGCCCTTACAATACTGCCATACAGTGGTAACAATCCTCCATAGTGCTCACATAATACTGCCATACAGTGGTAATAATCCTCCATCGTGCACACATAATACTGCCATACAGTGATAATAATCCTCCACAGTGCACACATAATATTGCCATACTGTGCATTTACAATACTGCCATACAGTGGTAATAATCCTCCATAGTGCACACATAATATTGCCATATAGTGGTGGTAACAATCCTCCGTACTGCACACATAATACTGCCATACAGTGGTAATAATCCTCCATACTGCACACATAATACTGCCATACAGTGGTAACAATCCTCCATACTGCACACATAATACTGCCATACAGTGGTAACAATCCTCCGTACTGCACACATAATACTGCCATACAGTGGTAATAATCCTCCATACTGCACACATAATACTGCCATACAGTGGTAACAATCCTCCATACTGCACACATAATACTGCCATACAGTGGTAACAATACTCCATACTGCACACATAATACTGCCATACAGTGGTAACAATCCTCCATACTGCACACATAATACTGCCATACAGTGGTAACAATCCTCCATACTGCACACATAATACTGCCATACAGTGGTAACAATCCTCCATACTGCACACATAATACTGCCATACAGTGATAATAATCCTCCACAGTGCACACATAATACTGCCATATAGTGGTGGTAACAATCTTCCATCGTGCACACATAATACTGCCATACTGTGCATTTACAATACTGCCATACAGTGGTAATAATCCTCCATAGTGCACACATAATACTGCCATATAGTGGTGGTAACAATCTTCCATCGTGCACACATAATACTGCCATACAGTGGTAATAATCCTCCATACTGCACACATAATACTGCCATACAGTGGTAACAATCCTCCATACTGCACACATAATACTGCCATACAGTGGTAACAATCCTCCATACTGCACACATAATACTGCCATACAGTGGTAACAATCCTCCATACTGCACACATAATACTGCCATACAGTGGTAACAATCCTCCATACTGCACACATAATACTGCCATACAGTGATAATAATCCTCCACAGTGCACACATAATACTGCCATATAGTGGTGGTAACAATCTTCCATCGTGCACACATAATACTGCCATACAGTGGTAATAATCCTCCATACTGCACACATAATACTGCCATACAGTGGTAACAATCCTCCATAGTGCACACATAATACTGCCATACAGTGGTAACAATACTCCATACTGCACACATAATACTGCCATACAGTGGTAACAATACTCCATACTGCACACATAATACTGCCATACAGTGGTAAAAATACTCCATACTGCACACATAATACTGCCATACAGTGGTAAAAATACTCCATACTGCACACATAATACTGCCATACAGTGGTAACAATCCTCCATACTGCACACATAATACTGCCATACAGTGGTAACAATACTCCATACTGCACACATAATACTGCCATACAGTGGTAACAATACTCCATACTGCACACATAATACTGCCATACAGTGGTAACAATACTCCATAGTGCACACATAATACTGCCATACAGTGGTAATAATCCTCCATAGTGCACACATAATACTGCCATACAGTGGTAACAATACTCCATACTGCACACATAATACTGCCATACAGTGTGAACAATCCTCCATAGTGCACACATAATACTGCCATACAGTGGTAATAATCCTCCATAGTGCACACATAATACTGCCATACAGTGGTAACAATACTCCATAGTGCACACATAATACTGCCATACAGTGGTAACAATCCTCCATAGTGCACACATAATACTGCCATACAGTGGTAACAATCCTCCATAGTGCACACATAATACTGCCATACAGTGGTAACAATCCTCCATAGTGCACACATAATACTGCCATACAGTGGTAACAATCCTCCATACTGCACACATAATACTGCCATACAGTGGTAACAATCCTCCATAGTGCACACATAATACTGCCATACAGTGGTAACAATCCTCCATAGTGCACACATAATACTGCCATACAGTGGTAACAATCCTCCATGGTGCACACATAATACTGCCATACAGTGGTAACAATCCTCCATGGTGCACACATAATACTGCCATACAGTGGTAACAATACTCCATACTGCACACATAATACTGCCATACAGTGGTAACAATACTCCATACTGCACACATAATACTGCCATACAGTGGTAACAATCCTCCATACTGCACACATAATACTGCCATACAGTGGTAACAATCCTCCATAGTGCACACATAATACTGCCATACAGTGGTAACAATCCTCCATAGTGCACACATAATACTGCCATACAGTGGTAACAATCCTCCATAGTGCACACATAATACTGCCATACAGTGGTAACAATCCTCCATAGTGCACACATAATACTGCCATACAGTGGTAACAATACTCCATACTGCACACATAATACTGCCATACAGTGGTAACAATACTCCATACTGCACACATAATACTGCCATACAGTGGTAACAATACTCCATACTACACACATAATACTGCCATACAGTGGTAACAATCCTCCATACTGCACACATAATACTGCCATACAGTGGTAACAATCCTCCATACTGCACACATAATACTGCCATACAGTGGTAACAATCCTCCATACTGCACACATAATACTGCCATACAGTGTGAACAATCCTCCATAGTGCACACATAATACTGCCATACAGTGGTAATAATCCTCCATAGTGCACACATAATATTGCCATATAGTGGTGGTAACAATCCTCCATCGTGCACACATAATACTGCCATACAGTGGTAATAATCCTCCATAGTGCACACATAATACTGCCATACAGTGGTAACAATCCTCCATACTGCACACATAATACTGCCATACAGTGGTAACAATCCTCCATACTGCACACATAATACTGCCATACAGTGGTAACAATCCTCCATACTGCACACATAATACTGCCATACAGTGGTAACAATCCTCCATACTGCACACATAATACTGCCATACAGTGGTAACAATACTCCATACTGCCCACATAATACTGCCATACAGTGGTAACAATACTCCATACTGCCCACATAATACTGCCATACAGTGGTAACAATACTCCATACTGCCCACATAATACTGCCATACAGTGGTAACAATCCTCCATACTGCACACATAATACTGCCATACAGTGGTAACAATCCTCCATACTGCACACATAATACTGCCATACAGTGGTAACAATAATCCATACTGCACACATAATACTGCCATACAGTGGTAACAATAATCCATACTGCACACATAATACTGCCATACAGTGGTGGTAACAATACTCCATACTGCACACATAATACTGCCATACAGTGGTAACAATACTCCATACTGCACACATAATACTGCCATACAGTGGTAACAATCCTCCATACTGCACACATAATACTGCCATACAGTGGTAACAATCCTCCATACTGCACACATAATACTGCCATACAGTGGTAACAATCCTCCATACTGCACACATAATACTGCCATACAGTGGTAACAATCCTCCATACTGCACACATAATACTGCCATACAGTGGTGGTAACAATACTCCATACTGCACACATAATACTGCCATACAGTGGTAACAATACTCCATACTGCACACATAATACTGCCATACAGTGGTAACAATCCTCCATAGTGCACACATAATACTGCCATACAGTGGTAACAATCCTCCATACTGCACACAATACTGCCATACAGTGGTAATAATCCTCCATACTGCACACATAATACTGCCATACAGTGGTAACAATCCTCCATACTGCACACATAATACTGCCATACAGTGGTAACAATCCTCCATAGTGCACACATAATACTGCCATACAGTGGTAACAATCCTCCATACTGCACACAATACTGCCATACAGTGGTAATAATCCTCCATAGTGCACACATAATACTGCCATACAGTGGTAACAATACTCCATACTGCCCACAGTGCCTCGTCAATACCTTTCCTGCTGATTGATGATTCCTCGGGGACATTGATCCCATTTCTAGAACATTTTCCTAATTTGAAGCCATAAACCCCTAATGCAATAATCGTGTAAGTTCTTCCTCTGGACGCAGGAAATCTGTGACGCGACCACTTACTGCCGTCCGACCACTTACTGCCGTCCGACCACTTACTGCCGTCCGACCACTTACTGCCAAGGTTTCCAATCCATTAAACTCCGGGTCAGTAATTCAGTTTTATGTTAAAGAGATGGATGTGGGGTCGCATCAATATGTCCAGAATCATGGGGCATAAATTCATTTCTCGCTGTCTATCTTCACACTGACGATATATCGCCTTGGAACAGTGCCCACCCTATAATCCTCTGCCCTTAAAGGGGCACTGCTATCAAATGCCAGCACATGCCAATCCTTAGTTACGTAGTGGCGAGTATTGGAATTATTGCAGTTTTACTATAGGCCACAAGATGTCAGTAAAGCAGTTTACACTCCAGAATATACTCTCACTTTACAGCCTGCTGTGATACACATTATCTGTGCTACATGAGGCTCAAAAATGTCCAACTCCACTGTCCTGTCCGATCTCACATTGGCGGCAGGAGATGCATGCAGGTACCCTCCAGCCGGAACATTCAAGAACATGATTACCAAAGAAAAAGGAAATGTGGCGCCCCGTATATTGGGCAATAGCTTCACCCATAAAGACATGGTACGAAGCCGTGAGCAGCGAGGTCTCTGACGTAGGA
The DNA here is from genome assembly GCF_032444005.1 of Ranitomeya imitator. Taxonomy (NCBI): domain Eukaryota; kingdom Metazoa; phylum Chordata; class Amphibia; order Anura; family Dendrobatidae; genus Ranitomeya; species Ranitomeya imitator. The sequence goes on from NC_091285.1 coordinate 6,397,175, forward strand.
GCTTGTCACCTTCCATGGAGACATTGCACGGTATCGGCATATTCCGAGCTTCATCTCTGCAGACCTTTTCCAGAAGATCTTGGGGTCAGCCAGGTGACCCCGGGGTAAAGGCTGACAGCCGAGGCTGGGCACCAATATTTGGCTCCATTACTTTATGAATATGTATGTGGCTTCCAGAGGTATCAGGAGAAGCGGTCACAAGGACTTCACTCTACGTCTTATCAGTAGACCCTGGGTCTTGACGACAGTGCCATACTCCATTGCCAACAAGATGGAGGACACTAAGTATACAGATGGGCTCCATGCTAGATCACCCTCACCACACCAGCGGGGCTGTAAGATCTCCTGCTCAGATCCTTCAATCTCACCAACACACAGTCTGCCTAGATGACATCCTCATCATCCTCTCTCTCTGCTTAGATGACATCATCATCCTCTCCGTCTACTTAGATGACATCCTCATCATCCTCTCTCTCTGCTTAGATGACATCATCATCCTCTCCGTCTGCTTAGATGACATCCTCATCATCCTCTCCGTCTGCTTAGATGACATCATCATCCTCTCCGTCTGCTTAGATGACATCCTCATCATCCTCTCCGTCTGCTTAGATGACATCCTCATCATTCTCTCAGTCTTCCTAGATGACAACATCCTTTCAGTCTGCCTAGATGACATCATCCTCTCAGTCTACCTAGATGACATTGTCCCCTTCTTAATCCACATTGATGACATTACTACTCTGTGAAACTACCTAGAATACATCATCAACCTACACGGATGACATCATCATCTCTTCAACCTACCTAGATGAGATCTTCTTCTCGGCCTACCTAGATGAGATCTTCTTCTCGGCCAACCAAAATGAGATCTTCTCAGCCTACCTAGATGAGATCTTCTTCTCGGCCAACCAAAATGAGATCTTCTCAGCCTACCTAGATGAGATCTTCTTCTCGGCCAACCAAAATGAGATCTTCTCAGCCTACCTAGATGAGATCTTCTTCTCAGCCTACCAAGATGAAATCTTCTTCTCGGCCTACCTAGATGAGATCTTCTTCTCGGCCAACCAAAATGAGATCTTCTCGGCCTACCTAGATGAGATCTTCTTCTCGGCCTACCTAGATGAGATCTTCTTCTCGGCCTACCTAGATGAGATCTTCTTCTCGGCCTACCTAGATGAGATCTTCTTCTCGGCCTACCTAGATGAGATCTTCTTCTCGGCCTACCTAGATGAGATCTTCTCGGCCTACCAAGATGACATCATCTTCTCAGCCTACCTAGATGAGATCTTCTCAGCCTACTGAACTTGGAACCTCATGTGCCATTTTAAATAATTTGCTGCAAAAAAAAAACAAAAAAAAAAAACAACAACCAGAAGAGAAAAAAAAAGAAAACTCAAATGATGAATTCGGCACAATGCGACTTCAAGGACAGCGCCGCTGGGAAGGCGATCTATAAAAGATGAAGGTACAAGACAGCGATCCTGGACCAGGAGTGCCGAGACTCAAACAGAGGCAGATCTCTGGTTAGGCCAGACAGGGAAAGAGTCCCCATGGTCTGGACATGTGTGGAGACAGTAGTGCGCCCGAAAAGGTATAAAAAGTTTTGTTTGAGTACGAGTACAGCCCCTGACCCTGGACTCCATTCAGATTAATGGGGGTGTGATGGTGGGATATGCTATGTGGGTATCATTTCTGTGTATATTTCTATTTTACTTATTTTCATGGTGTGCTCTTGTAGGAGTTATTTGCTACTTGATGAATGGCTGTTGCTGCCATCTGATATCAGCCCCCACAGTACTGTATTGTTTGCTATTATGCTAATGACATGTTGACCTAGCTTGTTGAAACAATGACCCCTGAGACCTTCCCCCTCCTGACCTGTGAATGAGGAGGGAGACTTAAAATATCAGAGAGGAGAGACACAGATCAGTCCTGTGTGGAATGATGATGTGTTCACAGCATCCCAGAGAAAGAAGAGTATATGGACTGTGCTATCCTCTGTGCTGGATTGTTGGACTTGTATCCTGTTACTGAACTGCATTTGTGTTCTGGACTATTTTATCCTTTGTGTGGTGGATCGTATATATGGACCTTCCGTATTTTTGCCTTAATTAAGGTCTTGGGATTGTTCACTCTTTGCTGGCTCTGTTGATTGTGTGGTACCGGAGAAGGAACCTGTGACAGGGGGCCCGAACATCCAGCGTTTGCCCCGATGTCATCTGCATTACACTGCAGCAAGCACTGACTCTGAGCAGCGGTAAAATCATTAGTAACATAGTAACATAGTAACATAGTTAGTAAGGCCGAAAAAAGACATTTGTCCATCCAGTTCAGCCTATATTCCATCATAATAAATCCCCAGATCTACGTCCTTCTACAGAACCTAATAATTGTATGATACAATATTGTTCTGCTCCAGGAAGACATCCAGGCCTCTCTTGAACCCCTCGACTGAGTTCGCCATCACCACCTCCTCAGGCAAGCAATTCCAGATTCTCACTGCCCTAACAGTAAAGAATCCTCTTCTATGTTGGTGGAAAAACCTTCTCTCCTCCAGACGCAAAGAATGCCCCCTTGTGCCCGTCACCTTCCTTGGTATAAACAGATCCTCAGCGAGATATTTGTATTGTCCCCTTATATACTTATACATGGTTATTAGATCGCCCCTCAGTCGTCTTTTTTCTAGACTAAATAATCCTAATTTCGCTAATCTATCTGGGTATTGTAGTTCTCCCATCCCCTTTATTAATTTTGTTGCCCTCCTTTGTACTCTCTCTAGTTCCATTATATCCTTCCTGAGCACCGGTGCCCAAAACTGGACACAGTACTCCATGTGCGGTCTAACTAGGGATTTGTACAGAGGCAGTATAATGCTCTCATCATGTGTATCCAGACCTCTTTTAATGCACCCCATGATCCTGTTTGCCTTGGCAGCTGCTGCCTGGCACTGGCTGCTCCAGGTAAGTTTATCATTAACTAGGATCCCCAAGTCCTTCTCCCTGTCAGATTTACCCAGTGGTTTCCCGTTCAGTGTGTAATGGTGATATTGATTCCCTCTTCCCATGTGTATAACCTTACATTTATCATTGTTAAACCTCATCTGCCACCTTTCAGCCCAAGTTTCCAACTTATCCAGATCCATCTGTAGCAGAATACTATCTTCTCTTGTATTAACTGCTTTACATAGTTTTGTATCATCTGCAAATATCGATATTTTACTGTGTAAACCTTCTACCAGATCATTAATGAATATGTTGAAGAGAACAGGTCCCAATACTGACCCCTGCGGTACCCCACTGGTCACAGCGACCCAGTTAGAGACTATACCATTTATAACCACCCTCTGCTTTCTATCACTAAGCCAGTTACTAACCCATTTACACACATTTTCCGCCAGACCAAGCATTCTCATTTTGTGTACCAACCTCTTGTGCGGCACGGTATCAAACGCTTTGGAAAAATCGAGATATACCACGTCCAATGACTCACCGTGGTCCAGTCTATAGCTTACCTCTTCATAAAAACTGATTAGATTGGTTTGACAGGAGCGATTTCTCATAAACCCATGCTGATATGGAGTTACACAGTTATTCTCATTGAGATAATCCAGAATAACATCCCTCAGAAACCCTTCAAATATTTTACCAACAATAGAGGTTAGACTTACTGGCCTATAATTTCCAGGTTCACTTTTAGAGCCCTTTTTGAATATTGGCACCACATTTGCTATGCGCCAGTCCTGCGGAACAGACCCTGTCGCTATAGAGTCCCTAAAAATAAGAAATAATGGTTTATCTATTACATTACTTAGTTCTCTTAGTACTCGTGGGTGTATGCCATCCGGACCCGGAGATTTATCTATTTTAATCTTATTTAGCCGGTTTCGCACCTCTTCTTGGGTTAGATTGGTGACCCTTAATATAGGGTTTTCATTGTTTCTTGGGATTTCACCTAGCATTTCATTTTCCACCGTGAATACCGTGGAGAAGAAGGTGTTTAATATGTTAGCTTTTTCCTCGTCATCTACAACCATTCTTTCCTCACTATTTTTTAAGGGGCCTACATTTTCAGTTTTTATTCTTTTACTATTGATATAGTTGAAGAACAGTTTGGGATTAGTTTTACTCTCCTTAGCAATGTGCTTCTCTGTTTCCTTTTTGGCAGCTTTAATTAGTTTTTTAGATAAAGTATTTTTCTCCCTATAGTTTTTTAGAGCTTCAATGGTGCCATCCTGCTTTAGTAGTGCAAATGCTTTCTTTTTACTGTTAATTGCCTGTCTTACTTCTTTGTTTAGCCACATTGGGTTTTTCCTATTTCTAGTCCTTTTATTCCCACAAGGTATAAACCGCTTACACTGCCTATTTAGGATGTTCTTAAACATTTCCCATTTATTATCTGTATTCTCATTTCTGAGGATATTGTCCCAGTCTACCAGATTAAGGGCATCTCTAAGCTGTTCAAACTTTGCCTTCCTAAAGTTCAATGTTTTTGTGACTCCCTGACAAGTCCCCCTAGTGAAAGACAGGTGAAACTGTACAATATTGTGGTCGCTATTTCCTAAATGCCCAACCACCTGCAGATTTGTTATTCTGTCAGGTCTATTAGATAGTATTAGGTCTAAAAGTGCTGCTCCTCTGGTTGGATTCTGCACCAATTGTGAAAGATAATTTTTCTTGGTTATTAGCAGAAACCTGTTGCCTTTATGGGTTTCACAGGTTTCTGTTTCCCAGTTAATATCCGGGTAGTTAAAGTCCCCCATAACCAGGACCTCATTATGGGTTGCAGCTTCATCTATCTGCTTTAGAAGTAGACTTTCCATGCTTTCTGTTATATTTGGGGGTTTGTAACAGACCCCAATGAGAATTTTGTTACCATTTTTCCCTCCATGAATTTCAACCCATATGGACTCGACATCCTCATTCCCTTCGCTAATATCCTCCCTTAAAGTGGACTTTAGACAAGACTTTACATAGAGACAAACCCCTCCTCCTCTCCGATTTTTACGATCCTTTCTAAACAGACTGTAACCCTGTAAGTTAACTGCCCAGTCATAGCTTTCATCTAACCATGTCTCGGTTATTCCCACTATGTCAAAGTTACCTGTAGATATTTCTGCTTCTAGTTCTTCCATCTTGTTTGTAAGGCTTCTGGCGTTTGCGAGCATGCAGTTTAGAGGATTTTGTTTTGTTCCAATCTCCTCACTGTGGATTGTTTTAGAAATGTTCTTACCTCCCTTCTGAGTATGTTTTCCTGGGTCGTCTTTGTTCGAGTCTAATGTTTTTCTTCCCGTCCCCTCTTCTTCTAGTTTAACGCCCTCCTGATGAGTGTAGCGAGTCTTCTGGCGAATGTGTGTTTCCCAGGTTTGTTGAGGTGTAGTCCGTCTCTGGCGAGGAGTCCATCGTACCAGTAATTCAGACCATGGTCCAGGAATCCGAATCCTTGTTGTCTGCACCATCGTCTTAGCCAGTTGTTTGCATCAAGGATCCTGTTCCATCTCCTGGTGCCATGCCCGTCTACTGGAAGGATAGAAGAAAAAACTACCTGTGCATCCAGTTCCTTTACTTTCTTCCCCAACTCTTCAAAGTCTTTGCAGATTGTCGGTAGGTCCTTCCTTGCCGTGTCATTGGTGCCAACATGTATCAGAAGAAATGGGTGGACGTCCTTGGAGCTGAAGAGCTTTGGTATCCTATCGGTCACATCCTTGATCATCGCACCTGGAAGGCAGCATACTTCTCTTGCAGTTATGTCCGGTCTGCAGATGGCTGCTTCTGTGCCTCTCAGTAGTGAGTCTCCCACCACCACCACTCTTCGTTGCTTCTTGGCTGTACTTTTTGCTGTCACTTGTTGCTGTGTGCCCTTTTCTTTTTTGCTTGCTGGTATTGCTTCATTCTTAGGTGTGCCATCTTCATCCTCTACAAAGATTTGATATCGGTTCTTCAGTTGTGTGGTTGGTGATTTCTCCATGGTCTTCTTGCTTCTTTTGGTCACATGCTTCCACTCATCTGCTTTTGGAGGTTCTCTGACACTTTTTGCACCTTCTGTGACCAGTAGAGATGCTTCTGTTCTGTCTAGAAAGTCTTCATTCTCTTTGATGAGTTTCAAAGTTGCTATTCTTTCTTCCAGACCCCGCACCTTTTCTTCTAAAAGGGCCACTAGTCTACAGTTCTGACAGGTGAAATTGGATTCTTCTTCTGGTCGATCTGTGAACATGTAGCACATGCTGCAGCTCACCATGTAGGTTGTCACATCTGCCATGTTGCTCCTAGATCCTGCTGACTTGCTGTGTGTTTTCCTTCTTGTGTAATCTACTCAGCCAAGCTCTCTTGCAATAATGTCCTACAGGCAAAAATTCGCGCGCCTTAAGGCGCGCGGTTTGGTGATGCTTTCGAAGCAGCTGGTCCCGGCTGTACCCAACGATCTTCTAGCTTAGGGAGACTTCGCTTCTCCCAGAAGGCACCTGGAATATGCAAATTAGCCTCCTGAAGCTTGAATGCCTGGTTTGGTGATGCTTTCGAAGCAGCTGGTCCCGGCTGTACCCAACGATCTTCTAGCTTAGGGAGACTTCGCTTCTCCCAGAAGGCACCTGGAATATGCAAATTAGCCTCCTGAAGCTTGAATCCCTGGTTTGGTGATGCTTTCGAAGCAGCTGGTCCCGGCTGTACCCAACGATCTTCTAGCTTAGGGAGACTTCGCTTCTCCCAGAAGGCACCTGGAATATGCAAATTAGCCTCCTGAAGCTTGAATGCCTGGTTTGGTGATGCTTTCGAATCAGCTGGTCCCGGCTGTACCCAACGATCTTCTAGCTTAGGGAGACTTCGCTTCTCCCAGAAGGCACCTGGAATATGCAAATTAGCCTCCTGAAGCTTGAATGCCTGGTTTGGTGATGCTTTCGAAGCAGCTGGTCCCGGCTGTACCCAACGATCTTCTAGCTTAGGGAGACTTCGCTTCTCCCAGAAGGCACCTGGAATATGCAAATTAGCCTCCTGAAGCTTGAATCCCTGGTTTGGTGATGCTTTCGAAGCAGCTGGTCCCGGCTGTACCCAACGATCTTCTAGCTTAGGGAGACTTCGCTTCTCCCAGAAGGCACCTGGAATATGCAAATTAGCCTCCTGAAGCTTGAATCCCTGGTTTGGTGATGCTTTCGAAGCAGCTGGTCCCGGCTGTACCCAACGATCTTCTAGCTTAGGGAGACTTCGCTTCAACCAGAAGGCACCTGGAATATGCAAATTAGCCTCCTGAAGCTTGAATCCCTGGTTTGGTGATGCTTTCGAAGCAGCTGGTCCCGGCTGTACCCAACGATCTTCTAGCTTAGGGAGACTTCGCTTCTCCCAGAAGGCACCTGGAATATGCAAATTAGCCTCCTGAAGCTTGAATGCCTGGTTTGGTGATGCTTTCGAAGCAGCTGGTCCCGGCTGTACCCAACGATCTTCTAGCTTAGGGAGACTTCGCTTCTCCCAGAAGGCACCTGGAATATGCAAATTAGCCTCCTGAAGCTTGAATCCCTGGTTTGGTGATGCTTTCGAAGCAGCTGGTCCCGGCTGTACCCAACGATCTTCTAGCTTAGGGAGACTTCGCTTCTCCCAGAAGGCACCTGGAATATGCAAATTAGCCTCCTGAAGCTTGAATGCCTGGTTAGGCATTACCGCCTGTCAGGAAGCAGCGGCCCCGGCACTGTCAGAATATTGTGAGCCTGTCAGCAGTGTCAGGCCTGGTGGGATGAGATACACAGCTCAGCAGGGTCACACATGATGATGGGATGAGATACACAGCTCAGCAGGGTCACACATGATGGGATGAGATACACAGATCAGTAGACAATATCAGACCTGTATCACACCTCAGGATTAGATACATAAGCTCGACAGACTGTATCACACATTTAGATACAGCAAGTCAGCAAACACCACAAGGGAGGATTAGATACAGTATCACACATGAGGATTATACATAGTATCACAGAAGAGGATTAGATACAGCAGGTCGGCCGGTATCACAGATGAGGAATAGATACACCAGGATGGCCGGTATCACAGATGAGGATTAGATACACCAGGACGGCCGGTATCACAGATGAGGATTAGATACAGCAGGTATCACACAGGATGGAGCGGAGGACGTGGATACACGAGGTTGCGGTGCAGTTAATGCTCCGCCGTGTGCGGATGATGGCTCTGCACAATGTGACGGCGAATCTTCCTCTTAATTGGAGGCGACTTGTTTAAATCTCGCTGTTTTGTTCAAACAACAGTAAAGACAATTAGCGCTCGCACGGACGCCATTGTTCCCGCGCCGTCATGTTTTCTGCACCGACCATTACAATGGAAGTAATGACACATTAGATGCGATCTCCCAAAGACCGTTCTCTACTCTAATAGTCGCGGACAATACACGATAGTGCGGCGCAACCCAGACAGGCGGCAATCAGCCGGATTCACCGCAGCCACCAGCTCTACCTCATCCGCAGGTTTAGTAAATGCACAATTAAAAACACATAAAGCCTTTGTTCCTCACGAGCCATCTGCAGCCGCACGTCTTCTGTGGGCGCACAAAGGCTGCAATCACCGCGGCTTTCTACTAATCGAAAACTTCTACATTGTCTGAGAGCAGCAATTACACCGCACTGCTGTATCCACTGAAGTCACTTAATGGACATCTGCACAGGGATTATTACACAACAGAGTGATCAAATATCGCCTGCACAGCCGTGGGGTACGGGATTACGGATATATGCACACAGGGAAAACAGAACAAAGGATATCTACAGAGAATAAATCATATAGGTCTATACCATCTAATGGTGAGATCATATAATACCGCCACTATGTACAAGAATAAAACTACCATAATACTGCTCTCTATATACAAGAATATAACTACTATAATACTGCTCCTATATACAAGAATATAACTACCATAATACTGCTCTCTATATACAAGAATAAAGCTACTATAATACTGCCCCTATGTACAAGAATATAACTACTATAATACTGCCTCTATGTACAAGAATAAAACTACTATAATACTGCTCATATGTACGAGAATATAACTACTATAATACTGCTCCTATGTACAAGAATATAACTACTATAATACTGCCCCTATGTACAAGAATATAACTACTATAATACTGCTCTCTATATACAATAAAACTACTATAATACTGCCCCTATGTACAGAATATAACTACTATAATACTGCTCTCTATATACAATAAAACTACTATAATACTGCTCCTATGTACAGAATATAACTACTATAATACTGCCTCTATGTACAAGAATATAACTACTATAATACTGCCCCTATGTACAAGAATATAACTACTATAATACTGCCCCTATGTACAAGAATATAACTACTATAATACTGCTCCTATGTACAAGAATATATCTACTATAATACTGCTCTCTATATACAAGAATATAACTACTATAATACTGCTCCTATGTACAAGAATATAACTACTATAACACTGCTCTCTATATACAAGAATATAACTACTATAATACTGCCCCCTATGTACAGAATATAACTACTATAATACTGCTCCTATGTACAAGAATATAACTACTATAATACTGCTCTCTATATACAAGAATATAACTACTATAATACTGCCCCCTATGTACAGAATATAACTACTATAATACTGCTCCTATGTACAAGAATATAACTACTATAATACTGCTCTCTATATACAAGAATATAACTACTATAATACTGCCCCTATGTACAAGAATATAACTACTATAATACTGCTCTCTATATACAAGAATATAACTACTATAATACTGCCCCCTATGTACAGAATATAACTACTATAATACTGCTCCTATGTACAAGAATATAACTACTATAATACTGCTCTCTATATACAAGAATATAACTACTATAATACTGCCCCCTATGTACAGAATATAACTACTATAATACTGCTCCTATGTACAAGAATATCACTACTATAATACTGCCCCCTATGTACAGAATATAACTACTATATTACTGCTCCTATGTACAAGAATATCACTACTATAATACTGCCCCTATGTACAAGAATATCACTACTATAATACTGCTCCTATGTACAAGAATATAACTACTATAATACTGCCCCTATGTACAAGAATATAACCACTATAAAACTGCCCCTATGTACAAGAATATAACTACTATAATACTGCTCCTATGTACAAGAATATAACCACTATAATACTGCCCCTATGTACAAGAATATAACCACTATAATACTGCTCCTATGTACAAGAATATAACTACTATAATACTGCTCCTATGTACAAGAATATAACTACTATAATACTGCTCCTATGTACAAGAATATCACTACTATAATACTGCTCCCTATGTACAAGAATATAACTACTATAATACTGCCCCTATGTACAAGAATATCACTACTATAATACTGCCCCTATGTACAAGAATATAACCACTATAATACTGCTCCTATGTACAAGAATATAACTACTATAATACTGCTCCTATGTACAAGAATATAACTACTATAATACTGCTCCTATGTACAAGAATATAACTACTATAATACTGCTCCCTATGTACAAGAATATAACTACTATAATACTGCCCCTATGTACAAGAATATAACCACTATAATACTGCTCCTATGTACAAGAATATAACTACTATAATACTGCTCCTATGTACAAGAATATAACTACTATAATACTGCTCCTATGTACAAGAATATAACTACTATATTACTGCTCCTATGTACAAGAATATCACTACTATAATACTGCCCCTATGTACAAGAATATCACTACTATAATACTGCTCCTATGTACAAGAATATAACTACTATAATACTGCCCCTATGTACAAGAATATAACCACTATAAAACTGCCCCTATGTACAAGAATATAACTACTATAATACTGCTCCTATGTACAAGAATATAACCACTATAATACTGCCCCTATGTACAAGAATATAACCACTATAATACTGCTCCTATGTACAAGAATATAACTACTATAATACTGCTCCTATGTACAAGAATATAACTACTATAATACTGCTCCTATGTACAAGAATATAACTACTATAATACTGCTCCATATGTACAAGAATATAACTACTATACTAGTGCTCCTATGTACAACATAACTATTATAATACTGCCCCTATGTACAGAATATAACTACTATAATACTGCTCCTATGTACAAGAATATAACTACTATAATACTGCCCCTATGTACAAGAATATAACTACTATAATACTGCCCCTATATACAAGAATATAACTATTATAATACTGCCCCTATGTACAAGAATATAACTACTATAATACTGCTCCTATGTACAACATAACTATTATAATACTGCCCCTATGTACAGAATATAACTACTATGATACTGCTCCTATGTACAAGAATATAACTACTATAATACTGCTCCTATGTACAAGAATATAACCACTATAATACTGCCCCTATGTACAAGAATATAACTATTATAATACTGCTCCTATGTACAAGAATATAACTACTATAATACTGCCCCATGTACAAGAATATAACTACTATAATACTGCTCCTATGTACAAGAATATAACTAATACTGCTCCATATGTACAAGAATATAACTACTATAATAGTGCTCCTATGTACAACATAACTATTATAATACTGCCCCTATGTACAGAATATAACTACTATAATACTGCTCCTATGTACAAGAATATAACTACTATAATACTGCCTCTATATACAAGAATATAACTACTATAATACTGCCCCCATGTACAGAATATAACTACTATAATACTGCCCCTATGTACAAGAATATAACTACTATAATACTGCCCCCATGTACAGAATATAACTACTATAATACTGCCCCTATGTACAAGAATATAACTACTATAATACTGCCCCTATATACAAGAATATAACTACTATAATACTGCCCCCATGTACAGAATATAACTACTATAATACTGCCCCTATATACAAGAATATAACTACTATAATACTGCCCCTATATACAAGAATATAACTACTATAATACTGCCCCTATGTACAAGAATATAACTACTATAATACTGCCCCTATATACAAGAATATAACTACTATAATACTGCCCCTATATACAAGAATATAACTACTATAATACTGCCCCCATGTACAGAATATAACTACTATAATACTGCCCCTATGTACAAGAATATAACTACTATAATACTGCCCCTATGTACAAGAATATAACTACTATAATACTGCCCCTATATACAAGAATATAACTACTATAATACTGCCCCTATGTACAAGAATATAACTACTATAATACTGCCCCTATGTACAAGAATATAACTACTATAATACTGCCCCTATGTACAAGAATATAACTACTATAATACTGCCCCTATGTACAAGAATATAACTACTATAATACTGCCCCTATATACAAGAATATAACTACTATAATACTGCCCCCATGTACAGAATATAACTACTATAATACTGCCCCCATGTACAGAATATAACTACTATAATACTGCCCTGATGTATAATATAAGTGCCCCGGGGGCTTTTATCACAGCGGATCTTACGTACCCGTATAAATGTCGGCCATGAGCCCAGTAATCACATGATGTGAGGTTCCCACCTCCCCGTTGGCTGATGGTCGTACTTCAGTGACATCTTCAGTTTTTCCCATTTTCTTGTGCCGTCATCTACTTCTATGGTGACATTTCCATTTCTGTGCTTAGTTGTTACTTTGTTATTTCTCACTACCTCCACATGGCCACCAGGGGGAGACCTGTGACCACTGCTCTCCGGGTCGCGGCCCCGTTATCAGTGCACTTCCGGACCCCCATATAATCACACACACCATGTGGTTTCTTACACGGATTTATTGCAGATTATTTCAGTTTCTCTCTTGGTCTCAGAATTTCTTTACAATATTTGATTATTTTAATAATCCCTGAATATAACGATTAGAACGACATCAATCCGTCACAACAATATGGAGGGAAGGAGGAAAACTCGGGGGTCCGCGATCACCACTGTGCACAACGGCCAAAACGTCACGATGACGGACTGGATAATCTACGAGTGCGGCACTGAATACCGGGGGTCCGCCACCTAATGATGATTTGCATAATCTGACAATGGGGCTCGGCCTCAGAAGCCACCGACGCGGTGCACGACCTCCGCTCTGTACTCAACCTGTAGTCCGGCACGGCTCCCAGATCAGAACATTCCGGATCACCGGACTTCCTACACTCCTGATCACGTGGATCTGGAATCTCACTGGTTATCATAACTGGATCTTTGGTAATAACAAAAAAAAATGAAAACGAGAAATGATAAACCAGCAAGATAAAGGCGGAACCAGAGCAACGGCGCCTCCGAGAGGAGAGAGAAGTCAGCGCGGGAACGGGATCCGGTGTTACATCACGTCTGATAATCCGGTCACTAAACTGTGGTTATATCACATAAGATAGCACAATATACCAGCAGAATAGTGAGTGCAGCTCTGGAGGAGACAGGATGTAAGAGCAGAATAGTGAGTGCAGCTCTGGAGGAGACAGGATGTAAGAGCAGAACAGCGAGTGCAGCTCTGGAGGAGACCGAATGTAAGAGCAGAACAGTGAGTTCAGCTCTGGAGGAGACAGGATGTAAGAGCAGAATAGTGAGTGCAGCTCTGGAGGAGACAGGATGTACAGTAAGAGCAGAATAGTGAGTGCAGCTCTGGAGGAGACAGGATGTACAGTAAGAGCAGAACAGTGAGTGCAGCTCTGGAGGAGACCGGATGTAAGAGTAGAATAGTGAGTGCAGCTCTGGAGGAGAAGACCGGATGTAAGAGTAGAATAGTGAGTGCAGCTCTGGAGGAGACCGGATGTAAGAGCAGAATAGTCAGTGCAGCTGTGAGGAGAAGACCGGCTGTAAGAGCAGAATAGTCAGTGCAGCTGTGAGGAGAAGACCGGCTGTAAGAGCAGAATAGTGAGTGCAGCTGTGGAGGAGAAGACCGGATGTAAGAGCAGAACAGTGAGTGCAGCTGTGGAGGAGACCGGATGTAAGAGCAGAACAGTGAGTGCAGCTCTGGAGGAGACCGGATGTAAGAGCAGAATAGTCAGTGCAGCTGTGAGGAGAAGACCGGCTGTAAGAGCAGAATAGTCAGTGCAGCTGTGAGGAGAAGACCGGCTGTAAGAGCAGAATAGTGAGTGCAGCTGTGGAGGAGAAGACCGGATGTAAGAGCAGAACAGTGAGTGCAGCTGTGGAGGAGAAGACCGGCTGTAAGAGCAGAATAGTGAGTGCAGCTGTGGAGGAGAAGACCGGATGTAAGAGCAGAACAGTGAGTGCAGCTGTGGAGGAGAAGACCGGATGTAAGAGCAGAATAGTGAGTGCAGCTGTGGAGGAGAAGACCGGATGTAAGAGCAGAACAGTGAGTGCAGCTGTGAGGAGAAGACTGGATGTAAGAGCAGAATAGTGAGTGCAGCTGTGGAGGAGAAGACCGGATGTAAGAGCAGAATAGTGAGTGCAGCTCTGGAGGAGACAGGATGTAAGAGCAGAATAGTGAGTGCAGCTCTGGAGGAGACAGGATGTAAGAGCAGAATAGTGAGTGCAGCTCTGGAGAAGACAGGATGTAAGAACAGAATAGTGAGTGCAGCTGTGGAGGATAAGACAGGATGTAACAGCAGAATAATGAGCGCAGCTCTGGAGGTGACTGGAGGATCCACCCTGTGCTGATCTGGAGCTGTGCTGATGTGTTGCGGACGTTTCTCACCATTATGCGGCCTTTGGACATTTCTGTGGATCTGCAGGGAGATTCACCAGTGATTTAGTGGTTAATCCGAGAGCCCCGATTGCACGTTTCCCGGACTCGGTGATGGGACTGATCGTGGCCGCGGCGCAGGTCACCGACGCTCAGCGACTCACATGTGCCGGCGAGAGGCGGAGAGAAACGACGATCTGTGACGGGGACAGCGACACATTGTAACGAGTCACAGCACAGAGTAAACCAAGGAGATCCGGGGCCCAGACCGACGGTGGATCTCCGCCTCACAGGCCGGGTTACGGCTCTCCCACCAGCACCGGCCACTCGCTCGCTGTCCGCCCGTACTGGAAGAGAAACGCCGGCGTCAGCCCAGCAGCACAGAGGATTTCAGGGGAGCAGTCAGTCTAGGGTCCCAGGCAGCACCGAGGATCTCAGGGGAGTGTGCCCACCTCGGGCTACGAGGGACCGCGCTGGAGAGACCCTCACCTGGATGTTCGTCAGCTCCTTCAGGAACCGGGCCGCCAGCTTGTTCTCATTGGTGGGGATGTCCAGGTTCTAGAAAGCACAGAAGACGCACAGATCAACACCGCAGCCCACCACCAAAAACACAGCGCGCCCCTCCACCACCATGCCGCCAGGCCGGGGCCCCCACCCACAGTCAGCAGCTCTCACCTCGTCCTTGTACAGGATCCTCCCCACCGGACACACCACGCACGCCGTCCCCGCACCGAACATCTCCTGGACTCGATCCTCCTTCACCGCCTTCATCAGAGCCGCCATCGTTAGATATCGCTCTGACACCTTAAACTCCCCCTGCGGCAGAGAACGTCCTCATCAGCGGCAGAACCTACTGTACGACAAGCGGCTGACACCAGAGAACAACAGCGACCCCTACCCACTGCAGCGCCAGGTCCAGGATGCTGCGCCTGGTGACCCCCGGGAGGATGATGCCGTCCAGCGGAGGAGTCGCCAACTCCAGCTCTATAAAATAAGAAGAAGTCATCGCAAAATGCCGGTAGAAGGGGGAACACTTAGAGCGCGAGGGAGTGGGGGGGGACAGAAGAGCAGCTTTTGGGGGGGACAGAGCAAGCGAGAGGCAGTAAAGCAGCTGTGTGGGGGGGGGGGGGGGGAGACAGCGAGCGAGAGGCAGAAGAGCAGCTGTGTGGGGGGGACAGACAGCGAGCGAGAGGCAGAAGAGCAGCTATGTGGGGGAGACAGCGAGCGAGAGGCAGAAGAGCAGCTGTGTGGGGGGGACAGTGAGCGAGAGGCAGAAGAGCAGCTGTGTGGGTGGGGACAGAGCGAGCGAGAGGCAGAAGAGCAGCTGTGTGGGGGAGACAGCGAGCGAGAGGCAGAAGAGCAGCTGTGTGGGGGGGGGGGGGACAGCGAGCGAGAGGCAGAAGAGCAGCTGTGCGGGGAGGGTGACAGCGAGCGAGAGGCAGAAGAGCAGCAGTGTGGGGGGGGACAGCGAGCGAGAGGCAGAAGAGCAGCTGTGTGGGGGGCGACAGACAGCGAGCGAAAGGCAGAAGAGCAGCTGTGTGGGGGGGACAGAGCGAGCGAGAGGCAGAAGAGCAGCTGTGTGGGGGGGGGACAGAGCAAGCGAGAGGCAGAAGAGCAGCTGTGTGGGGGAGACAGCGAGCGAGAGGCAGAAGAGCAGCTGTGTGGGGAGGGGGACAGCGAGCGAGAGGCAGAAGAGTAGCTGTGTGGGGGGGACAGAGCGAGCGAGAGGCAGAAGAGCAGCTGTGTGGGGGGGGACAGAGCAAGCGAGAGGCAGAAGAGCAGCTGTGTGGGGGAGACAGCGAGCGAGAGGCAGAAGAGCAGCTGTGTGGGGGGGGGGACAGAGCAAGCGAGAGGCAGAAGAGCAGCTGTGTGGGGGAGACAGCGAGCGAGAGGCAGAAGAATAGCAGTGTGGGGAGGGGGACAGCGAGCGAGCGGCAGAAGAGCAGCGGGGGCTGGGGAGCATCTGTGGGAGCTGTAAGAAGTCGGGTAGGTTGACGCCTCCTGCAGGACATAAGTGTTAGCGCCCCTGCCTCTTGTACTCCGCCTGTGATGAGGTCTCCTATAATCCCACCCGCCCGCAGAGCATTAACCCTCGAGCCACTGGGGCAGATGCGGAGGCTCCGGTTCGGTGGGAATATTAATCATGTTTTCCGAGATCTCAGACACAAATTGGATTTGAGAAGTAATTTGTGTTGTGCAGTCAGCGACCATCTGCCGCCATCAGACAGCGCCCGGCCGGGGACAGATCCGTGCGCACAGCCGGCGATAACAGCAGGAGCCTTCTATCTATGGAATGGGATTTCTCACAGAAGGCAGTTTGCACAGTGGCCACTAGATGTCACCACAACCACCAACATCTCAGGCATCGCTTTACGACCTGCTGTAAATGCACTGGATTTCGGTGACACAATCCCGTTATCATTGGGGTATATTTTTTTTCTCTTACCGCCGTTTTCATTTGTCCAGAACAGGAAGAGATTCATTGTGCCGACTTCGGTGATCTGCTCGTCCTCGCCGTACAGCCAGAGGACCTGCTGACAGCCGCAGCCCTGAGCCTCGTACTGAGCGAAGAGAGAGTTTCCGTAATTCCTAAACACAAGACATGAGCTGCTTCTGAGGGTCTCGGGGGAGCACGACGCCCATTAATGCAACCCTTTTAATATATTGGTTGCTATCCCTCTCCCTGCCACCGGGGGTGCTGTGGAATAACGAGGCGGTCACACAATGCTCACAACTACTTGCCGTACCCTCCAATCTTGCTGTCGCCGGTTCCACCTTTCCAGGCCCGGACATATTTGGGGTCGGCCCATAGTGAGATTGGGGTGAAGGCTCCGCTGGAGAAGTACGGCCCCACCGGGCTGAGGATCACGTAGATCATGGCCTTGGACGGTCTCTTCACCCCCAGAGACGGCTGTGGACACAGAGACGACGTAAAGACGAGACCCCCGACCACAACCTCCAGCCCCCTCCTCGTACACGGCCGCTCACCTCGGTGCCCATGAAGACGGGCCGGACGTACAGGCTGGCGGCGGAAGATTCCGGAACCCAGGCCCGGTCCACATGGATCAGCTGGCGGATACAGTCCAGGAGCTCCCGCTTATCAAAGGCCTGCAACACATGGCGGGAGCGAGTCACCCCCTAATCAGAGGCTTACGGGGGTCTCGGGATGTCACCCCCTCATCAGAGCCTTACGGGGGTCTCAGGATGTCACCCCCTCATCAGAGCCTTACGGGGGTCTCAGGATGTCACCCCCTCATCAGAGCCTTACGGGGGTCTCGGGATGTCACCCCCTAATCAGAGCCTTACGGGGGTCTCGGGATGTCACCCCCCTTATCAAAGCCTTACGGGGGTCTCGGGATGTCACCCCCCTTATCAAAGCCTTACGGGGGTCTCGGGATGTCATCCCCCTAATCAGAGCCTTACAGGGGTCTCGGGATGTCCGGCGCTCTCACTTACCGGCAGGGTGAGTCTCTTGGCGGACCGGAGCATCCTCTCCATGTTCAGCTGGGGACGGAATAAACGAATCTTCCCGTCTTCTCCGCGATACGCCTTCATCCCCTCAAAGAGCTGCACAGAGAACTCATAGTCATCATCATCATCACCACCACAACTCCCAGCAGACACGAGCCCCACCGAAGCCGACAACCCGCCCGTACGACGGTCGTCAGCCCCCGCACCCGACGCGGATCATCAGGCCCTCCCCGCACCCGACAGCGATCGTCTGGCATTCCCGGCTCCCGACACCAGGGCCCCCACCCGACGCCGGTCGTCAGCCCCCAGCACCCGGTCATCAGGCTTCCTCCCCGCATCGGTCGTCAGGCCCTCCCCGCACCCGACAACGGTTGTCAGGCCCTCCCCGCACCCGACGCGGATCGGCAGGCCCCACACCCCCACCCTGATAGTCAGGCCCACCCCGCACCCCGTCGTCAGGCCCACCCCGCACCCTAGCAGGGACGCTGCTCACCTCTATGGCATAGTTGAAAACACTGCAGGCCGGGTGCAGGCTCAGGTTCTGCAGAGGTTTGATGGCCGGACGCTGCCAGCCCTTCTCCGCAGACCACTCCACCACCAGCATGTGGTCGGTGAACTCCGTGCCGAACACCAGCGTGGCCGGGTCCGGCTTCTGCTTCGGGGAGTCCGTGAGCTCGACTGTTATGTCCGATGCCTGAAAGAAGAAGACAAGAGGTAAAAATCCTCCATAGGACGCCGACGTATGCACTACAAGCACCAGCAAGGTCTGGACATCACTGCCACCACATTTATATGGTCCAACCGTCCTCACAAACTGCAGTATACAGCCCTAGACCACCAGGGAAGTCACCAGTGACACCTTCCTGACCCAAGACCACCAGGGACGTCCGTCGCCACTGCTACATTCCTGACCCAAGACCACCAGAGACGTCACCACTGTCACCTTCCTGACCCAAGACCACCAGGGACGTCACCACTGTCACCTTCCTGACCCAAGACCACCAGGGACGTCACCACTGTCACCTTCCTGACCCAAGACCACCAGGGACGTCCGTCGCCACTGCTACATTCCTGACCCAAGACCACCAGGGACGTCCGTCGCCACTGCTACATTCCTGACCCAAGACCACCAGGGACATCACCACGGTCACCTTTCTGACCAAAGACCACCAGGGACGTCGCCACTGTCACCTTCCTGACCCAAGACCACCAGGGACGTCACCACTGTCACCTTCCTGACCCAAGACCACCAGGGACGTCACCACTACTACATTCCTGACCAAAGACCACCAGGGACGTCACCACTGCTACATTAATGACCAAAGACCACCAGGGACGTCACAATGGTCACCTTTCTGAGCTAAAACCACCTGTGATGACACCATTAATATCATAGTGACTCTCAGACCAATAGGAATCTTTCAACTCTTCAAGACCCTCGACCACCAGAGACGTCTCCATTACCCGACTTATGACCCTAGACCCCCAGGAGAGTCTGTGTTCCTTCCCTCATGATCCTAAACTACCAGGTATGTCTGTTAATTACTTCATGACCCTAGACCACCAGGGATCTCTCCATTAATGTTATTGTGACCCTAGACCACCAGGGATCTCTCCATTAATGTTATTGTGACCACAGACCGCCAGAGATCTCTCCATTATTATTATAACCCTAGACCACCAGGGATCTCTCCATTAATGTTATCGTGGCCAGAGACCCCTCTATTATTATACCCTAGACCACCAGGGATGTTGCCATTAACCTCACTGTCACTGCAGTTGACCAGCGCGGTCCCCACTGATTCTCTCAGTATAACACAGGCCGGACGACGGCGCACACACGGCTCCATATTTGCCAACAAGTGGACATTTATGAGTGTTCGTCAGGCAGGAAAAGCATGCTTGGTTCTCTGCAGCACGAGCTGTTTACACAGGATTACGTGCTGCCGAGAACCACCATCTTGAAGTCAGCTTAATAATCGTTTTGCCAGGGGAACGAGTTGTCGAGGACCTGTTGACACTCGCTTTCTAGGTGCGCCCGATAATCCTGCGCTGTAAATTCTGCTCTAGAACACAAAGGTCATTTACACAACCGTGAACGACCCTTGGCCACCAGGGATCTTATCAGTAACCTTTAAGCCAAGGATGTGAACAACGAAGGACTCAGAATAGCAGAAAGCCTAGGGGGCCCTGGTCAGAGTAGTCAGGAGCGGTTGTCAGGGGCTGCACGGATCCCCCCACCGACGCTGCACGGATCCCCCACTCCAGATGGTACCCTGGACCCCCGCAGGTGCAGACTAATGGTGGCCAGGCATCCTGACTCCTGCCTGTAGAGCCGACACCTGACCCCTGTATAAGGACCGACAAAGGGGTCTTCCCCCACTAGTAGGGAGGTCATATCGCTACGGTGCAAGGACCCCCCAGCTCAGATCTCAGAATGAAGGGTTCTGAGGGGCCCCCATAGGATCAACTGGGGCCCCTGTGCTAATGCAGTTTGTGCCCCCTCCTATCCTCTCTCAATTGCAATAATTATTAATTTATGTATTGGGGGGGGGCATCTTTATTCCCTTGCAGGGTTCAGTACAATCTCAAGAGTGAGGGGGTGATCATATCCCTGGTGGTCTACGCCAGAGAAGGGGGTAATAGTAACATCCCTGGTGGTCTAGGCCAGAGAAGGGGTAATCGTGACATCCCTGGTGGTCTAGGCCAGAGAAGGGGTACTAGTGACATCCCTGGTGGTCTAGGCCAGAGAAGGGGTAATAGTGACATCCCTGGTGGTCTAGGCATGAGAAGGGGTAATAGTGACATCCCTGGTGGTCTAGGGCAGGAAGGAGTACTAGTGACATCCCTGGTGGTCTAGGCCAGAGAAGGGGTAATAGTGACATCCCTGGTGGTCTAGGCATGAGAAGGGGTAATAGTGACATCCCTGGTGGTCTAGGGCAGGAAGGAGTACTAGTGACATCCCTGGTGGTCTAGGGCAGGAAGGGGTAATAGTGACATCCCTGGTGGTCTAGGCCAGAGAAGGGGTACTAGTGACATCCCTGGTGGTCTAGGCATGAGAAGGGGTAATAGTGACATCCCTGGTGGTCTAGGGCAGGAAGGAGTACTAGTGACATCCCTGGTGGTCTAGGGCAGGAAGGAGTACTAGTGACATCCCTGGTGGTCTAGGGCAGGAAGGGGTAATAGTGACATCCCTGGTGGTCTAGGCCAGAGAAGGGGTACTAGTGACATCCCTGGTGGTCTAGGGCAGGAAGGAGTACTAGTGACATCCCTGGTGGTCTAGGGCAGGAAGGGGTAATAGTGACATCCCTGGTGGTCTAGGCCAGAGAAGGGGTACTAGTGACATCCCTGGTGGTCTAGGCATGAGAAGGGGTAATAGTGACATCCCTGGTGGTCTAGGGCAGGAAGGAGTACTAGTGACATCCCTGGTGGTCTAGGCCAGAGAAGGGGTAATAGTGACATCCCTGGTGGTCTAGGGCAGGAAGGAGTACTAGTGACATCCCTGGTGGTCTAGGCCAGAGAAGGGGTAATAGTGACATCCCTGGTGGTCTAGGCCAGAGAAGGGGTAATAGTGACATCCCTGGTGGTCTAGGGCAGGAAGGGGTAATAGTGACATCCCTGGTGGTCTAGGGCAGGAAGGGGTAATAGTGACATCCCTGGTGGTCTAGGCATGAGAAAAGGTAATAGTAACATCCCTGGTGGTCTAGGGTAGGAAGGGGTAATAGTAACATCCCTGGTGGTCTAGGCTAGAGAAGGGCTAATAATGACATCCCTGGTGGTCTAGGGTAGGAAGGGGTAATAGTAACATCCCTAGTGGTCTAGGGCAATGATGGAGTAATAACATCATCCCTGGTGGTCTGCAGATTCACACAGTCACAATACGGCTGGCAGGTTACAGGTCCACCCCTGCACTGAGTAAAGTCTCCGTTCCTCCATCTTTGACGCCGGGGGTCCTACAGTTCCTGGCCATCATGTCTAGTAACACATTGCCCCATTGTAGGAGGAGACCCCTTTACTTATTCCTGACACATTCTGCTGTGAGAGCCGCTGTCAGTGCGGGGCGGGAGCACAGGGACACAATCTGGAGCGCCCTTTAAGTCGTCTTCTATTTAGGCCGATACATCTTTATCCAGGAGAGGAGGGAGACAACCAATATGGCCGCCATTACTTCCCCCAGCAAGCCTTCACATAGCCACGCCGTAGCCTCGCATACCCCAATGCTCATCTGCAGGACCCCCGGAGAGGCCGCCCTGACTGTAATCACCGGTGCCCTGTATAATCCGCGCTGTAACCTCCGGGATTACGGCAGTAATAGGATCACACGGCGCAGATTTAGGTGATCCCCTCTTTGTTTTCGGGTTGATCCCGGAACAACCGGCTCTTTGTAGATTCAAGCCATGAAATCAGATTTGTGTCCGGCGCAGTGCTGACGGTCGTACCGAAAAATGCCGAGGGGTGAGGGGGAACTGCCTGCAAGTGCAACCATCAATCCGTCATGAGACGAGGCGGGCCGTTGCGCCATAAAGAGGAGCCGCTGTGCCATACAGAGGAGCCACTGCGCCGTAAAGAGGAGCCGCCGTGCCATAAAGAGCCGCCGTGCCATAAAGAGGAGCCGCCGCGCCGTAAAGAGGAGCCGCCGTGCCATAAAGAGCCGCCATGCCATAAAGAGGAGCCGCCGTGCCGTAAAGAGGAGCCACACTACAAAGAGAAGCAACAGCCGCTCCATACAGGAGACGAGGTGGGCCGCCGCGCTATAAAGAGGAGCCGCCGCGGTATTGCCGCGCTATAAAGAGGAACCGTCGCACTATAAAGAGGAGCCGCTCCGCCATAAAGAGGAGCAACAGCCGCTCCACATAGATGAGGCTGCCGCGCCATAAAGAGGAGCCACGGCGCCATATAGAGCCGCTGCACCATATAAAGAGGAGCCACCGCGCCATGAAAAGAGGAGCCACCGCGCCATGAAAAGAGGAGCCACCGCGCCATGAAAAGAGGAGCCACCGCGCCATGAAAAGAGGAGCCACCGCGCCATGAAAAGAGGAGCCACCGCGCCATGAAAAGAGGAGCCACCGCGCCATGAAAAGAGGAGCCACCGCGCCATGAAAAGAGGAGCCACCGCGCCATATAAAGAGGAGCCGCTTCACCATATAAAGAGGAGCCACCTCACCATATAAAAGAGGAGCCACCGCGCCATGAAAAGAGGAGCCACCGCGCCATGAAAAGAGGAGCCACCGCGCCATGAAAAGAGGAGCCACAGCGCCATGAAAAGAGGAGCCACCGCGCCATGAAAAGAGGAGCCACCGCGCCATGAAAAGAGGAGCCACCGCGCCATGAAAAGAGGAGCCACCGCGCCATGAAAAGAGGAGCCACCGCGCCATGAAAAGAGGAGCCACCGCGCCATGAAAAGAGGAGCCACCGCTGTGCCATAGAGGAGCCGCCGCTCCATATTGAGGCGCATCCGGGACATAAAGAGGAGGCACCACACCTTAAAGAGGAGGCACCACGCCTTAAAGAGGAGGCCGCCATGTGTAATCTGAGAGGATTCTGTGGGAACCAACAGATCTGCTACAAGGGCTCTGCTGTTATATAACGGCTCCGCTGCAGTAGATCCGCTAGATTTGATCCGCTACATCATGATATGCAGGAAATGAAGATGAAGGTCAGAGTAGAAGCGGCTGATAAAGGAGGACAACAGCGGAGCCTCAGATTTATCCTCACATATATCGGCCACTCGCTTTCTGTGGCCGGAGGTCTGTAATCCCCAGCGGGAGGCAGAAGATCAGGAGCAGGATATAATAAGAGCGGCCAGAAATAACCGCCGGGAATGTGCGGAGCAGCCAGAAGTTGCCAGCGGGGTCACAGGGGTCGAGGGGATGTCACCCAGATATGGTCAGCTGCCCATGGAGAAGCCAGGTCACCCGCGCCTCCGTCCCCGACCATGATGGGTGAATGACTGCAGTCAGTCGCTCACCGCTGCAACCAGTGCATCCTCTGCACCACTGGACTGACATCTCCCATCATGGCGGTGGCCCCCGCAGGATGGAGATCTGGTGACGGGCAGAAGATAAATGACCGGGGACACCGACAACCAGAAAACTGATGAATTACAGCAGGGGCCACGCCATGGACCGAGGAAGGGGCCGGCCCACATCCAGGTCAAGGTGCCAAAAGCGAGAGACCGAGAGCAGCAGCATAAAAATCAGAAATCCCCCCTGCACCCAACAGGGACAATACAGACTCAGTCCTGATATAGGAGGTCCTGTCCTACTCCTGACAACGTGCCCGTATACGTGTGAGAAGTTGTCAGCCACCCGTTCCCCAGAACACACAACACTCACCTTAAAGGCCCCGGGCACACGCTCGTCACACCCGGGCTTCCCGTTCTCACAGCCATTTTTGCAGTTCTGTAGAGAAACAAGAGAAGAGATTGGTGAAGAGTCAGGAGACGGCAAAGCAGATGTTACACGGATACCCCCCTCCTGACGTCACACGAAGACCCCTCTGTGATGGTGTGATAAGTTATGTGGGTATCATTTTGTGTATATTTATATTTTACTGATTTTCATATTGGTTCTCTTGTTGCTCTGTATCATTCCATGTATTCCCCATATTGTCTAGAGTCTCAATTACCTTCCAAAAGGCTGATGATTGAATTAGCTCACTTACTGTCTGCAGCCTGACTGTATCTATGCCTCTTGATAACCCGCTGTATTGTCTTAATCCCCGAGGCACCTTTGTCAGGTCTGGGAGGCCTGAAAACCACAGGCCTGAAAACCACCCCAACCTGTCTGACTACCCCTGGACATAAGGAGGGGGCTGGGGAGGACTGGAGCTGGGAAGTCAGTTCCTGTGTGGTAAGGATGGTGTGAACACAGCACATCAGAGAGAAAGGGAAGCATATGGAATTTTTATCCTCTGTCTGCTGGATTATTAGACTCATCTCCTTGGACATTTTATCCTGTTACTGAACTGCATTCGTGTTCTGGACTGTTGTATCCTTAGTGTGGTGGATTGTTTATGGACCTTTTAGTTTTGCCTATAATAAAGGTCTTGGGATTGTTCACACTTTTCTTTTATAGAACAATTTCTTGCCAAGTGCCCCGCAGAGGTACGGGAATAGGTCCGGGAGCGCACGCTGTATACTGTGGATAGAGCTTCAGCCCTGGCCGATGAAGCCCTTACTATCCGACCGCAAGGGAGGAGGCTTCTGGACAATGAACCACAGCCTGCTCCCGTGCCACGTCCCCCTCCGATTATATCTGCCCCTCCACCTAGTCGCAAGCTGATGACAATCACGCCTCACAATCCTGGGCCCCAACAGTTCCGACCACGACCTGGGGATATCACAGAGAGGAGATGTTATGGGTGTGGGCAACCTGGACATTTGCAGTCTGGCTGTCCCTCAAGGATTCGGAGGGAGCCCCACGCAGCTCCACCTCGTCCATTACATCTTGTGTACTCCATCCAGCCTGAGGAAGAGCTACTACCACCCCTACCAGAGTGGACCACCGACCACAGCACATAGATACCCCTCCTGGAGTGTACGGACTCCTGCCTTTGTTCTTTAGCTACCCAGAGCAATGGCAACGCCACCTGCAGGATGTCTTAATTAATGGATACAAAGTGTCGGGATTTAGAGACACGGGGGCATTCCTGACCATCGCTGACCCCCCGTGTGGTTCGACCAGAAGCAATTTACCAAAGTCCAGGAATTTCCATTGTCCTGGCGGGGGGTGCCCACAGGTCGCCCAAGTGGGAGGATCACTGGAACAAGTGCCCCTGGGCTCCCATTTATCGGATATACAAAAGGACAATATTTTCACCGTACTAAGGCCGAGGGCTGCTGCTTTCTCCTCAAAGCCGGGGAAGACTACTCTCACCAGCCACCATGTGGAAACCCCCGGACAATGCCCCATCCAGCACGCTGCCTACCGGGTTCCAGAGGCTGTTCAAGGTTTGATAAAGAACGAACTGGAGGAGATGAAACGACTGGGAGTTCAGCCATCTCACAGTTCTTGGGCCTCTCCTGTCATCCTGGTCCCCAAGGATGGTACAACACGATTCTGCGTTGATTACAGACTATTAAATGATGCCACCAAGAGTGATGCTTACCCCATGCCCAGGATTGATGATCTATTGGATCGTCTGGCCAGTGCCCAATTTGTGACCACGTTAGACTTGAGCAAGAGGTACTGGCAGATACCCCTAATGGAGGACGCTCGGGAGCGCTCAACCTTCATTACTCCATTTGGGCTTTTTGAGTTCCTGGGAATGCCCTTTGGGATAAAAAATGCCCCCACTACTTTGAGGTGCAGTACCTCGGGCATAGAGTAGTGAGTGGGACCCTAAGGCCTGAGCCTGCCAAGGTGGAAGCCATTAGCAACTGGTGTAGACCCCAGACTAAAAAGCCGGTACTTGCATTTTTAGGAACTGCTGGTAGCTATCGAAAATTTGTTTCTAACTTCAGTACCTTGGCCAAACTCCTAACCGACCTGACCCGCAACAATATGCCTAGGAATGTGACATGGACAACTGCATGCCAGGATGCCTTTCCAGCGTTAAAGACTGCCCTCATTGCTGCTCCTGTCTTGGCTGCCCCTGATTAGAAGTGCAGGTTCCTCGTGCAGACAGATGCATGCACCTTTGGGACTGGGGCAGTACTTAGCCAAGTGAACGCCGCCGGAGAGGAACATCCTGTTGCTCTTGCCAGTCGGAAACTACTGGATCAGGAGGTTGAAAAGGAGTGCCTTGCTATCATATGGGCGCTAAAAAAATTGCAGCCATACTGCCACAGAGACTTTACAATTGTTATAGACCACAACCCTCTCACATGGCTGAACCGTGTATCAGGGGACAATGGAAGACTGCTGCAGTGAAGCTTGTCCTTACAACCCTACAGCTTCTCCATCCAATACAAGCGGGGAAGCCAACACCAGAACGCCGATGGACTGTCTCGACAAGAAGAACCATAGGCTCCCCAGGCCGACCTACTCCTGCACTGTACAAGGAACTATAAACGATTGAACAATGTGGACTAAAGTGGGCTGGCCAGAGGTCTGTGTAGACCTCATAGCGTGCTCACTTATTATGAGGGGGGAGAGGTTCTGACGGTGGGATATGTTATGTGGTATCATTTTATGTATATTTATATTTTACTGATTTTCATAGTGTTCTCTTGTTGCCCTGTATCATTCCGTGTATTCCCCATATTGTCTAGTGTCTCAATTACCTTCCAAAAGGCTGATAATTGAATTAGCTCACTTACTGTCTGCAGCCTGACTGTATCTATGCCTCTTGATGACCCCCTGTAGTGCCTTAATCCCCTAGGAACCTGTGTCAGGTCTGGGAGGCCTGAAAACCACCCCAACCTGTCTGACTACCCCTGGACATAAGGAGGGGGATGGGGAGGACTGGAGCTGGGAAGTCAGTTCCTGTGTCGAGAGGATGGTGTGAACACAACACTCAGAGAGAAAGGGAAGCATATGGATTTTTTATCCTCTTTCTGCTGGATTATTGGACTCATCTCTTTGGACATTTTATCCTGTTACTGAACTGCATTCATGTTCTGGACGATTGTATCCTCAGTGTGGTGGATTGTTTATGGACCTTTTAGTTTTGCCTATAATAAAGGTCTTGGGATTGTTCACACTTCCCTCGCTCTGTTGTGTGGTATTGGAGAAGGACCCCGTGACATCCCCCTCCTGACACCACACGGAGCCCCCCCTGACATCTGCACCCACTGATCATTGGCTGAGCGCACGTGTGATGCCTCCCAAGATATGCAGACACAGCTGCTGCACAACCTCTTTTCTACAGGTTCATGTCTGCCTCAATAACTGACAAAGCTACCCATTGCTAAAGAGGTTCTGCAGCAGCTGCGGTGCATTACGAGGTTCAGCAGCAGCTGCGGTCGCCCTCTCGCAGTATGTGGTTACTTCCTATAATCATTAACTCGGAGCTCCGGCCCCCACAGTGGCGCAGGCTCCGTCACACGCCATTACCTGCGATGGCGCACATGGTAACATGAGCGCAGAGTCAGAACTTTCCGGTCAACGCACAGGCGGATCATGGCAGCACGAGCCGCAGACATCTGTACAGACCGCGCCATCAACCTGCGCACAGAGGACACTACGGACATCAGGGGCAGTGTCAGTCCGGACATCATTGGTTGCCAAGGAGTAAGAGCCCGGACATCATTGGTTGCCAAGGAGTAACAGCCCGGACATCAATGGTTGCTAAGGAGTAAGACCTACCCTCAATGGTTGCTAAGGAGTAAGAGCCCAGCCCTCATTGTCACTAAGGAGTAGGAGCCCAGCCCTCATTGGTCACTAAGGAGTAGGAGCCCAACCCTCATTGGTTATTAAGGAGTAAGAGCGACCCTAAATGGTTGCTAAGGAGTAAGAGCCCGGTCACCATTGGTTGCTAAGGTGTAAGAGCCCGGACATCATTGGTTACTAAGGAGTAAGGGCCTGGCTCTCATTGGTTAGTAAGGAGTAAGAACCTGGCTCTCATTGGTTACTAAGCAGTAAGAGGAAGGCCCTCATTTGCTGCTAGAAAGATCCCAACCTTCGTTGGTTGATAAGGAATAAGTGCTGGGACCTCATTGGTCGCTAGGTAGTAAGAGCCTGGCCCTCATTGGTAGTGGAGGAATAAGAGCCTGGCCCTCATTGGTAGCGGAGGAATAAGAGCCTGGCCCTCATTGGTAGCGGAGGAATAAGAGCAGGGCCCCCATTGGATGAAATAACACAAAAGCCCGGCCGGCCCTCATTGGTGTCTAGGTAGAAAGAGCCCGGCCCTCATTGGTTGATAAGGAGTCGCTCCCCGGCTGTTGTGCGGCCCCGTACCGCTCATCCCCGGCATGTGGCCGCGCGTCCCGCCATCACCTGGCAGCGAGTGATGCTGTGACCGCGGGCCAATAACGGCCGTCACCGGAGTCCGCGCGTCACGTGACTGGTGATAACGGAGCAGGGGAGCCCGGTGTACCTGGTGTCCGGCCGCAGCGCCCTCCGCACTCACCGACTCCATCATCCACCTCCTGCGCCAGAGAAGCCCCCGACACGTGACCGCCCCCTCCTCCACCACCGCGGCCGCATATAGCGCGTGTGACGTCACCGCCGACATATATAGCCTGTGGACGGCGCCGCGTGACTGCGGCCGGAGCTGTGACGTCACGCCGCTCGGTGACATCTGACGTCACCACAGTTCAGCCTGCCTCACCTTCACATGACGTCACATTGTTACCTGCTCCAGAAAGTTTGTGACCCCCGGCTGTGCCCCATTAATGCGCAAATCGGGATTGTATCTCCGTGTAGAATGTTCCAGTGATCGGCAGAAGTCTGCGCCCCCCGGTGCTGGCCGAGTCCTGCGCCCCCCGAGTGCTGGCCGAGTCCTGCGCCCCCCGAGTCCTGTACCCCCCGGTGCTGGCCGAGTCCTGCGCCCCCCGGTGCTGGCCGAGCCCTGCGCCCCCCGGTGCTGGCCGAGTCCTGCGCCCCCCCGGTGCTGGCCGAGCCCTGCGCCCCCCGAGTGCTGGCCGAGTCCTGCGCCCCCCGAGTCCTGCGCCCCCCGGTGCTGGCCGAGTCCTGCGCCCCCCGAGTCCTGCGCCCCCCGAGTCCTGCGCCCCCCGGTGCTGGCCGAGTCCTGCGCCCCCCGAGTCCTGCGCCCCCCGAGTGCTGGCAGAGTCCTGCCCCCAATCCCCCCCCCCCCCCCGGGTGCTGGCCGAGTCCTGCGCCCCCCGAGTCCTGCGCCCCCCGAGTCCTGCGCCCCCCCGGTGCTGGCAGAGCCCTGCGCCCCCCGGTGCTGGCCGAGTCCTGCGCCCCCCGAGTGCTGGCCGAGTCCTGCGCCCCCCCGGTGCTGGCCGAGTCCTGCGCCCCCCCGGTGCTGGCCGAGTCCTGCGCCCCCCGAGTGCTGGCCGAGTCCTGCGCCCCCCCCCACCCCCACCCCCCTCGGTGCTGGCCAAGTCCTGCCCCCAATCCCCCCCCCCCCCCCCGAGTGCTGGCAGAGTCCTGCTCCCCCCAAGTGCTGGCAGAGTCCTGCTCGCTCCCCCCCGGTGCTGGCGGAGTCCTGTACCCCCCAGTGCTGGCCGAGTCCTGCGCCCCCCCCGGTGCTGGCAGAGCCCTGCGCCCCCCGAGTGCTGGCCGAGTCCTGCGCCCCCCCGGTGCTGGCAGAGCCCTGCGCCCCCTGAGTGCTGGCCGAGTCCTGCTCCCCCCCTGGTGCTGGCCGAGTCCTGCTCCCCCCCGGTGTGAGGCCGCCAGGTCCCCCGTGTGAGGCCGCCAGGTCCCCCGTGTGAGGCCGCCAGGTCCCCCGTGTGAGGCCGCCAGGTCCCCCGTGTGAGGCCGCCAGGTCCCCCGTGTGAGGCCGCCAGGTCCCCCGTGTGAGGCCGCCAGGTCCCCAGTGTGAGGTCCCCGGTGTGAGGCCGCCAGGTCCCCAGTGTGAGGCCGCCAGGTCCCCAGTGTGAGGTCCCCGGTGTGAGGCCGCCAGGTCCCCGGTGTGAGGCCGCCAGGTCCCCGGTGTGAGGCCGCCAGGTCCCCGGTGTGAGGTCCCCGGTGTGAGGCCGCCAGGTCCCCGGTGTGAGGTCCCCGGTGTGAGGCCGCCAGGTCCCCGGTGTGAGGCCGCCAGGTCCCCCGTGTGAGGCCGCCAGGTCCCCCGTGTGAGGCCGCCAGGTCCCCCGTGTGAGGCCGCCAGGTCCCCCGTGTGAGGCCGCCGAGTCCTGCGCCCCCCGAGTCCTGCGCCCCCCCGGTGCTGGCAGAGCCCTGCGCCCCCCGGTGCTGGCCGAGTCCTGCGCCCCCCGAGTGCTGGCCGAGTCCTGCGCCCCCCCCGGTGCTGGCCGAGTCCTGCGCCCCGAGTGCTGGCCGAGTCCTGCGCCCCCCGAGTGCTGGCCGAGTCCTGCGCCCCCCCGGTGCTGGCCGAGTCCTGCGCCCCCCGAGTGCTGGCCGAGTCCTGCGCCCCCCCCCCACCCCCACCCCCCTCGGTGCTGGCCAAGTCCTGCCCCCAATCCCCCCCCCCCCCCCCCGAGTGCTGGCAGAGTCCTGCTCCCCCCAAGTGCTGGCAGAGTCCTGCTCCCCCCCGGTGCTGGCGGAGTCCTGTACCCCCCAGTGCTGGCGGAGTCCTGCACCCCCCGGTGCTGGCCGAGTCCTGCGCCTCCCCGGTGCTGGCAGAGCCCTGCGCCCCCCGAGTGCTGGCCGAGTCCTGCGCCCCCCCGGTGCTGGCAGAGCCCTGCGCCCCCTGAGTGCTGGCCGAGTCCTGCTCCCCCCCTGGTGCTGGCCGAGTCCTGCTCCCCCCCCGGTGTGAGGCCGCCAGGTCCCCCGTGTGAGGCCGCCAGGTCCCCGGTGTGAGGTCCCCGGTGTGAGGCCGCCAGGTCCCCGGTGTGAGGCCGCCAGGTCCCCCGTGTGAGGCCGCCAGGTCCCCCGTGTGAGGCCGCCAGGTCCCCCGTGTGAGGCCGCCAGGTCCCCCGTGTGAGGCCGCCAGGTCCCCCGTGTGAGGCCGCCAGGTCCCCCGTGTGAGGCCGCCAGGTCCCCCGTGTGAGGCCGCCAGGTCCCCCGTGTGAGGCCGCCAGGTCCCCCGTGTGAGGCCGCCAGGTCCCCCGTGTGAGGCCGCCAGGTCCCCAGTGTGAGGTCCCCGGTGTGAGGCCGCCAGGTCCCCAGTGTGAGGCCGCCAGGTCCCCAGTGTGAGGTCCCCGGTGTGGGGCCGCCTGGTCCCCGGTGTGGGGCCGCCAGGTCCCCGGTGTGAGGCCGCCAGGTCCCCGGTGTGAGGCCGCCAGGTCCCCGGTGTGAGGTCCCCGGTGTGAGGCCGCCAGGTCCCCGGTGTGAGGCCGCCAGGTCCCCCGTGTGAGGCCGCCAGGTCCCCCGTGTGAGGCCGCCAGGTCCCCCGTGTGAGGCCGCCAGGTCCCCCGTGTGAGGCCGCCAGGTCCCCCGTGTGAGGCCGCCAGGTCCCCCGTGTGAGGCCGCCAGGTCCCCCGTGTGAGGCCGCCAGGTCCCCCGTGTGAGGCCGCCAGGTCCCCAGTGTGAGGTCCCCGGTGTGAGGCCGCCAGGTCCCCGGTGTGAGGCCGCCAGGTCCCCGGTGTGAGGCCGCCAGGTCCCCGGTGTGAGGTCCCCGGTGTGAGGCCGCCAGGTCCCCAGTGTGAGGTCCCCGGTGTGAGGCCGCCAGGTCCCCGGTGTGAGGCCGCCAGGTCCCCGGTGTGAGGCCGCCAGGTCCCCGTGTGAGGCCGCCAGGTCCCCCGTGTGAGGCCGCCAGGTCCCCCGTGTGAGGCCGCCAGGTCCCCAGTGTGAGGTCCCCGGTGTGAGGCCGCCAGGTCCCCCGTGTGAGGCCGCCAGGTCCCCCGTGTGAGGCCGCCAGGTCCCCCGTGTGAGGCCGCCAGGTCCCCCGTGTGAGGCCGCCAGGTCCCCAGTGTGAGGTCCCCGGTGTGAGGCCGCCAGGTCCCCAGTGTGAGGCCGCCAGGTCCCCAGTGTGAGGTCCCCGGTGTGAGGCCGCCAGGTCCCCGGTGTGAGGCCGCCAGGTCCCCGGTGTGAGGCCGCCAGGTCCCCGGTGTGAGGTCCCCGGTGTGAGGCCGCCAGGTCCCCGGTGTGAGGTCCCCGGTGTGAGGCCGCCAGGTCCCCGGTGTGAGGCCGCCAGGTCCCCCGTGTGAGGCCGCCAGGTCCCCCGTGTGAGGCCGCCAGGTCCCCCGTGTGAGGCCGCCAGGTCCCCCGTGTGAGGCCGCCGAGTCCTGCGCCCCCCGAGTCCTGCGCCCCCCCGGTGCTGGCAGAGCCCTGCGCCCCCCGGTGCTGGCCGAGTCCTGCGCCCCCCGAGTGCTGGCCGAGTCCTGCGCCCCCCCCGGTGCTGGCCGAGTCCTGCGCCCCGAGTGCTGGCCGAGTCCTGCGCCCCCCGAGTGCTGGCCGAGTCCTGCGCCCCCCCGGTGCTGGCCGAGTCCTGCGCCCCCCGAGTGCTGGCCGAGTCCTGCGCCCCCCCCCACCCCCACCCCCCTCGGTGCTGGCCAAGTCCTGCCCCCAATCCCCCCCCCCCCCCCCCGAGTGCTGGCAGAGTCCTGCTCCCCCCAAGTGCTGGCAGAGTCCTGCTCCCCCCCGGTGCTGGCGGAGTCCTGTACCCCCCAGTGCTGGCGGAGTCCTGCACCCCCCGGTGCTGGCCGAGTCCTGCGCCTCCCCGGTGCTGGCAGAGCCCTGCGCCCCCCGAGTGCTGGCCGAGTCCTGCGCCCCCCCGGTGCTGGCAGAGCCCTGCGCCCCCTGAGTGCTGGCCGAGTCCTGCTCCCCCCCTGGTGCTGGCCGAGTCCTGCTCCCCCCCGGTGTGAGGCCGCCAGGTCCCCCGTGTGAGGCCGCCAGGTCCCCGGTGTGAGGTCCCCGGTGTGAGGCCGCCAGGTCCCCGGTGTGAGGCCGCCAGGTCCCCCGTGTGAGGCCGCCAGGTCCCCCGTGTGAGGCCGCCAGGTCCCCCGTGTGAGGCCGCCAGGTCCCCCGTGTGAGGCCGCCAGGTCCCCCGTGTGAGGCCGCCAGGTCCCCCGTGTGAGGCCGCCAGGTCCCCCGTGTGAGGCCGCCAGGTCCCCCGTGTGAGGCCGCCAGGTCCCCCGTGTGAGGCCGCCAGGTCCCCCGTGTGAGGCCGCCAGGTCCCCAGTGTGAGGTCCCCGGTGTGAGGCCGCCAGGTCCCCAGTGTGAGGCCGCCAGGTCCCCAGTGTGAGGTCCCCGGTGTGGGGCCGCCTGGTCCCCGGTGTGGGGCCGCCAGGTCCCCGGTGTGAGGCCGCCAGGTCCCCGGTGTGAGGCCGCCAGGTCCCCGGTGTGAGGTCCCCGGTGTGAGGCCGCCAGGTCCCCGGTGTGAGGCCGCCAGGTCCCCCGTGTGAGGCCGCCAGGTCCCCCGTGTGAGGCCGCCAGGTCCCCCGTGTGAGGCCGCCAGGTCCCCCGTGTGAGGCCGCCAGGTCCCCCGTGTGAGGCCGCCAGGTCCCCCGTGTGAGGCCGCCAGGTCCCCCGTGTGAGGCCGCCAGGTCCCCCGTGTGAGGCCGCCAGGTCCCCAGTGTGAGGTCCCCGGTGTGAGGCCGCCAGGTCCCCGGTGTGAGGCCGCCAGGTCCCCGGTGTGAGGCCGCCAGGTCCCCGGTGTGAGGTCCCCGGTGTGAGGCCGCCAGGTCCCCAGTGTGAGGTCCCCGGTGTGAGGCCGCCAGGTCCCCGGTGTGAGGCCGCCAGGTCCCCGGTGTGAGGCCGCCAGGTCCCCGTGTGAGGCCGCCAGGTCCCCAGTGTGAGGCCGCCAGGTCCCCGGTGTGAGGTCCCCGGTGTGAGGCCGCCAGGTCCCCGGTGTGAGGCCGCCAGGTCCCCGGTGTGAGGCCGCCAGGTCCCCGATGTGAGGCCGCCAGGTCCCCGATGTGAGGCCGCCAGGTCCCCGGTGTGAGGCCGCCAGGTCCCCGGTGTGAGGCCGCCAGGTCCCCAGTGTGAGGTCCCCGGTGTGAGGCCGCCAGGTCCCCGGTGTGGGGCCGCCAGGTCCCCAGTGTGAGGCCGCCAGGTCCCCGGTGTGAGGCCGCCAGGTCCCCGGTGTGAGGCCGCCAGGTCCCCAGTGTGAGGCCGCCAGGTCCCCGGTGTGAGGTCCCCAGTGTGAGGCCGCCAGGTCCCCGGTGTGAGGTCCCCAGTGTGAGGTCCCCGGTGTGAGGCCGCCAGGTCCCCGGTGTGAGATTCCCGGTGTCAGGCCGCTTGGGCTGCGAGGTCCCCGGTGTGAGGCCGTGAAATCCCCGGTGTGAGGCCGCGAGGTCCCCAGTGTGAGGCCGCTTGGGCTGCGAGGTCCCCGGTGTGAGGCCGTGAAATCCCCGGTGTGAGGCCGCGAGGTCCCCAGTGTGAGGCCGACACGCACGTGATAATCTGGGAGAAAAGCCCAGGTTCCTCTGTAACCACCAGGCCGTCACCAGTCACCACCCTGCCAGTCACCCACCGTCCGTTCTCTGCACTGCGGAGCAGAAGGCGTCCACAGAGGCACAGTAACTGCGCTGCCGGCTCTGTGAGGACGGAGCATGACTGCGACAAGTCTGGCTCCTCCCCTGCAGAACCCCAGTAGAAGAACACACACTGTCCGCTAGATTACTGCTGAGGTTTCATGTAGCGCAGCAGCTGGCGAGCAGCACCCATCACATTACTAAAGATGCCGGAGCTGCTCCTCCCCGGAGATTTACACAACCGTCCTCCCATATCCTTCACCTGCACAGAGAACGAAACCGAGGAAATCATCAGTAAGAAGGGGAAGAAAACTGCAGCTGCAAGAATCAACTCCAGGTAAACTCCAGAGCTGCACTCACTATTCTGCTGGTGCAGTCACTGTGTACATACATTACATTACTGATCCTGAGTTACATCCGGTATTATACCCCAGAGCTGCACGCACTATTCTGCTGGTGCAGTCACTGTGTACATACATTACATTACTGATCCTGAGTTACATCCTGTATTATACCCCAGAGCTGCACTCACTATTCTGCTGGTGCAGTCACTGTGTACATACATTACATTACTGATCCTGAGTTACATCCTGTATTATACCCCAGAGCTGCACTCACTATTCTGCTGGTGCAGTCACTGTGTACATACATTACATTACTGATCCTGAGTTACATCCTGTATTATACTCCAGAGCTGCGCTCACTATTCTACTGGTGCAGTCACTGTGTACATACATTACATTACTGATCCTGAGTTACATCCTGTATTATACCCCAGAGCTGCACTCACTATTCTGCTGGTGCAGTCACTGTGTACATACATTACATTACTGATCCTGAGTTACATCCTGTATTATACTCCAGAGCTGCGCTCACTATTCTACTGGTGCAGTCACTGTGTACATACATTACATTACTGATCCTGAGTTACATCCTGTATTATAACCCAGAGTTGCACTCACTATTCTGCTGGAGCAGTCACTGTGTACATACATTACATTACTGATCCTGAGTTACATCCTGTATTATACTCCAGAGCTGCACTCACTATTCTGCTGGTGCAGTCACTGTGTACATACATTACATTACTGATCCTGAGTTACTTCCTGTATTATACTCCAGAGCTGCACTCACTATTCTGCTGGTGCAGTCACTGTGTACATACATTACTGATCCTGAGTTACATCCTGTATTATACTCCAGAGCTGCACTCACTATTCTGCTGGTGCAGTCACTGTGCACATACATTACATTACTGATCCTGAGTTACATCCTGTATTATACTCCAGAGCTGCGCTCACTATTCTACTGGTGCAGTCACTGTGTACATACATTACATTACTGATCCTGAGTTACATCCTGTATTATAACCCAGAGTTGCACTCACTATTCTGCTGGTGCAGTCACTGTGTACATACATTACATTACTGATCCTGAGTTACATCCTGTATTATACTCCAGAGCTGCACTCACTATTCTGCTGGTGCAGTCACTGTGTACATACATTACATTACTGATCCTGAGTTACTTCCTGTATTATACTCCAGAGCTGCACTCACTATTCTGCTGGTGCAGTCACTGTGTACATACATTACTGATCCTGAGTTACATCCTGTATTATACCCCAGAGCTGCACTCACTATTCTGCTGGTGCAGTCACTGTGTACATACATTACTGATCCTGAGTTACATCCTGTATTATACTCCAGAGCTGCGCTCACTATTCTACTGGTGCAGTCACTGTGTACATACATTACATTACTGATCCTGAGTTACATCCTCTATTATAACCCAGAGTTGCACTCACTATTCTGCTGGTGCAGTCACTGTGTACATACATTACATTACTGAACCTGAGTTACATCCTGTATTATACTCCAGAGCTGCACTCACTATTCTGCTGGTGCAGTCACTGTGTACATACATTACATTACTGATCCTGAGTTACATCCTGTATTATACCCCAGAGCTGCACTCACTATTCTGCTGGTGCAGTCACTGTGCACATACATTACATTACTGATCCTGAGTTACATCCTGTATTATACCCCAGAGCTGCACTCACTATTCTGCTGGTGCAGTCACTGTGCACATACATTACATTACTGATCCTGAGTTACTTCCTGTATTATACTCCAGAGCTGCACTCACTATTCTGCTGGTGCAGTCACTGTGTACATACATTACATTACTGATCCTGAGTTACCTCCTGTATTATACCCCAGAGCTGCACTCACTATTCTGCTGGTGCAGTCACTGTGTACATACATTACTGATCCTGAGTTACATCCTGTATTATACCCCAGAGCTGCACTCACTATTCTGCTGGTGCAGTCACTGTGCATGTTATTGCTGACATCTTATCGATGGCCTATGTGATTGCACCCAGAGCCGTCTGCAGCGGTCGCTCTGGCAGTCACTTGTTATGGTGTGTACACAGCTGATTACAGCTCTGGAGCACAGCCAAGTGTATAATGAGGAGATATTATCTCCACAATTCAGGTCATTTGTTATAAAATGTCACATTCTATGTACAGAGAGCAAATCTATTATACGTTAATCACTGCTGACAACCCGCCTGTGTGAGAGGTTGTCAGCCCCGCCCCCGGCGATGACATCACTGATGTAATGACCAGATGGGAGGAGATGACTGGAGGACGTGCAGCAGAGCGCAGCCGGTGAGGGAGCAGTGGGGGTTTGCACGTTATTGGGCAATGAAAGTTCTTGGAGAAAACGAACCAAAATCTTTCCTGTGATGAACAAATGAATCAGAAATAGTAAGAAAGTAAATCAAGCTGTATGTATACAGTCAGGTCCAGAAAGCTTTGGCCGGTGACTAATCCTCGTGATTTCAGCTCTGCAGGACGTTATTTTACTATTTTGGATGTAACATAACACAACTGAGATGTGACGACGTGGAGACTTAGGCCTCTTTCACACTTCAGTTGTTTGGCGTCAGTCACTACCGACATAGTGACGGATCCGTCACAATTGTTGAGAAAACGGTTCTAACGGATCCGTTACTTGGGGGTTGTCTGGGAAAAGTATCTACTTTTTGGAGCATGCGCAATTGGAAAAACGGATTGGGGCGACGGATCCGCCGAAAAAGTGGTTGCGGCAGATCCGTCGCCCATAGGCGGCCATTCTATGGAATGGCGGACGCGACAGATCCGCGATCCGCCATTTCGGCGTTGACAAAAAAACATTTCAATGTCCAAATTTTGACAGATCCGTCGCATGACGGATGGAACGGACGACCATCCGTCACAATCCGTCACTAATGCAAGTCTATGGGAAAATAACGGATCCGTCAAAAAAAATTGACGGACCTGTTATTTGAGGAAAATGGCGGTTTTAGACTGACGCCAAACTGAAGTGTGAAAGAGGCCTTACAGGGTTAATTAACAGGATTGTACAGAAAACTCCTGTGAAACGTTTAGGAATTGCAGCCATTTTCCTACAAAGTTTCCTCATTTCAGGGCTCAGAAGTAATTGGACAAATTCACTTTTCCCTAAATAAAATCTCCATGTTTTACATTTTGTGGAGAATCCTTTGCAGCAATGACGGCCTGAAGTCTGGAGGCCATGGACATCACCATCACTGGTCTCGTCTTGTGTGAGGCTTTGTAACACTGGGGGCCTGAAGCCTGGAGGCCACGGACATCACCATCACTGGTCTCCTCTGGTGTGAGGCTGTGTAACACTGGCGCCATAAGTCTGGAGACCATGCCCATCACCATCACTGGTCTCCTCTGGTGTGAGGCTGTGTAACACTGGGGCCATAAGTCTGGAGACCATGGCTGTCACCATCGCTGGTGTCCTCTGGTGTGAGGCTTTGCAGCAGTGATGGCGTGAAATCTGAAGGCCATTGACGTCACCATTGCTGGTCTTCTCTGGTGTGAGGCTGTGTAACAATGGGTCCTGGGGTCTCAGCCGCCTCTGATGAGACGTTTGTGGTCGGCAGCAGAGGAAACGACAGAGGAAGAAGACCGGCTGCTAGTGATAGTGATAGTGAGGATAGTGCTGGTAGTAGTAATAGTGAGGATACTGCTGGTAGTAGCAGTGAGGATAGTGCTGGTAGTAGTAATAGTGAGGATACTGCTGGTAGTAGTAGTGAGGATAGTGCTGGTAGTAGTAGTGAGGATAGTGCTGGTAGTAGTAGTGAGGATAGTGCTGGTAGTAGCAGTGAGGATAGTGCTGGTAGTAGCAGTGAGGATACTGCTGGTAGTAGCAGTGAGGATAGTGCTGGTAGTAGCAGTGAGGATAGTGCTGGTAGTAGTAGTGAGGATAGTGCTGGTAGTAGCAGTGAGGATAGTGCTGGTAGTAGCAGTGAGGATACTGCTGGTAGTAGCAGTGAGGATAGTGCTGGTAGTAGTAGTGATGGTGGTAGCAGTGAGGATAGTGCTGGTAGTAGCAGTGAGGATAGTGCTGGTAGTAGCAGTGAGGATACTGCTGGTAGTAGCAGTGAGGATAGTGCTGGTAGTAGTAGTGATGGTGGTAGCAGTGAGGATAGTGCTGGTAGTAGTGAGGATAGTGCTGGTAGTAGCAGTGAGGATACTGCTGGTAGTAGCAGTGAGGATAGTGCTGGTAGTAGCAGTGAGGATAGTGCTGGTAGTAGCAGTGAGGATAGTGCTGGTAGTAGCAGTGAGGATAGTGCTGGTAGTAGCAGTGAGGATAGTGCTGGTAGTAGTAGTGAGGATAGTGCTGGTAGTAGC
This sequence comes from Ranitomeya imitator, assembly GCF_032444005.1. NCBI lineage: Eukaryota > Metazoa > Chordata > Amphibia > Anura > Dendrobatidae > Ranitomeya > Ranitomeya imitator. Next base: position 6,437,009 of record NC_091285.1, read on the forward strand.
AGTGAGGATAGTGCTGGTAGTAGCAGTGAGGATACTGCTGGTAGTAGCAGTGAGGATAGTGCTGGTAGTAGCAGTGAGGATAGTGCTGGTAGTAGCAGTGAGGATAGTGCTGGTAGCAGCAGTGAGGATAGTGCTGGTAGTAGCAGTGAGGATACTGCTGGTAGTAGCAGTGAGGATAGTGCTGGTAGTAGCAGTGAGGATAGTGCTGGTAGTAGTAGTGAGGATAGTGCTGGTAGTAGCAGTGAGGATAGTGCTGGTAGTAGCAGTGAGGATAGTGCTGGTAGTAGCAGTGAGGATACTGCTGGTAGTAGCAGTGAGGATAGTGCTGGTAGTAGTAGTGAGGATAGTGCTGGTAGTAGTAGTGAGGATAGTGCTGGTAGCAGCAGTGAGGATAGTGCTGGTAGTAGCAGTGAGGATACTGCTGGTAGTAGCAGTGAGGATAGTGCTGGTAGTAGTAGTGAGGATAGTGCTGGTAGTAGCAGTGAGGATAGTGCTGGTAGTAGCAGTGAGGATAGTGCTGGTAGTAGCAGTGAGGATAGTGCTGGTAGTAGTAGTGAGGATAGTGCTGGTAGTAGCAGTGAGGATAGTGCTGGTAGTAGCAGTGAGGATACTGCTGGTAGTAGCAGTGAGGATAGTGCTGGTAGTAGCAGTGAGGATAGTGCTGGTAGTAGTAGTGAGGATAGTGCTGGTTGTAGTAGTGAGGATAGTGCTGGTTGTAGCAGTGAGGATAGTGCTGGTAGTAGCAGTGAGGATAGTGCTGGTAGTAGTAGTGAGGATAGTGCTGGTAGTAGTAGTAGTGAGGATAGTGCTGGTAGTAGCAGTGAGGATAGTGCTGGTAGTAGTAGTGAGGATAGTGCTGGTTGTAGTAGTGAGGATAGTGCTGGTAGTAGCAGTGAGGATAGTGCTGGTTGTAGTAGTGATGGTGGTAGCGGTAATTAGTTGGTGCCTTCAGGCCGCTCCGGCTCCAGGATGTGATATTTCCTGGCTCTGCAAGTTGGAGATGTACTGAATGCCGAGCCCGGACCACCAGATGGGGGAGGGGAAGAAATGACCCTCATGGATAAGATTTCACTGAGAGTTTGTAGATCATTTCATGGGAAATTGCATTACTGCTAAATCAGCAACTGACCTAAAGTATCGAATCCTACCATGTGTGATACTGTCTGCTGAGCCATGTATCCAATCCTAACCTGTATGCAGTGGTGTATCGCTAATATATGCACATCAAGTGGCCGCTATGGAGCCTGTAAGTCAGGGGGGCCTGGATGCGAATAAAGATAAAAGCAATGATGGAACACTATACATTCACCACTAGGGGGAGCTCCCTGTATACAGAGATACATGATAAGATCCTGTCTGCAGCCACCACTAGGGGGAGCGCCCTGTATACAGAGATACATGATAAGATCCTGTCTGCAGCCACCACTAGAGGGAGCTCCATGTATACAGAGAAACATGATAAGATCCTGTCTGCAGCCACCACTAGGGGGAGCTCCCTGTACACAGAGATACATGATAAGATCCTGTCTGCAGCCACCACTAGGGGGAGCTCCATGTATACAGAGAAACATGATAAGATCCTGTCTGCAGCCACCACTAGGGGGAGCTCCCTGTACACAGAGATACATGATAAGATCCTGTCTGCAGTCACCACTAGGGGGAGCTCCCTGTATATAGAGAAACATGATAAGATCCTGTCTGCAGCCACCACTAGGGGGAGCTCCCTGTATATAGAGAAACATGATAAGATCCTGTCTGCAGCCACCACTAGGGGGAGCTCCCTGTATATAGAGATACATGATAAGATCCTGTCTGCAGTCACCACTAGGGGGAGCTCCCTGTATATAGAGATACATGATAAGATCCTGTCTGCAGCCACCACTAGGGGGAGCTCCCTGTATACAGAGATACATGATAAGATCCTGTCTGCAGCCACCACTAGGGGGAGCTCCCTGTATATAGAGAAACATGATAAGATCCTGTCTGCAGCCACCACTAGGGGGAGCTCCCTGTATACAGAGATACATGATAAGATCCTGTCTGCAGCCACCACTAGGGGGAGCTCCCTGTATACAGAGATACATGATAAGATCCTGTCTGCAGCCACCACTAGGGGGAGCTTCCTGTATACAGAGATACATGATAAGATCCTGTCTGCAGCCACCACTAGGGGGAGCTCCCTGTATACAGAGATACATGATAAGATCCTGTCTGCAGCCACCACTAGGGGGAGCTCCCTGTATATAGAGAAACATGATAAGATCCTGTCTGCAGCCACCACTAGGGGGAGCTCCCTGTATATAGAGATACATGATAAGATCCTGTCTGCAGCCACCACTAGGGGGAGCTCCCTGTATACAGAGATACATGATAAGATCCTGTCTGCAGCCACCACTAGGGGGAGCTCCCTGTATATAGAGATACATGATAAGATCCTGTCTGCAGCCACCACTAGGGGGAGCTCCCTGTATACAGAGATAGATGATAAGATCCTGTCTGCAGCCACCACTAGGGGGCGCTCCCTGTATAGAGGTACATGATAAGATCCTGTCTGCAGCCACCACTAGGGGGAGCTCCCTGTATACAGAGATACATGATAAGATCCTGTCTGCAGTCACCACTAGGGGCAGCTCCCTGTATACAGAGATACATGATAAGATCCTGTCTGCAGCCACCACTAGGGGGAGCTCCCTGTATATAGAGAAACATGATAAGATCCTGTCTGCAGCCACCACTAGGGGGAGCTTCCTGTATACAGAGATACATGATAAGATCCTGTCTGCAGCCACCACTAGGGGGAGCTCCCTGTATACAGAGATATACGGTATGATATGATCCTGTCTGCAGTCACCACTAGGGGGAGCTCCCTGTATACAGAGATACATGATAAGATCCTGTCTGCAGCCACCACTAGGGGGAGCTCCCTGTATACAGAGATACATGATAAGATCCTGTCTGCAGCCACCACTAGGGGGAGCTCCCTGTATACAGAGATACATGATAAGATCATGTCTGCAGCCACCACTGGGGGAGCTCCCTGTATACAGAGATACATGATAAGATCCAGTCTGCAGCCACCACTGGGGGAGCTCCCTGTATACAGAGATACATGATAAGATCCAGTCTGCAGCCACCACTGGGGGAGCTCCCTGTATACAGAGATACATGATATGATTCTGTCTGCAGCCACCACTAGGGGGAGCTCCCTGTATACAGAGATACATGATATGATCCTGTCTGCAGCCACCACTAGGGGGAGCTCCCTGTATACAGAGATACATGATAAGATCCTGTCTGCAGCCACCACTGGGGGAGCTCCCTGTATACAGAGATACATGATAAGATCCAGTCTGCAGCCACCACTGGGAGAGCTCCCTGTATACAGAGATACATGATATGATCCTGTCTGCAGTCACCACTAGGGGGAGCTCCCTGTATACAGAGATACATGATAAGATCCTGTCTGCAGTCACCACTAGGGGGAGCTCCCTGTATACAGAGATACATGATAAGATTTTGTCTGCAGCCACCACTAGGGGGAGCTCCCTGTATACAGAGATACATGATAAGATCCTGTCTGCAGTCACCACTAGGGGGAGCTCCCTGTATACAGAGATACATGATATGATCTTGTCTGCAGCCACCACTAGGGGGAGCTCCCTGTATACAGAGATACATAAGATCCTGTCTGCAGTCACCACTAGGGGAAGTGTTGTGAATTCTGCTCTTGGGCTCCCTCCGGTGGTTATGAGTGGTAGTGCTGCTGTCTTTGGATTGCAGCATTTATCAGGTGTATCCACTTTTTGCAATTTGGACTGGGCTATTTAGTCCTGCTTTATCCTTTAGTCAGGGCCAGTTGTCCATTGTTTTTGGAGGATTCACATCCCTGCTGGTCTCTCCAGTTTGCTGTGCTTTTCTTCAAAGATAAGTCCTGGCTTTGTTTTTGCTGTGCACCTGCTGTGGACCTTATAGTTCTGTGCTTTTTCATGTTTTGTCTTGTCCAGCTTTGTCTGTGAAGGATTTTTGCAGCCAAGCTGTGTCTCTGGAGATGCAGATTTACCCTCCATGTCTTTAGTCAGATGTGGAGATTTTTGTATTTTCTGTGGTGGATATTTTCTAGTATTTTAATACTGACCGCATAGCATTCTGTCCTATCCTGTCTATCTAGCTAGTATGGCCTCCTTTGCTAAATTCTGACTTCAGTCTGCGTATGTTATTTCCCTCTTCTCTCACAGTCAATATTTGTGAGGGGCTATCTATCCTTTGGGGATTTTCTCTGAGGCAAGATAGGTTTTCCTTTTCTGTCTTTAGGGTTAATTAGTCCTCCGGCTGTGTCGAGATGTCTAGGGAGTGTTAGGTACATTCCACGGCTACTGCTAGTTGTGGCGTTAAGTTCAGGTCTGCGGTCAGTACAGGTGCCACCTTCTCCAGAGAACGTCTCATGCTGCTCCTAGGCCACCAGATCATAACAGACCCCCACAGCTCACACCTCCTATTACTACCCTCTCCTATTGCTCCCAACCCAATATAAACACCCGAAATCTTGCCCAGCTCAAATCCGTGCCCATGACGCCCACCCCCCTGCACCCTGTCTCTGGATCACTATGGAATGGCCGCTCCATCTGTAATAAACTCCACGACCTCTTTACCTCTTGTAATCTTTTCTTTCTGGGCATCACAGAAACATGGCTGACACCCTCTGACCCTGCTGCACTATGTTACGGCGGCCTCCACTTCACCCACACTCCTCGCCCTGGCAACAGACATGGTGAAGGAGTGGGTCTTCTTTCTTCCAACTGTACCTTTAACCCAATCCCACCTCTACCCTCCCTTATCCTCCCCTCTTTTGAAGTCCACTCTGTCCACATCTACTCCCCCTACAACCTCCAAATGGCCGTCATATACCGACCTCCAGGCCTGACCACTGCCTTTACTGACCAATTCTCCACCTGGCTCCTTCACTTTCTGTCTGCTGACATTCCCACCATCATCATGGGTGACTTCAACGTCCCCACTGATACCCCTCAGTCAGCAGCCTCCAAACTCCTGTCCCTTACTTCTTCCTTTGGACTTACTCAGTGGTCCTCCTCAGCCACCCACACTTTAGACCTGGTCTTCACCCGTCTCTGCTCCCTAACTTCACCACCTCCCCTCTATCGGACCACCATCTACTCACTTTCTCATCCCTGTCCTTCTCACCTGTCACCCATGTCCAGCACCATGCGCACCCACGCAGGAACCTCGCACACCTAGACACTCACACACTTTCTGACTCTATCCTACCACTGTCCTCTATATCCTCACTCCACGACACAGACACTGCCACTGCTTTCTACAATGCCATTCTTACATCAGCTATTGACACAGTTGCCCCTGTCATGCATAGCAGAGTGTGACGAACCAATAGACAACCCTGGCACAATAACATCACTAAAAAGCTTCGGCAAGTGTCCAGAATTGCAGAACGGCGTTGAACGAAAACGCATTCACAAGATGATTTCACTGCACTCAAACAAGCAACACTGGCAATCAAATCAGCTCTCACCTCTGCTAAACAGGCGACTTCACAACCCTCGTATCTTCCTTATCCCAACCTCACATTTAGCGTTTCCTACTCCCATACTACCTCTTCCTCTCGCCCCCTCTCTGTTGGAGTCCCCCAAGGCTCTGTCCTAGAACTCTTACTCTTCTCAATCCATACATTCGGCCTGGGACAACTCATAAGGTCCTATGGCTTCCAGTACCATCTATATGCTGATGACACTCAGATCTACCTCTCTGGCCCAGATGTCACCTCTCTGCTTTCCAGAATCCCAGAGTGACTATCAGCCATATCCTCCTTCTCCTCTCGCTTCCTCAAGCTCAATGTGGACAAATCTGAACTAATTATCTTTCCTCCATCACACATATCTTCCCTACCTGATCTATCAAAATAAATGAAATCACACTTTCCCTGGTCCCCAAAATCTGCTGCCTCGGGGTAACTCTTGACTCTGCCCTGTCCTTCAAACCGCACATCCAGGCTCTCGCCACCGCCTGTCGCCTCCAGCTCAAAAATATTTCCAGAATCCGTCCTTTCCTCAACCCCCACACTACCAAAATGCTTGTGCATGCCCTAATCATCTCCCGCCCTGATTACTGCAACATACTCCTCTGTGGCCTCCCTGCTAACACTCTCGCACCCCTCCAGTCTGTACTTAACTCTGCTGCCCGACTAATTAATCTCTCTCCTCACTACACTCCTGCTTCACCTCTTTGCAAATCCCTTCACTGGCTCCCATTCCCTCAGCGTATCCAGTTTAAATTACTAACACTGACCTACAAAGCCATCCATAACCTGTCTCCTCTGTATATTTCCTAATTAATCTCTCAATATCTTCCCTCACGTAATCTCCGGTCCTCACAAGACCTCCTCCTCTCCTCCACGCTTATTCGCTTCTCACTCAATCGCCTCCAAGACTTCTCCCGAATATCCCCCATCCTCTGGAATTCAGTGCCCCAACACATCCAGTTATCCACTACTTTTGGATCCTTCAAAAGAAACCTAAAAACCCATCGGAGCTACTGCAACCCTCGACCTACTGTCTCCTTCCCCACAATCCTGTAGAATGTAAGTCCGCAAGGGCAGGGTCCTCACCCCTCTGTATCAGTCTGTCATTGTTAGTTTGTTTACTGTAAGTGATATTTGTATTTTGATGTAACCCCTTCTCATGCACCATGGAATTAATGGTGCTAGATAAATAAATAATAATACATGATAAGATCCTGTCGGCAGCCACCACTAGGGGGAGCTCCCTGTATACAGAGACACATGATAAGATCCTGTCTGCAGTCACCACTAGGGGGAGCTCTCTGTACACAGAGACACATGATAAGATCTTGTCTGCAGCCACCACTAGGGGGAGCTCCCAGTATACAGAGATACATGATAAGATCCTGTCTGCAGCCACCACTAGGGGGAGCTCCCTGTATACAGAGACACATGATAAGATCCTGTCTGCAGCCACCACTAGGGGGAGCTCTCTGTATACAGAGATATATGATAAGATCCTGTCTGCAGCCACCACTAGGGGGAGCTCCCTGTATACGAGATACATGATAAGATCCTGTCTGCAGTCACCACTAGGGGGAGCTCCTTGTATACAGAGATACATGATAAGATCCTGTCTGCAGCCACCACTAGGGGGAGCTCCCTGTATCCAGAGATACATGATAAGATCCTGTCTGCAGCCACCACTAGGGAGCTCCCTGTATACAGAGACACATGATAAGATCCTGTCTGCAGCCACCACTAGGGGGAGCTCCCTGTATACAGAGATACATGATAAGATCCTCTCTGCAGCCACCACTAGGGGGAGCTCCCTGTATCCAGAGATACATGATAAGATCCTGTCTGCAGCCACCACTAGGGGGAGCTCCCTGTATCCAGAGATACATGATAAGATCCTGTCTGCAGCCACCACTAGGGAGCTCCCTGTATACAGAGACACATGATAAGATCCTGTCTGCAGCCACCACTAGGGGGAGCTCCCTGTATACAGAGATACATGATAAGATCCTCTCTGCAGCCACCACTAGGGGGAGCTCCCTGTATCCAGAGATACATGATAAGATCCTGTCTGCAGCCACCACTAGGGGGAGCTCCCTGTATCCAGAGATACATGATAAGATCCTGTCTGCAGCCACCACTAGGAGGAGCTCTGTTGTGAATTCTGCTTTTGGGTTCCCTCCAGTGGTTGTAGGTGGTAATGCAGTTGTCCCTGGGTTGCAGTCCTGGTCAGGTGTATCTGCTGATTGCAGTTCTGACTGGGGTATTTAGGTGTGCAGGATTCATTAGTCCTTGCCAGTTGTCCATGGTTCTGGGAGGTTTTGGATCTTTGTCTGGTTCCTCCTGCCTTGCTGCCAATTCAGCAAAGATAAGTGTCTGGTTTTTGTTTCTGTGGCACACATGCTGTGTGCTTAATAATTCTGTGCTATTCATTTGTTTTCTCTTGTCCAGCTTAGATTGTGTCAGTGTTTTCTCAGTCTTGTTGGATTCTCAGGAGTGATTGGATTCAACCCACATCCGTGAAGAGCCTTCAGAAATTTTTGGGTGTTGCAAATTTTTATCGCCGTTTCATTGCCAACTTCTCTAGCGTGGTTAAACCCTTGACCGATTTGACGAAGAAAGGCGCTGATGTGGCGAATTGGTCCTCTGCGGCTGTCTCTGCCTTTCAGGAGCTTAAATGCCGATTTACTTCTGCCCCTGTGTTGCGTCAGCCGGATGTTTCTCTTCCGTTTCAGGTTGAGGTTGACGCTTCTGAGATAGGGGCAGGGGCCGTTTTGTCTCAGAGGGATCCTGTTGGTTCCTTGATGAAACCGTGTGCCTTCTTTTCCCGTAAGTTTTCGCCTGCTGAACGCAATTATGATGTCGGCAATCGGGAGTTGTTGGCTATGAAGTGGGCGTTTGAGGAGTGGCGACATTGGCTTGAGGGAGCTAAGCACCGTATTGTGGTCTTGACCGATCATAAGAATCTGATTTACCTCGAGTCGGCCAAGCGGCTGAATCCTAGACAGGCTCGATGGTCCTTGTTTTTTTCCCGTTTTGATTTTGTGGTTTCGTATCTTCCGGGTTCTAAGAATATTAAGGCTGATGCCCTCTCTAGGAGTTTTTTCCTGATTCTCCTGAGGTCTTAGAACCGGTCGGTATTCTGAAAGAAGGAGTGGTCCTTTCTGCCATTTCCCCTGATTTAAGACGGGTTCTTCAGGAATTTCAGGCTGACAAACCTGACCTCTGTCCAGTGGGGAAACTGTTTGTTCCTGACAGATGGACTAGTAGAGTGATTTCTGAGGTTCACTGTTCTGTGTTGGCTGGTCATCCTGGTATTTTTGGTACCAGAGACTTGGTTGGTAGGTCCTTTTGGAGGCCTTCTTTGTCGCGTGATGTGCGTTTTTTTGTGCAGTCCTGTGGGACTTGTGCGCGGGCCAAGCCTTGTTGTTCCCGTGCTAGTGGGTTGCTTTTGCCATTGCCAGTCCCTGAGAGGCCCTGGACACATATTTCTATGGATTTTATTTCTGATCTTCCGGTTTCCCAGAAGATGTCTGTTATCTTGGTTGTTTGTGACCGGTTCTCTAGGATGGTTCATTTGGTGCCTTTGCCTAAATTGCCTTCCTCTTCAGATTTGGTTCCGTTGTTTTTTCAGCATGTGGTTCGTTTGCATGGCATTCCGGAGAATATTGTGTCCGACAGAGGTTCCCAGTTTGTTTCTAGGTTTTGGCGGGCCTTTTGTGCTAGGCTGGGCATTGATTTGTCTTTTTCTTCTGCATTTCATCCTCAGACAAATGGCCAGACCGAGTGTACTAATCAGACTTTGGAGACTTATTTGAGATGCTTTGTGTCTGCTGATCAGGATGATTGGGTGGGCCTTCTTGCCATTGGCCGAGTTTGCCCTTAATAATCGGGCTAGTTCGGCTACTTTGGTTTCGCCTTTCTTTTGTAATTTTGGTTTTCATCCTAGTTTTTCTTCTGGGCAGGTTGAGCCTTCTGACTGTCCTGGTGTGGATTCTGTGGTTGACAGGTTGCAGCAGATTTCTGCTCATGTGGTGGACAATTTGGTGTTGTCTCAGGAGGAGGCTCAACGTTTTGCTAACCGTCGTCGGTGTGTTGGTTCCCGGCTTCGGGTTGGGGATCTGGTCTGGTTCTCTTCCCGTCATGTTCCTATGAAGGTTTCTTCACCTAAGTTTAAGCCTCAGTTTATTGGTCCTTATAGGATTTCTGAGATTATTAATCCGGTGTCTTTTCGTCTGGCGCTTCCGGCCTCTCTTGCTATCCATAATGTCTTCCATAGATCTTTATTGCGGAAATATGTGGTGCCCGTTGTTCCCTCCATGAATGATGGGGGTCTGTTTTTGCAGATAAGGGGAAGGAGCTGGGGTTCTGCTGAAGAATGTGAAATTACACAAGAAGGAAGTTCAACAGAATAAAGAGGAGTCACACTGACATCTAAGACCCCCAAGGGGCAGAGAGTCACCTAGGACCCCTCTAAAACACCTCCAGCCATCCAGCGCCCCATACCTCTGCACAGCAAGCAGAGACTTGTCTACAATCCAGAGACTTCCTCCAATCAGAGCCGCCGATTCTGCGCCCTCCTCTATCTGCGAAGCTGGATCCTGATCATAAATTACAAGGATCAGTCATGAGGAAAACCATCTGTACATAACTGCAAGCACATGAGCCGAGCACGGGACGTGGTACTGTGCGGAGGAGATACAGGGGATTACACCCCGTATACAGGACAGGAGACGTGGTACTGTGCGGAGGAGATACAGGGGATTATACCCCGTATACAGGACAGGAGACGTGGTACTGTGCGGAGGAGATACAGGGGATTACACCCCGTATACAGGACAGGGGACGTGGTACTGTGCGGAGGAGATACAGGGGATTATACCCCTTATACAGGACAGGGGACGTGGTACTGTGCGGAGGAGATACAGGGGATTACACCCCGTATACTGGACAGGAGACGTGGTACTGTGCGGAGGAGATACAGGGGATTATACCCCGTATACTGGACAGGAGACGTGGTACTGTGCGGAGGAGATACAGGGGATTATACCCCGTATACAGGACAGGGGACGTGGTACTGTGCGGAGGAGATACAGGGGATTATACCCCGTATACAGGACAGAGGACGTGGTACTGTGCGGAGGAGATACAGGGGATTATACCCCGTATACAGGACAGGGGACGTGGTACTGTGCGGAGGAGATACAGGGGATTATACCCCGTATACAGGACAGAGGACGTGGTACTGTGCGGAGGAGATACAGGGGATTACACCCCGTATACAGGACAGGGGACGTGGTACTGTGCGGAGGAGATACAGGGGATTATACCCCGTATACAGGACAGGGGACGTGGTACTGTGCGGAGGAGATACAGGGGATTACACCCCAGTGTACAGGACAGGGGACGTGGTACTGTGCGGAGGAGATACAGGGGATTATACCCCGTATACAGGACAGGGGACGTGGTACTGTGCGGAGGAGATACAGGGGATTATACCCCGTATACAGGACAGGGGACGTGGTACTGTGCGGAGGAGATACAGGGGATTACACCCCGTATACAGGACAGGAGACGTGGTACTGTGCGGAGGAGATACTGGGGATTATACCCCGTATACAGGACAGAGGACGTGGTACTGTGTGGAGGAGATACAGGGGATTACACCCCGTATACTGGACAGGAGACGTGGTACTGTGCGGAGGAGATACTGGGGATTACACCCCATATACAGGACAGGAGACGTGGTACTGTGCGGAGGAGATACAGGGGATTACACCCCGTATACAGGACAAGAGGAGTGGTACTGTGCGGAGGAGATACAGGGGATTACACCCCGTATGCAGGACAGGAGACGTGGTACTGTGCGGAGGAGATACAGGGGATTACACCCCGTATGCAGGACAGGAGGAGTGGTACTGTGCAGGGTATATATACAGGAGGAGTGGTACTGTGCAGTGTATATATACAGGCGTGTGGTACTGTGCAGGGTATATATACAGGACAGGAGGAGTGGTACTGTGCAGGGTATATATACAGGAGGAGTGGTACTGTGCAGTGTATATATACAGGCGTGTGGTACTGTGCAGGGTATATATACAGGACAGGAGGAGTGGTACTGTGCAGGGTATATATACAGGGGTGTGGTAGCAGAATGCCGGAGTGTAATCAGGCAGATCTCACATTGTCAGTGGGTCTTATCTGTCGCGCACTGTCACTCATGTGACCTTTCAGCAGTGCCCCCTCTTCTGAGGAGCTGTAGTGGGGTCTCTGGTTGTCTCCCCTAGAGGACTTCTGCACACCAGGAAGCATGGTGGGAAACCTGCAGAATTCTGGCTGAGCAGGTGCCGTCCGCCGTGTCCAGGTCATTGCTGTATGGCAGAGTCCCAGGATACACAAATAATCCCTCACGCTCCGCCGCGGACCTGGCACCCGGAGGTGGCGAATATCTGGCAGCCGCTCCCCTTCTGCAATCAAGGTCAATGAACGGCGACACCTCGTCCTTCCCGTGCAGGATGGCGCCATGTTCACTGCTCTCCTGGATCATCTGCAGGGGGACGGAGCTGAGGACCCGGAGCAGCGCAGGAGCACAACCTGGAGAATATCTAGGGCAGCACCGTGGCTCGGTGGTTAGCACTGTACTATATATAAGGCAGCACCGTGGCTCGGTGGTTAGCACTGTACTATATATGGCATCATGGTGGCTCAGTGGTTAGCACTACTATATATAAGGCAGCACCGTGGCTCGGTGGTTAGCAGTGTACTATATATAAGGCAGCACCGTGGCTCGGTGGTTAGCACTATACTATATATGGCATCATGGTGGCTCGGTGGTTAGCACTGTACTATATATGGCATCATGGAGGCTCAGTGGTTAGCACTATACTATATATGGTGGCTCAGTGGTTAGCACTGTACTATATATGGCATCATGGTGGCTCAGGGGTTAGCACTGTACTATATATAAGGCAGCACCGTGGCTTGGTGGTTAGCACTGTACTATATATAAGGCAGCACCATGGCTCGGTGGTTAGCACTGTACTATATATGGCATCATGGTGGCTCAGTGGTTAGCATTGTACTATATATATGGCGGCTCAGTGGTTAGCACTGTACTATATATGGCATCATGATGGCTCAGTGGTTAGCACTGTACTATATATGGCATCATGATGGCTCAGTGGTTAGCACTGTACTATATATGGCATCATGATGGCTCAGTGGTTAGCACTGTACTATATATAAGGCAGCACTGTCTCGGTGGTTAGCACTGTACTATATATGGCATCATGGTGGCACAGTGGTTAGTGCTGTACTATATATAGGGCATCATGGTGGCTCAGTGGTTAGCACTATACTATATATAAGGCAGCACTGTCTCGGTGGTTAGCACTGTACTATACATATATGGTGGCTCAGTGGTTAGCACTGTACTATATATGGCATCATGGTGACTCAGTGGTTAGTGCTGTACTATATATAGGGCATCATGGTGGCACAGTGGTTAGCACTGTACTATACATATATGGTGGCTCAGTGGTTAGCACTACTATATATGGCATCATGGTGACTCAGTGGTTAGTGCTGTACTATATATAGGGCATCATGGTGGCTCAGTGGTTAGTGCTGTACTATATATAGGGCATCATGGTGGCTCAGTGGTTAGTGCTGTACTATGTATAGGGCATCATGGTGATCAGTAGTTAGTGCTGTACTATATATAGGGCATCATGGTGGCTCAGTGGTTAGTGCTGTACTATGTATAGGGCATCATGGTGGCTCAGTGGTTAGCACTGTACTATATATAAGGCAGCACTGTGTCTCGGTGGTTAGCACTGTACTATATATGGCATCATGGTGGCTCAGTGGTTAGTGCTGTACTATATATAGGGCATCATGGTGGCTCAGTGGTTAGCACTATACTATATATGGTGGCTCAGTGGTTAGCACTGTACTATATATAAGGCAGCACTGTCTCGGTGGTTAGCACTGTACTATATATGGCATCATGGTGGCACAGTGGTTAGTGCTGTACTATATATAGGGTAGCATGGTGATCAGTGGCTAGCACTGTACTATATATAGGGTAGCATGGTGATCAGTGGCTAGCACTGTACTATATATAGGGTAGCATGGCTCAGTGGCTAGCACTGTACTATATATAGGGGAGCATGGTGGCTCAGTGGCTAGCACTGTACTATATACAGGGTAGCATGGTGGCTCAGTGGCTAGCACTGTACTATATATAGGGTAGCATGGCTCATTGGCTAGCACTGTACTATATATAGGGTAGCATGGCTCAGTGGCTAGCACTGTACTATATATAGGGGAGCATGGTGGCTCAGTGGCTAGCACTGTACTATATATAGGGTAGCATGGCTCAGTGGCTAGCACTGTACTATATATAGGGTAGCATGGCTCAGTGGCTAGCACTGTACTATATATAGGGTAGCATGGCTCAGTGGCTAGCACTGTACTATATATAGGGGAGCATGGTGGCTCAGTGGCTAGCACTGTACTATATACAGGGTAGCATGGTGGCTCAGTGGCTAGCACTGTACTATATATAGGGTAGCATGGCTCATTGGCTAGCACTGTACTATATATAGGGTAGCATGGCTCAGTGGCTAGCACTGTACTATATATAGGGGAGCATGGTGGCTCAGTGGCTAGCACTGTACTATATATAGGGTAGCATGGTGGCTCAGTGGCTAGCACTGTACTATATATAGGGTAGCATGGCTCAGTGGCTAGCACTGTACTATATATAGGGTAGCATGGCTCAGTGGCTAGCACTGTACTATATATAGGGGAGCATGGTGGCTCAGTGGCTAGCACTGTACTATATACAGGGTAGCATGGTGGCTCAGTGGCTAGCACTGTACTATATATAGGGTAGCATGGCTCATTGGCTAGCACTGTACTATATATAGGGTAGCATGGCTCAGTGGCTAGCACTGTACTATATATAGGGTAGCATGGCTCAGTGGCTAGCACTGTACTATATATAGGGGAGCATGGCTCAGTGGCTAGCACTGTACTATATATAGGGGAGCATGGTGGCTCAGTGGCTAGCACTGTACTATATACAGGGTAGCATGGTGGCTCAGTGGCTAGCACTGTACTATATATAGGGTAGCATGGCTCATTGGCTAGCACTGTACTATATATAGGGTAGCACGGTGGCTCCCACACACTGATAGGGAATGTAGATTGTGAGCCCAATGTCTGTACTGCACTGTGGAATATGATGGCGCTATATATGTATAATAAAGCTAACCACAGCTGCAGATTATTCTAGGCTCCTGGCAGGATACTGTCATACTGTGCCATGTGGCGGACATGTGTTCCTGCAGAGCACGTGTGTGTCAGTGTATGGGGGGGGAGGGTTACATTACTGGCGGATGCAGAGACAGATACATTGTATACAGCAGGGACAGTGCAGAGCACATTGTGTATATACTGTATATATGAGCCAGCTCCTCACTATATACACAGCAATGGATCATTGACACCCAGAGTGTGCAGCCGGCTGTCCCTCCGTACCTCCCTGCCCGGTGTGTGGTGCCGGCTGTCCTCTCTCTTACCTCCCTGCCCAGTGTGTGGTGCCGGCTGTCCTCTCTCACCTCCCTGCCCGGTGTGTGGTGCCGGCTGTCCTCTCTCACCTCCCTGCCCAGTGTGTGGTGCCGGCTGTCCTCTCTCACCTCCCTGCCCGGTGTGTGGTGCCGGCTGTCCTCTCTCACCTCCCTGCCCGGTGTGTGGTGCCGGCTGTCCTCTCTCACCTCCCTGCCCAGTGTGTGGTGCCGGCTGTCCTCTCTCACCTCCCTGCCCGGTGTGTGGTGCCGGCTGTCCTCTCTCTCACCTCCCTGCCCAGTGTGTGGTGCCGGCTGTCCTCTCTCTCACCTCCCTGCCCAGTGTGTGGTGCCGGCTGTCCTCTTACCTCCCTGCCCGGTGTGTGGTGCCGGCTGTCCTCTCTCTCACCTCCCTGCCCGGTGTGTGGTGCCGGCTGTCCTCTCTTACCTCCCTGCCCGGTGTGTGGTGCCGGCTGTCCTCTCTCTCACCTCCCTGCCCAGTGTGTGGTGCCGGCTGTCCTCTCTCACCTCCCTGCCCGGTGTGTGGTGCCGGCTGTCCTCTCTCACCTCCCTGCCCGGTGTGTGGTGCCGGCTGTCCTCTCTTACCTCCCTGCCCGGTGTGTGGTGCCGGCTGTCCTCTCTCTCACCTCCCTGCCCGGTGTGTGGTGCCGGCTGTCCTCTCTCACCTCCCTGCCCGGTGTGTGGTGCCGGCTGTCCTCTCTCACCTCCCTGCCCGGTGTGTGGTGCCGGCTGTCCTCTCTCACCTCCCTGCCCGGTGTGTGGTGCCGGCTGTCCTCTCTCACCTCCCTGCCCAGTGTGTGGTGCCGGCTGTCCTCTCTCACCTCCCTGCCCGGTGTGTGGTGCCGGCTGTCCTCTCTCTCACCTCCCTGCCCAGTGTGTGGTGCCGGCTGTCCTCTCTCTCACCTCCCTGCCCAGTGTGTGGTGCCGGCTGTCCTCTTACCTCCCTGCCCGGTGTGTGGTGCCGGCTGTCCTCTCTCTCACCTCCCTGCCCGGTGTGTGGTGCCGGCTGTCCTCTCTTACCTCCCTGCCCGGTGTGTGGTGCCGGCTGTCCTCTCTCTCACCTCCCTGCCCAGTGTGTGGTGCCGGCTGTCCTCTCTCACCTCCCTGCCCGGTGTGTGGTGCCGGCTGTCCTCTCTCACCTCCCTGCCCGGTGTGTGGTGCCGGCTGTCCTCTCTTACCTCCCTGCCCGGTGTGTGGTGCCGGCTGTCCTCTCTCTCACCTCCCTGCCCGGTGTGTGGTGCCGGCTGTCCTCTCTCACCTCCCTGCCCGGTGTGTGGTGCCGGCTGTCCTCTCTCACCTCCCTGCCCGGTGTGTGGTGCCGGCTGTCCTCTCTCACCTCCCTGCCCGGTGTGTGGTGCCGGCTGTCCTCTCTCACCTCCCTGCCCGGTGTGTGGTGCCGGCTGTCCTCTCTTACCTCCCTGCCCGGTGTGTGGTGCCGGCTGTCCTCTCTCTCACCTCCCTGCCCGGTGTGTGGTGCCGGCTGTCCTCTCTCACCTCCCTGCCCGGTGTGTGGTGCCGGCTGTCCTCTCTCACCTCCCTGCCCGGTGTGTGGTGCCGGCTGTCCTCTCTCTTACCTCCCTGCCCGGTGTGTGGTGCCGGCTGTCCTCTCTCTCACCTCCCTGCCCGGTGTGTGGTGCCGGCTGTCCTCTCTCTTACCTCCCTGCCCGGTGTGTGGTGCCGGCTGTCCTCTCTCTCACCTCCCTGCCCGGTGTGTGGTGCCGGCTGTCCTCTCTCTCACCTCCCTGCCCGGTGTGTGGTGCCGGCTGTCCTCTCTCTTACCTCCCTGCCCGGTGTGTGGTGCCGGCTGTCCTCTCTCTCACCTCCCTGCCCGGTGTGTGGTGCCGGCTGTCCTCTCTCTTACCTCCCTGCCCAGTGTGTGGTGCCGGCTGTCCTCTCCTCTCTCTTACCTCCATGCTGTTCTCTGCTGGTTGATTCCGGGGACACGTTGCAGAGTCCAGAGACTGTGACTGAGCTCAGCCTCTGCCGGAGGATGTCATCAGCCGGGGGTGTGCACAGCTGTACAGAGCCGGCATGAGGAGGAGGAGGCACACCCCCTGCTGACACTGAGAAGGCCACCCTGCACCTGCACTGACCACCACCCTGCACCCAGGATAGCACCCTGCACCGACTACAACTGACTATACCACCCTGCACCCAGGATAGCACCCTGCACCTGCACTGACTATACCACCCTGCACCCAGCATAGCACCCTGCACCGACTACAACTGACTATACCGCCCTGCACCCAGGATAGCACCCTGCACCGACCACCACTGACTATACCACCCTGCACCCAGCATAGCACCCTGCACCTGCACTGACTATACCACCCTGCACTGACTGACCACTACTGACTATACCACCCTGCACTGACTGACCACTACTGACTATACCACCCTGCACTGACTGACCACTACTGACTATACCACCCTGCACTGACTGACCACTACTGACTATACCACCCTGCACTGACTGACCACTACTGACTATACCACCCTGCACTGACTGACCACTACTGACTATACCACCCTGCACTGACTGACCACTACTGACTATACCACCCTGCACTGACTGACCACTACTGACTATACCACCCTGCACTGACTGACTGACACTGACTAACATAGTAACATAGTTAGTAAGGCCGAAAAAAGACATTTGTCCATCCAGTTCAGCCTATATTCCATCATAATAAATCCCCAGATCTACGTCCTTCTACAGAACCTAATAATTGTATGATACAATATTGTTCATAGTAACATAGTTAGTGAGGCCGAAAAAAAGACTATACCACCCTGCACTGACTGACCACCACTGACTATACCACCCCACACTGACTGACCACTGACTATACCACCCTGCACTGACTGACCACCACTGACAATACCACCCCGCACTGACTGACCGACACTGACTATACCACCCCACACTGACTGACCACTGACTATACCACCCCGCACTGACTGACCGACACTGACTATACCACCCTGCACTGACTGACCGACACTGACTATACCACCCCACACTGACTGACCACTGACTATACCACCCTGCACTGACTGACCACCACTGACAATACCACCCTGCACTGACTGACCGACACTGACTATACCACCCCACACTGACTGACCACTGACTATACCACCCCGCACTGACTGACCGACACTGACAATACCACCCTGCACTGACTGACCGACACTGACTATACCACCCTGCACTGACTGACCACCACTGACAATACCACCCTGCACTGACTGACCGACACTGACTATACCACCCTGCACTGACTGACCACCACTGACTATACCACCCTGCACTGACTGACCGACACTAACTATACCACCCTGCACTGACTGACCGACACTAACTATACCACCCTGCACTGACTGACCACCACTGACAATACCACCCTGCACTCACTGACCACTGACTATACCACCCTGCACTGACTGACCACCACTGACAATACCACCCTGCACTGACTGACCACCACTGACTATACCACCCCACACTGACTGACCACTGACTATACCACCCCGCACTGACTGACCGACACTGACTATACCACCCTGCACTGACTGACCGACACTGACTATACCACCCTGCACTGACTGACCGACACTGACTATACCACCCTGCACTGACTGACCACCACTGACAATACCACCCTGCACTGACTGACCGACACTGACTATACCACCCTGCACTGACTGACCACCACTGACTATACCACCCTGCACTGACTGACCGACACTAACTATACCACCCTGCACTGACTGACCGACACTAACTATACCACCCTGCACTGACTGACCAACACAGACTATACCACCCTGCACTGACTGACCGACACTAACTATACCACCCTGCACTGACTGACCAACACAGACTATACCACCCTGCACTGACTGACCACCACTGACAATACCACCCTGCACTCACTGACCACTGACTATACCACCCTGCACTGACTGACCACCACTGACTATACCACCCTGCACTGACTGACCACCACTGACAATACCACCCTGCACTCACTGACCACTGACTATACCACCCTGCACTAACTGACTGACCACCACTGACTATACCACCCTGCACTGACTGACCAACACAGACTATACCACCCTGCACTGACTGACCGACACTGACTATACCACCCTGCACTGACTGACCACCACTGACAATACCACCCTGCACTGACTGACCGACACTGACTATACCACCCTGCACTGACTGACCACCACTGACAATACCACCCTGCACTCACTGACCACTGACTATACCACCCTGCACTGACTGACCGACACTGACTATACCACCCTGCACTGACTGACCACCACTGACTATACCACCCTGCACTCACTGACCACTGACTATACCACCCTGCACTGACTGACCACCACTGACTATACCACCCTGCACTGACTGACCAACACAGACTATACCACCCCGCACTGACTGACCGACGCTGACTATACCACCCTGCACTGACTGACCGACACAGACTATACCACCCCACACTGACTGACCGACACTAACTATACCACCCTGCACTGACTGACCAACACAGACTATACCACCCTGCACTGACTGACCACCACTGACAATACCACCCTGCACTCACTGACCACTGACTATACCACCCTGCACTGACTGACCACCACTGACTATACCACCCTGCACTGACTGACCACCACTGACTATACCACCCTGCACTGACTGACCACCACTGACAATACCACCCTGCACTCACTGACCACTGACTATACCACCCTGCACTAACTGACTGACCAACACTGACTATACCACCCTGCACTGGCTGACCGGCACTAATGATACCACCCTGCACTAACTGACCCGCACTGACTATACCACCCTGCACTAACTGACCCGCACTGACTATACCACCCTGCACTAACTGACCCGCACTGACTATACCACCCTGCACTGACTGACCCGCACTGACTATACCACCCTGCACTAACTGACCCGCACTGACTATACCACCCTGCACTAACTGACCCGCACTGACTATACCACCCTGCACTAACTGACCCGCACTGACTATACCACCCTGCACTGACTAACCGGCACTAACGATACCACCACTCACTGACTGACCTGAGATCTGATTGGTTACCGAGTGCTGTGATTGACACTTTGTATCATCTGCAGTGTCAGATATGAGACACTGTAGCAAAATAAAGTCCACACACGAGTGGCAGCCATTGCTCCCGGTACACGTTATCCTGAAGAACCAAAGGGTCAATAAAATTCAAATTCATCTCCAACATCATCTACCGGGGAGGCAGGAGCCCCCATAAGTCTGATGACCCAAAAAATGTACCCACTCATGGTAAAAAGCCACTAAAGTGGCTCTGGCTGGGTGTAGTAGTCAGTATACCCCCCATGTGCGTCTCTGGCTGGGTGTAGTAGTCAGTATCCCCCCTTGTGCGTCTCTGGCTGGGTGTAGTAGTCAGTGTTCCCCCATGTGCATCTCTGGCTGGGTGTAGTAGTCAGTATCCCCCCATGAGCGTCTCTGGCTGGGTGTAGTAGTCAGTATTCCCCCCATGTGCGTCTCTGGCTGGGTGTAGTAGTCAGTATTCCCCCATGTGCGTCTCTGGCTGGGTGTAGTAGTCAGTATTCCCCCCATGTGCGTCTCTGGCTGGGTGTAGTAGTCAGTATCCCCCCATGTGCGGCTCTGGCTGGGTGTAGTAGTCAGTATTCCCCCCCATGTGCGTCTCTGGCTGGGTGTAGTAGTCCGTATTCCCCCCATGTGCGTCTCTGCCTGGGTGTAGTAGTCAGTATCCCCCCCATGAGCGTCTCTGGCTGGGTGTAGTAGTCAGTATTCCCCCCATGTGCGTCTCTGGCTGGGTGTAGTAGTCAGTATCCCCCCTTGTGCGTCTCTGGCTGGGTGTAGTAGTCAGTATTCCCCCATGTGCGTCTCTGGCTGGGTGTAGTAGTCAGTATTCCCCCATGTGCGTCTCTGGCTGGGTGTAGTAGTCAGTATTCCCCCATGTGCGTCTCTGGCTGGGTGTAGTAGTCAGTATTCCCCCCATGTGCGTCTCTGGCTGGGTGTAGTAGTCAGTATTCCCCCATGTGCGTCTCTGGCTGGGTGTAGTAGTCAGTATCCCCCCCATGAGCGTCTCTGGCTGGGTGTAGTAGTCAGTATCCCCCCCATGAGCGTCTCTGGCTGGGTGTAGTAGTCAGTATTCCCCCCATGTGCGTCTCTGGCTGGGTGTAGTAGTCAGTATCCCCCCATGTGCGGCTCTGGCTGGGTGTAGTAGTCAGTATTCCCCCCCATGTGCGTCTCTGGCTGGGTGTAGTAGTCCGTATTCCCCCCATGTGCGTCTCTGCCTGGGTGTAGTAGTCAGTATCCCCCCATGTGGGGCTCTGGCTGGGTGTAGTAGTCAGTATCCCCCCCATGAGCGTCTCTGGCTGGGTGTAGTAGTCAGTATTCCCCCCATGTGCGTCTCTGGCTGGGTGTAGTAGTCAGTATCCCCCCTTGTGCGTCTCTGGCTGGGTGTAGTAGTCAGTATTCCCCCATGTGCGTCTCTGGCTGGGTGTAGTAGTCAGTATTCCCCCATGTGCGTCTCTGGCTGGGTGTAGTAGTCAGTATTCCCCCCATGTGCGTCTCTGGCTGGGTGTAGTAGTCAGTATTCCCCCATGTGCATCTCTGGCTGGGTGTAGTAGTCAGTATCCCCCCCATGAGCGTCTCTGGCTGGGTGTAGTAGTCAGTATCCCCCCCATGAGCGTCTCTGGCTGGGTGTAGTAGTCAGTATTCCCCCCATGTGCGTCTCTGGCTGGGTGTAGTAGTCAGTATTCCCCCATGTGCGTCTCTGGCTGGGTGTAGTAGTCCGTATTCCCCCCATGTGCGTCTCTGGCTGGGTGTAGTAGTCAGTATCCCCCCCATGAGCGTCTCTGGCTGGGTGTAGTAGTCAGTATCCCCCCCATGAGCGTCTCTGGCTGGGTGTAGTAGTCAGTATTCCCCCCATGTGCGTCTCTGGCTGGGTGTAGTAGTCAGTATCCCCCCCATGTGCGGCTCTGGCTGGGTGTAGTAGTCAGTATTCCCCCCCATGTGCGTCTCTGGCTGGGTGTAGTAGTCCGTATTCCCCCCATGTGCGTCTCTGGCTGGGTGTAGTAGTCCGTATTCCCCCCATGTGCGGCTCTGGCTGGGTGTAGTAGTCCGTATTCCCCCCATGTGCGGCTCTGGCTGGGTGTAGTAGTCCGTATTCCCCCCATGTGCGTCTCTGCCTGGGTGTAGTAGTCAGTATCCCCCCCATGTGCGCCTCTGCCTGGGTGTAGTAGTCAGTATCCCCCCCATGTGCGGCTCTGGCTGGGTGTAGTAGTCAGTATTCCCCCATGTGCGCCTCTGGCTGGGTGTAGTAGTCAGTATTCCCCCATGTGCGCCTCTGGCTGGGTGTAGTAGTCAGTATTCCCCCATGTGCGCCTCTGGCTGGGTGTAGTAGTCAGTATTCCCCCATGTGCGCCTCTGGCTGGGTGTAGTAGTCAGTATTCCCCCCATGTGCGTCTCTGCCTGGGTGTAGTAGTCCGTATTCCCCCCATGTGCGTCTCTGCCTGGGTGTAGTAGTCCGTATTCCCCCCATGTGCGCCTCTGGCTGGGTGTAGTAGTCTCTCCTCCCTACCCCTGGCTGCTGTGGCTGGGTGTAGTAGTCAGTATCCCCCCCATGTGCGCCTCTGGCTGGGTGTAGTAGTCTCTCCTCCCTACCCCTGGCTGCTGTGGCTGGGTGTAGTAGTCCTGCAGTGATTTCTCGGCTACATTGCGCCACACTCAGCATCTGCCTTACATAATCGCTATGGCCGCACCCTCCATTCTCAGGAAGCGCCTTGTGCCAGAAATGCCTGGCGTTCCACCGTCCTCCGCTGCCCTCAGATTCATAATCAAGAGGCAGAGCCAAGATAGTCAGTAATTATAGGACTCCATCACCGCAATTTGTGTCACCTGTGCATCCCCCAGGGCTGTATCACTGTCTGGCATGGATCCCAGGGAGGATACCTTTATCATCCCCACCGCTCACACTAATATGTCATGAACCGGGGTGGTTTGATTGCCCAGTCCTTCTCTATAGGGGATTTATCTATATCCCACTTCCGGTTTTGAACTTGCAGCTCTCTGGCGTCCCCCTTACCCTCAGGTCAGGCAGTGTACTGCACCTAGGATAATTAGTCACCAGAAAGGCTGCCTTACTTTGTACTGGCTAATGGGCACGCTGCAGCGAGGGCGCTATAACTACTCCCACTCAGGCGGGAACAATAATTATCAACGCCGCCGTCGCTACAAGGTCTCCCAAACACACAGGACAAATCCGCTGCCACCAGCTCAGATTTCTTAATAATGGGTCCGGAGCCAACCTAAATTAGTAGCGGAATTCACTTCAGAGGATGTGACAGTACATTATAGAGTAAAGAGAGACAAAGCTAGTAATTTTATATATTTTACTCCAAAAAATATAGGCAGTGTTTACAAAAGGATAAAAAGATATTATAAAAGGAGACAAGTATCGTATGTACAGTACAATTACAAATAAAAAGGGATTAACAGTGAAAATCGACTTACGGTTCTTTCATATCATTCAATGGTACGCCATGCGGGGGAGGGGACCTTCCCCACTTATCTTCAGGTCAGATTGCACAGCCTGTCCTAGCTTAATCCCCTGGCAAAAGACCCCCCCCCTTGTCTGGGCCTCTGAGTTTTTTGTACCTTTGCCTAAAACGAAGGATCTCCCAAACTCCCACCCTGGATGACCTCATGGGGTGGGCAGAGCTATGGAATGCACTCTTCTTTCTTCAGTATATGAAAAATCATCATCTCGCATCTCTCGGCGTAGGAGCCTTGTAGAAAGACAACACCAGTGTCGTTACGCTCAGCGTGACCTAGGGATTCGTTTAAGTATAGACATGGGGTAGCTGGGTGACCCAGTGACGTAGTAATGCGTTTCTTAACTGTGCTGGTTCTGGAACCTAGAAAACTCACTGGCTGATAGTTCTACCGAGGCACATGCCAAAAATGTATTTGTCCCACTTCTATGCTATGCTTCTATGCTATGATATTTACATTTGCAAAGACAAAGGAACCTTGTTTTTCTCCATGTGCTTCTACTTGTACTTTCACTTTAAGGCCATAAAACTCCCAGTGAAGGTTGCTGGCATGCTGGTCTCACATTACAGCTGTATAGCGGGGGGAGGGGGAAAGGCGAGATCGCACTCAGGCACATGCAGACAGAGGAAACTGCAGCTGAGAGCTCTGTATGTGTAACTGAAGTAATAAGAAATTCTTCCTATTTCCTGACTCCGTCCTAGAAGGCGCTACTGTGCAATATACCCAGAGTGGGCGGTCAATCTGTTTTACCCAGAACGCCCCTTTAATAACATTTAAAAGACTTCGCATTTCCCTTCCTCGCCGTGGTCAAAACTTCTGCTTACTGACAATGAATGAGAACAGTCTGAAAACCTAAACAGACCTAGTATTTCTTACAGCTGAGGAATTGTCACAATGTATCCAGTCCGACAGCCAACTGCAGGAATCTAAATATCCTGGACACCAGACTGATACATTGTAACAAACCACCAGGACAGGAGAGATCTGCGCTGATACATTGTAACAAACCCCCAGGACAGGGGAGATCTGCGCTGATACATTGTAGCAAACCCTCAGGACAGGAGAGATCTGTGCTGATACATTGTAACAAACCACCAGGACAGGAGAGATCTGCGCTGATACATTGTAACAAACCCCCAGGACAGGAGAGAACTGCGCTGATACATTGTAACAAACCCCCAGGACAGGGGAGATCTGCGCTGATACATTGTAACAAACCACCAGGACAGGAGAGATCTGCACTGATCACTGGTGATTGTCTGCGCTGATACATTGTAACAAACCCCCAGGACAGGAGAGAACTGCGCTGATACATTGTAACAAACCCCCAGGACAGGAGAGAACTGCGCTGATACATTGTAACAAACCCCCAGGACAGGGGAGATCTGCGCTGATACATTGTAACAAACCACCAGGACAGGAGAGATCTGCACTGATCACTGGTGATTGTCTGCGCTGATACATTGTAACAAACCCCCAGGACAGGAGAGAACTGCGCTGATACATTGTAACAAACCCCCAGGACAGGGGAGATCTGCGCTGATACATTGTAACAAACCACCAGGACAGGAGAGATCTGCGCTGATCACAGGTGATTGTCTGCGCTGATACATTGTAACAAACCACCAGGACAGGAGAGATCTGCACTGATCACAGGTGATTGTCTGCGCTGATACATTGTAACAAACCACCAGGACAAGAGAGATCTGCACTGATCACAGGTGATTGTCTGCGCTGATACATTGTAACAAACCACCAGGACAGGAGAGATCTGCGCTGATCACAGGTGATTGTCTGCGCTGATACATTGTAACAAACCACCAGGACAGGAGAGATCTGCACTGATCACAGGTGATTGTCTGCGCTGATACATTGTAACAAACCACCAGGACAAGAGAGATCTGCACTGATCACAGGTAATTGTCTGCGCTGATACATTGTAACAAACCACCAGGACAGGAGAGATCTGCGCTGATCACAGGTGATTGTCTGCGCTGATACATTGTAACAAACCACCAGGACAGGAGAGATCTGCACTGATCACAGGTGATTGTCTGCGCTGATACATTGTAACAAACCACCAGGACAAGTGAGATCTGCACTGATCACAGGTGATTGTCTGCGCTGATACATTGTAACAAACCACCAGGACAGGAGAGATCTGCGCTGATCACAGGTGATTGTCTGCGCTGATACATTGTAACAAACCACCAGGACAGGAGAGATCTGCCCTGATCACAGGTGATTATCGGAACTGATACATTGTAACAAACCACCAGGACAGGAGAGATCTGCGCTGATCACAGGTGATTGTCTGCACTGATACATTGTAACAAACCCCCAGGACAGGAGAGATCTGCGCTGATCACAGGTGATTGTCTGCACTGATACATTGTAACAAACCCCCGGGACAGGAGAGATCTGCGCTGATCACAGGTGATTGTCTGCGCTGATACATTGTAACAAACCCCCAGGACAGGAGAGATCTGCGCTGATACTTTGTAACAAACCACCAGGACAGGAGAGATCTGTGCTGATACATTGTAACAAACCCCCAGGAGAGATCTGCGCTGATCACAGGTGATTGTCTGCGCTGATACATTGTAACAAACCACCAGGACAGGAGAGATCTGCACTGATCACAGGTGATTGTCTGCACTGATACATTGTAACAAACCACCAGGACAGGAGAGATCTGCGCTGATCACAGGTGATTGTCTGCGCTGATACATTGTAACAAACCCCCAGGACAGGAGAGATCTGCGCTGATACATTGTAACAAACCCCCAGGACAGGAGAGATCTGCGCTGATACATTGTAACAAACCACCAGGACAGGAGAGATCTGCGCTGATACATTGTAACAAACCCCCAGGACAGGAGAGATCTGCGCTGATACATTGTAACAAACCCCCAGGACAGGAGAGATCTGCGCTGATACATTGTAACAAACCCCCAGGACAGGAGAGATCTGCGCTGATACATTGTAACAAACCACCAGGACAGGAGAGATCTGCGCTGATACATTGTAACAAACCCCCAGGACAGGAGAGATCTGCGCTGATACATTGTAACAAACCCCCAGGACAGGAGAGATCTGCGCTGATACATTGTAACAAACCACCAGGACAGGAGAGATCTGCGCTGATACATTGTAACAAACCCCCAGGACAGGAGAGATCTGCGCTGATACATTGTAACAAACCCCCAGGACAGGAGAGATCTGCGCTGATACATTGTAACAAACCCCCAGGACAGGAGAGATCTGCGCTGATACATTGTAACAAACCCCCAGGACAGGAGAGATCTGCGCTGATACATTGTAACAAACCACCAGGACAGGAGAGATCTGCGCTGATACATTGTAACAAACCCCCAGGACAGGAGAGATCTGCGCTGATACATTGTAACAAACCCCCAGGACAGGAAAGATCTGCGCTGATACATTGTAACAAACCCCCAGGACAGGAGAGATCTGCGCTGATACATTGTAACAAACCCCCAGGACAGGAGAGATCTGCGCTGATACATTGTAACAAACCCCCAGGACAGGAGAGATCTGCGCTGATACATTGTAACAAACCACCAGGACAGGAGAGATCTGCGCTGATACATTGTAACAAACCCCCAGGACAGGAGAGATCTGCGCTGATACATTGTAACAAACCCCCAGGACAGGAGAGATCTGCGCTGATACATTGTAACAAACCACCAGGACAGGAGAGATCTGCGCTGATACATTGTAACAAACCCCCAGGACAGGAGAGATCTGCGCTGATACATTGTAACAAACCCCCAGGACAGGAGAGATCTGCGCTGATACATTGTAACAAACCCCCAGGACAGGAGAGATCTGCGCTGATACATTGTAACAAACCCCCAGGACAGGAGAGATCTGCGCTGATACATTGTAACAAACCACCAGGACAGGAGAGATCTGCGCTGATACATTGTAACAAACCCCCAGGACAGGAGAGATCTGCGCTGATACATTGTAACAAACCCCCAGGACAGGAAAGATCTGCGCTGATACATTGTAACAAACCCCCAGGACAGGAGAGATCTGCGCTGATACATTGTAACAAACCCCCAGGACAGGAGAGATCTGCGCTGATACATTGTAACAAACCCCCAGGACACGAGAGATCTGCGCTGATACATTGTAACAAACCCCCAGGACAGGAGAGATCTGCGCTGATACATTGTAACAAACCACCAGGACAGGAGAGATCTGCGCTGATACATTGTAACAAACCCCCAGGACAGGAGAGATCTGCGCTGATACATTGTAACAAACCCCCAGGACAGGAGAGATCTGCGCTGATACATTGTAACAAATCACCAGGACAGGAGAGATCTGCGCTGATACATTGTAACAAACCCCCAGGACAGGAGAGATCTGCGCTGATACATTGTAACAAACCCCCAGGACAGGAGAGATCTGTGCTGATACATTGTAACAAACCCCCAGGACAGGAGAGATCTGCGCTGATACATTGTAACAAACCCCCAGGACAGGAGAGATCTGCGCTGATACATTGTAACAAACCCCCAGGACAGGAGAGATCTGCGCTGATACATTGTAACAAACCCCCAGGACAGGAGAGATCTGCGCTGATACATTGTAATATGATGAGTTGTCAGCCGCTCTCATATCCGGTGTCAGATCCGCTTAAAGTGACGGCGTCTCCGTTATTAGCGCAGTGCTGCCCCCTACTGCCATTATTCCTGGACGGGCGCCATCAATGAATGTAGGGATGATAAGATAAAGTGGGAAGATCATTAAACGCATGTGAAAACATAATGTATCCTGAAAACTAGAGAGAGGCGCCGGCATAAAGCATAGGGGCACCACAGGATTTACAGAATACAAAAGTTTTCTATTTCCAAACCAAAATCACCGCACAAAATGTAAAAACATCTAAAACTTTCCAAACGGAACACGTCCGATCCAATAATAAATAATAATCTTTATTTTTATATAGCGCTAACATATTCCACAGCGCTTTACAGTTTGCACACATTATCATCACTGTCCCCGATTGGGCTCACAATCTAAATTCCCTGTCAGTATGTCTTTGGAATGTGGGAGGAAACCGGAGTGCCCGGAGGAAACCCACGCAAACACGGAGAGAACATACAAACTCTTTGCAGATGTTGTCCTGGGTGGGATTAGAACCCAGGACCCCAGCGCTGCAAGGCTGCTGTGCTAATCACTGCGCCACCGTGCTGAATCCAGTATTCACAGGAGATATCCAGTATATAGCGGTATTACTCGTGTAGCCGGGGGGTACGGATGTTCCGTTTGGAAAGTTTTAGATGTTTTTACATTTTGTGCGGTGATTTTGGTTTGGAAATATAAACTTTTGTATTCTGTTAAATCCTGTGGCGCCCCTATGTTTTATGTAGGCGCCTCTCTCTAGTTTGGACGGTATTTTTCCGTGGCAGGACGGGTTCACGGTCAGCGCCAGGACGCCCACCCTGCGCCACCCGTCCGCCCTCCGCCGCCTCCTGTCTTTATGGGACTTGTTATTGTGGCGGTGCGATAACGTCAAGGTCCCGAGTGAAAACATTGGCAGCTGTCGGGGGGAGAGGCGGCACACAGCGCACCCACCCCACAGAGTCAACATGGAGGCCGGTCACTGCCATCATTATCTCCAGGAGGCAAAACATCGGAGAAATACGACCCACGGAGCAACAGAGCAGCGCCACCAGGGGGTGAGAGTGCGAAACGCGAGGCTGCGAAACACGAGGCTGCAAAACGCGAGGCTGCGAAACGCGAGGCTGCAAAACGCGAGGCTGCAAAACGCGAGGCTGCAAAACGCAAGGCTGCGAAACGCGAGGCTCCAAGAAACCCCAATACAAATCGCAAAAAGCGGAGTCTGCAAATAAGTAATAAATGAGGACGATGGCGGCTGCGTCATGTGATGAGGGAGAGCGGTGCAGAAATGGTTAACGCGCTCCCGCTGGGGGGCTGCCCCCCAGCACAGCTGTCTCCATTCACTGGAGATTTCAGAGTATAAATGTCAGATGACACCAAGGTTCAGGATATTATCAGCGGCAGCATGTGCTGCGTACCGGAAACGGTGCCAGCGGCTGTGGCAATCAGCACAATGAAGACCCCACAGAAAATAATAATAATCTCTATTTATATAGCGCCAACATATTCCGCAGCACTTTACAGTTTAACAGTATCAAACACAACAGACATAAGTAGCAATGTTAACAATACAATAATTAAAGCAAAATAAGAAAAGAAAAAAATAATATACGGTGAAGTCACAGAAGCGCCTATCCCACAACTATGGCTCCCTCACAAAGTAATGTTACCCCCACTCAGCGTCCCCACGCATTGTCACCCCTTTCATGGCCCCCAAAAAGTACGATACCAACAAAAGTGCCCCCCAAAAACAGTATAATACCTTCACGGTGAATTCCTAACCAGCACTCTCCAAACGCAGTGCGATAACCCGACATACCCTCACAAACAGCCTAATGGCCCCCACATAGCCCTGCATATAGTATAATGACCCCCATAGTCTAATGGCCCCTGCAAACAGTCTAATGAACCCCACATAGCCCTCCATATAGTATAATGACCCCCACATAGCCCAGCATATAGTATAATGACCCCCCTAAAGTCTAATGGCCCCCACATACCCCCGCAATCAGTCTATTGGCCCCCGCAAACAGTCTAATTGCCCCCACATAGCCCTGCATATAGTATAATGACCCCCACAGAGCCCTCCAGTCTAATGGCCCCCACAGTCTAATGGCCCCCACGTAGCCCCACAAACAGTCTAATGG
Organism: Ranitomeya imitator; assembly: GCF_032444005.1. NCBI lineage: Eukaryota > Metazoa > Chordata > Amphibia > Anura > Dendrobatidae > Ranitomeya > Ranitomeya imitator. The sequence goes on from NC_091285.1 coordinate 6,467,580, forward strand.
CCCCCACATAGCCCTACATACAGTCTAATGGCCCCCACATAGCCCTGCATATAGTATAATGACCCCCACACAGCCCTACATACAGTCTAATGGTCCCCACATAGTCCCGCATATAGTATAATGACCCCCACATAGCCCTGCATAGTCTAATGGCCCCCACAGTCTAATTGCCCCCACATAACCCTGCTTATAGTATAATGACCCCCACATAGCCCTACATACAGTATAATGACCCCCACATAGCCCTGCATACAGTCTAATGGCCCCCACATAGCCCTGCATATAGTATAATGACCCCCACACAGCCCTACATACAGTATAATGGCCCCCACATAGCCCTACATACAGTATAATGGCCCCCACATAGCCCTACATACAGTCTAATGACCCCCACATAGCCTTACATACAGTCTAATGGCCCTCACACAGTCCTACATACAGTATAATGGCCCCCACATAGCCCTACATACAGTATAATGACCCACACATAGCCCTGCATGCAGTCTAATGGCCCCCACATAGCCCTGCATATAGTATAATGACCCCCACATAGCCCTACATACAGTATAATGACCCACACATAGCCCTGCATGCAGTCTAATGACTCCCACATAGCCCTGCATATAGTATAACTAGATTGTGGCCCGATTCTAACGCATCGGGTATTCTAGAATATGCATGTCCCCGTAGTATATGGACAATGATGATTCCAGAATTCGCGGCAGACTGTGCCCATCGCTGATTGGTTGAGGTAACCTTTATGACATCATCGTCACCATGGCAACCATTATGACATCTACGTCGATACTGTGCCTGTCGCTGATTGGTCGAGGCGAATTCGCGGCAGACTGTGCCCGTCGCTGATTGGTCGAGGCAACCTTTATGACATCATCGTCGCCATGCTGTGCCTGTCGCTGATTGGTCGAGGCCTGGCAGCCTCGACCAATCAGAGACGCGGGATTTCCAGGACAGACAGACAGAAAAACCCTTAGACAATTATATATATAGATGACCCCCACACAGCCCTACATACAGTCTAATAGTCCCCACATAGTCCTGCATATAGTATAATAGCCCCCACATAGCCCTGCATACAGTCTAATGGCCCCCACAGTCGAATTGCCCCCACATAGCCCTGCATATAGTATAATGACCCCCACACAGCCCTACATACAGTATAATGACCCCCACATAGCCCTGCATATAGTATAATGACCCCCACACAGCCCTACATACAGTATAATGACCCCCACATAGCCCTGCATATAGTATAATGACCCCACAACACCTTCCAATAGTACAATGGCCCCACATAGATCCACAGTCTCATTATTATTATATATTTTTATAGCGCCATTTATTCCATGAAGCTTTACACGTGAAAGGGGAAAATATAGACAAGTGCAATAAGCATGAGTAAAACAAGGCACTAAGGCCATGTGCACACGTTGCGGATTTCCTGCGGAAGCGTTTTTTTCCGCGAAGAAACGCTGCAGATCCGCAATTGATTTACAGTACAATGTAAATCAATGAGAAAAAAAAAAGCTGTGCTAAAAAACTCCGTGCGGAAACGCTGCGGATTAAAAGAAGTAGCATGTCACTTCTTTTTTTGTGAATCTGCAGCGTTTGTGTACCTATTCCATTATAGAAAACCGCAGGGGTAAAAACCGCAGCAAATCCGCAAGAAAACCGCTGCAAAAAAACGCTGCGGAACCGCACAAAAAACTCAACAAATCCACAGGTGCAGGTTCTGCCAAGACATGCAGAATTCGCACCAGAAATTCCTAAGGCTAATCCGCAACGTGTGCACAGAGCCTAACAGGTACAGGAGGAGAGAGGACCCTGCCCGCGAGGACTCCCAGTCATTGCCCCCACATAGCCCTCCAATCTGTCTAATGACCCCCACAATGGGCTCCAAACACTATACTGCCCCGTTATCAGCCACTCCTGGCTGAGAATGAAGACGTTATTCTGTAACCATGAGATGGATCCAGGTTGGGATGTATCAGCTGTTGATGATGGAGCCTCTGTTCTCTCTGGCGCTGCAGTACCTCATGGTGTCCACATGGTGGCAGCCTCTGAGCAGTGCTTTCATGGGGGGAGGGGATATCAGGAGTATTTTATGGTGCTGAGTGCAGACACCTGGTTTCTATCCTGCAGATGATGGGAGTCTGAATCCCCGCACATCAGAAGAGAATCTACAGCTCTGGTAAAAGTCCCAGTAACAAAAGAAATGACCTGTATAATCCTTCCAGCCGCCCCCATTATAAGTGTATAACGTCACAGTGCTGTTATCCCAGAATGTGTCCTGTGGGGGGCGCTGGTCTATAAGGGGGTGTAGTATGTGATGGTGTGGCCTTGTTGATGGGTGTAATCCCACTGCCCCGTGTATTATGGTGTAAGCCCCCATAATGTCTGACGTTCCCCCATAGTTTGTGGCTATTGTCGCTGTATGTGATATATCGGGGTCCGTCGGTTCCTCACATTCTTGTCAGTCTCATTGTTACCCCTGATACTGTGATCTGGAAAGAACTAAAGGAAGACATGGGGCTGAGGCCGTGCGGGTGGGTGATGGCGCCCCCTGTGCGGGTGGGTGATGGCGCCCCCTGTGCGGGTGGGTGATGGCACCCCCTGTGTGGGTGGGTGATGGCGTCCCCTGTGCGGGTGGGTGATGGCGTCCCCTGTGTGGGTGGGTGAGGGTGCTCCTGTGCGTTGGCCGAGGTGGCGCCCCTGTGCGTGTGGGTGAGGGCGCTGCTGTGCATCTGCCAGAGGGTGCTTCCTGTGTGGGTGGGTGATGGCACCCCCTGTGTGGGTGGGTGAGGGTGCTCGTGTTGGCCAAGGTGGCACCCCCTGTGCGGGTGGGTGATGGTGTCCCCTGTGCGGGTGGGTGATGGTGTCCCTTGTGCGGGTGGGTGATGGCGTCCCTTGTGCGGGTGGGTGATGGCGTCCCCTGTGTGGGTGGGTGAGGGTGCTCCTGTGCGTTGGCCGAGGTGGCGCCCCCTGTGCGTGTGGGTGAGGGTGCTGCTGTGCATCTGCCAGAGGGTGCCCCCTGTGCGGGTGGGTGAGGGTGCTCCTGTGAGTTGGCCGAGGTGGCACCTCCTGTGCGGGTGGGTGAGGGAACCCTTGTGAGGGTGCTCGTGGGTGGGTGAGGGTGCTCCTGTTTGTTTTGGACGAGGTGGCGCCCCTGTGCGGGTGGGTGAGGGAACCCTTGTGAGGGTGCTCGTGGGTGGGTGAGGGTGCTCCTGTTTGTTTTGGACGAGGTGGCGCCCCTGTGCGGGTGGGTGAGGGTGCTCCTGTGCGGGTGGGTGGGGATGCTCCTGTGTGTTGGCTGAGGTGGCGCCCCTTGTGCGGGCGGGTGAGGGTGCCCCTGTGCAGGTGGGTGACGGTGCTCCTGTGCATTGGCCGAGGTGGCGCCCCTGTGCGGGTGGGTGAGGGCGCTGCTGTGCATCTGCCAGAGGGTGCTTCCTGTGTGGGTGGGTGATGGCACCCACCTGTGTGGGTGGGTGAGGGCGCCCCTGTGTGGGTGGTCGAGGGTGCTTGTGTTGGCCAAGGTGGCACCCCCTGTGTGGGTGGGTGAGGGTGCTCCTGTGCATTGGCCGAGGTGGCGCCCCCTGTGCGTGTGGGTGAGGGCGCTGCTATGCATCTGCCAGAGGGTGCCCACTGTGCTGGTTGGTGATGGCACTCCCTGTGCGGGTGGGTGAGGGTGCTCCTGTGAGTTGGCTGAGGTGGCGCCCCCTGTGCGGGTGGGTGAGGGTGCTCCTGTGAGTTGGCTGAGGTGGCGCCCCCTGTGCGGGTGGGTGAGGGTGCTCCTGTGAGTTGGCCGAGGTGGCACCTCCTGTGTGGGTGGGTGAGGGCGCCCTTGTGAGGGTGCTCCTGTGTGGGTGGGTGAGGTTGCTCCTGTGCGTTGGCTGAGGTGGTGCCCCCTGTGCAGGTGGGTGAGGGTGCTCCTGTGCATTGGCCGAGGTGGCGCCCCCTGTGCAGGTGGGTGAGGGTGCTCCTGTGCATTGGCCGAGGTGGTGCCCCCTGTGCAGGTGGGTGAGGGTGCTCCTGTGCATTGGCCGAGGTGGCGCCCCCTGTGCAGGTGGGTGAGGGTGCTCCTGTGCGTTGGCCGAGGTGGCACCCCCTGTGTGGGTGGGTGAGGTTGCTCCTGTGCGTTGGCTGAGGTGGTGCCCCCTGTGCAGGTGGGTGAGGGTGCTCCTGTGCAGGTGGGTGAGGGTGCTCCTGTGCATTGGCCGAGGTGGCGCCCCCTGTGCAGGTGGGTGAGGGTGCTCCTGTGCATTGGCCGAGGTGGCGCCCCCTGTGTGTGTGGGTGAGGGTGCTCCTGTGCATTGGCCGAGGTGGTGCCCCCTGTGCAGGTGGGTGAGGGTGCTCCTGTGCATTGGCCGAGGTGGCGCCCCCTGTGCAGGTGGGTGAGGGTGCTCCTGTGCGTTGGCCGAGGTGGCACCCCCTGTGTGGGTGGGTGAGGGTGCTCCTGTGCAGGTGGGTGAGGGTGCTCCTGTGCGTTGGCCGAGGTGGCGCCCCCTGTGCGTGTGGGTGAGGGTGCTCCTGTGCATTGGCCGAGGTGGCGCCCCCTGTGTGTGTGGGTGAGGGTGCTCCTGTGCAGGTGGGTGAGGGTGCTCCTGTGCATTGGCCGAGGTGGCGCCCCCTGTGCAGGTGGGTGAGGGTGCTCCTGTGCGTTGGCCGAGGTGGCGCCCCCTGTGCGTGTGGGTGAGGGTGCTCCTGTGCGTTGGCCGAGGTGGCGCCCCCTGTGCGTGTGGGTGAGGGTGCTCCTGTGCATTGGCCGAGGTGGCGCCCCCTGTGCAGGTGGGTGAGGGTGCTCCTGTGCATTGGCCGAGGTGGCGCCCCCTGTGCGTGTGGGTGAGGGCGCCCTGCTGCCTCTGATCCTGGGGGACAACAAGCTTCTCATGCATTCCTGCACAATCTGTGGCTACTGGGATTTTCTGCACTTGTGGCTCCTCCCCCTTCCCCTCCATAGAATCTTACAAGCACCAACTGTCGTCTCCTCTCAGTAATGTCACAATCTGTCTTTACTGAATACAGGGAATTTTGGGAATTAACGATCCTCTTCCTGGAGGAGAAGCGAGTGACTTTCTGGAGTTATGAAATGACTAAACTGGCGGTCGCTCTGTAAGAGTGGACAAGTCCTTGAATTGCTGCTCACATCGGGGGTGGGGGTGACTTTATTCACTGCTCTCACATGAGAATTGATTTAGGGGATGCTTCCACCAGGTGATGTTAATGATCTGTATAAGCCGCACTATATGGGGCAATTGTCTTATAGGGCTCCCTGGATGCCTCATCCAGGGGCAGAAAGCTCTTAGCCCCGCCCCTAGGACTCTTCACACCAGACTTTTGATGGCGGAGATGATGCTAGGGGAGGAGCTTATGTAACAACTTATTATGGGCGCCCCTAGTGTCTTCATGGTTTGTCCTAACTTCATCTGTAGGTAATTAGGAGTAAAGATGACTGAGTCCGGCTCGGCCTCGAAGCGTCACAACCCGGTGGATAGTATCCGCCGCAAAATCAAAACCATCGAGATGCGAAATCAGGAGTCCAAGCAGTATCTGCAGATCCCCAAGTTCCAGTCCCGGAATTTCGACAGCCCTCAGTCCAGCACCAAGAAGAACCTGGAGGAGGTTCTGAAGAACCAGACCATGAAGAACACCAGCAAGAACCTGATCAGTTTCTCCAGCCCGGGGAACGGCACCACATTTTCACCCACGGTGCAGCAAGTGACGAGCTGCGACTCCCCGTTCAGCACCAAGCTCTACTCCACCTGCACGGCGGCCACGGAGCAGAACAAAAAGTTGTGGCCCACCTGCGGCTCACAGAGCTGCTCCACCCCCCTGGTCGGACCCCGCGATCCGCTCTTCAAGTTCCAGTCCATCCTCCCTGGTTCCGAGCACAAAAACGTCATCCTGGAAGACCGAGTCCTGCACCCCGAGCCCAACTTCTACTGCGGCCGGAGGTCCGATCCGTTCATGCTGAGATCTCCGGTGGTGAAGAGGCTGTCGATGAGCGAGAGCACAGGTAACCACCCGTGGTGTCGCCGCCAGGCTTGGCGCTGACCACTTCTCACCGAGTGTACAGGTAAGTTGTCAGCAGTGATACCTGCATGTGCTATAACATCCCACCGCTGTCCTCTAGGTCTCAGGCGGAGGACGGAGCAGAAGTCGGAGGCGGCCTTGGAGGTCAGCCTGATCTGCGAGGAGGACTTGTTGAATAGCATCTTCCATGCGTGTGACACAGAGCGCCGAGGTGGGGAATGGGTCACATGACTGAGCCGCCATATTGTCCTGGGAGTCGCACCAACCTTGCCCTTTCTCGGTGACAGGTAAAGTGGCAGTGTCCAAGATTGTGGATTACCTGAGACACACGACTAGTCGCGGCTCTGAAGATAGCGGCCTCAGCGAGCTGTGCCACATGCTGGACCCCGAGAGGAGGGACATATCCATGGACCTGGACACCTATCATGCCATCATGAAGGAGTGGGTGGAGGACTGCAGGAACAACGGGTGAGCGAACGATGCCATTGTCTGCCCATCGTCAGACCCGTGGCTGCTGGGGGCAGAACTTGCGTCTTCACCATTGTAGCTACTTTTTACAGAGCAGAAAACAAAACCAAGGAATCTGTGCTGGCGGAAGACTCCATGATGAAACTCCTGGCCGGTGAGACGGTGTCTTCATGGCGGTCATTTTATTATGTTCTGTACAACTCCCCATCGCTGCACCTGGTTGGCTCCTGGTAGTGCGCCACTCCCCATCACTGTGCCTAGTTGGCTCCTGGTAGTGTAGCACTCCCCATCACTTCACCTGGTTGGCTCCTGGTAGTGCACCGCTCCCCATCACTGCACCTGGTTGGCTCCTGGTAGTGCGCCGCTCCCCATCACTGCACCTGGTTGGCTCCTGGTAGTGCACCGCTCCCCATCACTGCACCTGGTTGGCTCCTGGTAGTGCACCGCTCCCCATCACTGCACCTGGTTGGCTCCTGGTAGTGCGCTGCTCCCCATCACTGCATCTGGTTGAGCCCTGGTAGTGCACCGCTCCAAATCACTGCACCTGGTTGGCTCCTGGTAGTGCACTGCTCCCCATTGCTGCTCCTGGTAGTGCACCGCTCCCCATCACTGCACCTGGTTGGCTCCTGGTAGTGCACCGCTCCCCATCGCTGCACCTGGTTGGCTCCTGGTAGTGCACCGCTCCCCATCACTGCATCTGGTTGACCCCTGGTAGTGCACCGCTCCCCATAACTGCACCTGGTTGGCTCCTGGTAGTGCGCTGCTCCCCATCACTGCATCTGGTTGACCCCTGGTAGTGCACCGCTCCCCATCACTGCACCTGGTTGGCTCCTGGTAGTGCACCGCTCCCCATCGCTGCACCTGGTTGGCTCCTGGTAGTGCACCGCTCCCCATCACTGCACCTGGTTGTCCCCTGGTAGTGCACCGCTCCCCATCACTGCACCTGGTTGGCTCCTGGTAGTGCACTGCTCCCCATCGCTGCACCTGGTTGGCCCCTGGTAGTGCATCGCTCCCCATCGCTGCACCTGGTTGGCTCCTGGTAGTGCACCGCTCCCCATCACTGCACCTGGTTGTCCCCTGGTAGTGCACCGCTCCCCATCACTGCACCTGGTTGGCTCCTGGTAGTGCACTGCTCCCCGTCGCTGCACCTGGTTGGCTCCTGGTAGTGCGCCGCTCCCCATCACTGCACCTGGTTGGCTCCTGGTAGTGCACAACTTTCCATCACTGCACCTGGTTGGCTCCTGGTAGTGCACCGCTCCCCATCACTGCACCTTGTTGTCCCCTGGTAGTGTGCTGCTCCCCATCACGCAAAGGAAGAGGGAAAGCTAGGGAGCACTACCAATGGGCGAGGGGCCAATTGCAACCTATAAGGTAAGTATAAGAGGTGCAGCTCAATGCATAGCAGCAGCATCACTGCACCTGGTTGACCCCTGGTAGTGCACCGCTCCCCATCACTGCACCTGGTTGGCGCCTGATAGTGCACCGCTCCCCATCACTGCACCTCGTTGGCTCCTGGTAGTGGATCGCTCCCAATAACTGCACCTGGTTGGCTCCTGGTAGTGTACCGCTCCCCATCACAGCACCTGGTTGTCCCCTGGTAGTGTACCGCTCCCCATCACTGCACCTCGTTGACTCCTGGTAGTGCACCACTCCCCATCACCTGGTTGGCGCCTGGTAGTGTACTGCTCCCCATCACTGCACCTGGTTGGCCCCTGGTAGTGTACCACTCCCCATCACTGCACCTGGCTGACTCCTGGTAGTGTACCACTCCCCATCACTGCACCTGGTTGGCTCCTGGTAGTGCATCGCTCCCCATCACTGCACCTGGTTGGCGCCTGATAGTGCACCGCTCCCCATCACTGCACCTGGTTGGCTCCTGGTAGTGTACCGCTCCCCGTCACAGCACCTGGTTGTCCCCTGGTAGTGTACCGCTTCCCATCACTGCACCTCGTTGACTCCTGGTAGTGCACCACTCCCCATCACCTGGTTGGCGCCTGGTAGTGTACTGCTCCCCATCACTGCACCTGGTTGGCCCCTGGTAGTGTACCACTCCCCATCACTGCACCTGGCTGACTCCTGGTAGTGTACCACTCCCCATCACTGCACCTGGTTGGCTCCTGGTAGTGCATCGCTCCCCATCACTGCACCTGTTGGCTCCTGGTAGTGCACCGCTCCCCATCACTGCACCTGTTGGCTCCTGGTAGTGCACCGCTCCCCATCACTGCACCTTGTTGGCCCCTCCAATACTGTGCATCCAGTCAGCTCACAGTACTACTCTGCACCCACACGGCCCCAATACTATGCCACTGCCCATCTGTCACTACGTCCATTCGGTCCCTGGTCCTGCTCTGCCCACTCTCCATCAATCTGTCTGCCCGAACCCTGGTGCTCCTCCACTGCCACACTCCATCACTGTCTGGTTGTCCCGTGGTGCTGCTCCACTGTCGCTCTCACTGCATGGCCCTTGAAGTTGCAATACTCCCACTCTGTCCTCTCTGCTTTTGGTGGTGCTCTAATTATGCTGCTCCGCTCTGCATCACTATCCACTCGTCTGTGTTCTGATCCCCTCTGTTACTGCGCCTGCTCAATGCTTGGTACTACTCCGAACCTGCTCCCAGTCACTCCATCCGCTTGGACTCCGGTGCAGCTCCACTCCTGCTTTCAGTTATCCTGTCTGGCTTGGCACTCGGGGCTGCTTTGCTCCCGCTCTGTCGCTGCACCCACTCTGCCCCCGGAGCGGTCCCATTCCCTGTGACTGTGCCCACTCTGCCCCCGAAGTGGTCCCGCTCTCTGTGACTGTGCCCACTCTGCCCCCGGAGTGGTCCCGCTCTCTGTGACTGCGCCCACTCTGCCCACGGAGCGGTCCCGCTCTCTGTGACTGCGCCCACTCTGCCCACGGAGCGGTCCCGCTGTCTGTGACTGCGCCCACTCTGCCCCCGGAGCGGTCCCATTGCCTGTGACTGCGCCCACTCTGCCCCCGGAGCGGTCCCATTGCCTGTGACTGCGCCCACTCTGCCCCCGGAGCGGTCCCGCTGCCTGTGACTGCGCCCACTCTGCCCCCGGAGCGGTCCCGCTGCCTGTGACTGCGCCCACTCTGCCCCCGGAGCGGTCCCGCTGCCTGTGACTGCGCCCACTCTGCCCCCGGAGCGGTCCCATTGCCTGTGACTGCGCCCACTCTGCCCCCGGAGCGGTCCCATTGCCTGTGACTGCGCCCACTCTGCCCCCGGAGCGGTCCCGCTGCCTGTGACTGCGCCCACTCTGCCCCCGGAGCGGTCCCGCTGCCTGTGACTGCGCCCACTCTGCCCCCGGAGCGGTCCCGCTGCCTGTGACTGCGCCCACTCTGCCCCCGGAGCGGTCCCGCTGCCTGTGACTGCGCCCACTCTGCCCCCGGAGCGGTCCCGCTGCCTGTGACTGCGCCCACTCTGCCCCCGGAGCGGTCCCGCTGCCTGTGACTGCGCCCACTCTGCCCCCGGAGCGGTCCCGCTGCCTGTGACTGCGCCCACTCTGCCCCCGGAGCGGTCCCGCTGCCTGTGACTGCGCCCACTCTGCCCCCGGAGCGGTCCCGCTGCCTGTGACTGCGCCCACTCTGCCCCCGGAGCGGTCCCGCTGCCTGTGACTGCGCCCACTCTGCCCCCGGAGCGGTCCCGCTGCCTGTGACTGCGCCCACTCTGCCCCCGGAGCGGTCCCGCTGCCTGTGACTGCGCCCACTCTGCCCCCGGAGCGGTCCCGCTGCCTGTGACTGCGCCCACTCTGCCCCCGGAGCGGTCCCGCTGCCTGTGACTGCGCCCACTCTGCCCCCGGAGCGGTCCCGCTGCCTGTGACTGCGCCCACTCTGCCCCCGGAGCGGTCCCGCTGCCTGTGACTGCGCCCACTCTGCCCCCGGAGCGGTCCCGCTGCCTGTGACTGCGCCCACTCTGCCCCCGGAGCGGTCCCGCTGCCTGTGACTGCGCCCACTCTGCCCCCGGAGCGGTCCCGCTGCCTGTGACTGCGCCCACTCTGCCCCCGGAGCGGTCCCGCTGCCTGTGACTGCGCCCACTCTGCCCCCGGAGCGGTCCCGCTGCCTGTGACTGCGCCCACTCTGCCCCCGGAGCGGTCCCGCTGCCTGTGACTGCGCCCACTCTGCCCCCGGAGCGGTCCCGCTGCCTGTGACTGCGCCCACTCTGCCCCCGGAGCGGTCCCGCTGCCTGTGACTGCGCCCACTCTGCCCCCGGAGCGGTCCCGCTGCCTGTGACTGCGCCCACTCTGCCCCCGGAGCGGTCCCGCTGCCTGTGACTGCGCCCACTCTGCCCCCGGAGCGGTCCCGCTGCCTGTGACTGCGCCCACTCTGCCCCCGGAGCGGTCCCGCTGCCTGTGACTGCGCCCACTCTGCCCCCGGAGCGGTCCCGCTGCCTGTGACTGCGCCCACTCTGCCCCCGGAGCGGTCCCGCTGGCTGTGACTGCGCCCACTCGGTGCTTTGCGATATTTCTACAATGAATGTTCAGATAAATGATTGATTTTCTGTGTTCAGGGCGCAGAGTCTCCAGCAGCACCATGAACGTGACGTATGGGAGTTTGGAGGCTTTCGGTGGCGACGTGTCCAGAGGTGACCTGTGAGTGGCCGCGTCACCTGTGCACAATGTTACGTGCGGTTCTCTTCCATGCAAACACAAAATATTCAGGAAAGGGCCCGTCACTTCTCACTGCACAATCCTGGCCCCCGCCCTGAAGAAATGTGGAGCAATCGCAGGGGTCTCAGCCCAGCATGTCCCCATTACTTCCAGCAGGACCCCGACTGTCAGATATCGCTGGGGTCTGGCTCCAGAGTGCAGCTCTGGAGTATAATACAGGATGTAACTCCGGATCAGTAATGTAATGTATGTACACAGTGACTGCACCAGCAGAATAGTGAGTGCAGCTCTGGAGTATAATACAGGATGTAACTCAGGATCAGTAATGTAATGTATGTACACAGTGACTGCACCAGCAGAATAGTGAGTGCAGCTCTGGAGTATAATACAGGATGTAACTCAGGATCAGTAATGTAATGTATGTACACAGTGACTGCACCAGCAGAATAGTGAGTGCAGCTCTGGAGTATAATACAGGATGTAACTCCGGATCAGTAATGTAATGTATGTACACAGTGACTGCACCAGCAGAATAGTGAGTGCAGCTCTGGAGTATAATACAGGATGTAACTCAGGATCAGTAATGTAATGTATGTACACAGTGACTGCACCAGCAGAATAGTGAGTGCAGCTCTGGAGGATAATACAGGATGTAACTCCGGATCAGTAATGTATGTACACAGTGACTGCACCAGCAGAATAGTGAGTGCAGCTCTGGAGTATAATACAGGATGTAACTCAGGATCAGTAATGTAATGTATGTACACAGTGACTGCACCAGCAGAATAGTGAGTGCAGCTCTGGGGTATAATACAGGATGTAACTCAGGATCAGTAATGTACTGTATGTACACAGTGACTGCACCAGCAGAACAGTGAGTGCAGCTCTGGAGTATAATACTGGATGTAACTCAGGATATGTATTGTAATGTATGTACACAGTGACTGCACCAGCACAATAGTGAGTGCAGCTCTGGAGTATAATACAGGATGTAACTCAGGATCAGTAATGTATGTACACAGTGACTGCACCAGCAGAATAGTGAGTGCAGCTCTGGGGCATAATACAGGAGGTAACTCAGGATCAGTAATGTAATGTATGTGCACAGTGACTGCACCAGCAGAATAGTGAGTGCAGCTCTGGAGTATAATACAGGAGGTAACTCAGGATCAGTAATGTAATGTATGTACACAGTGACTACACCAGCAGAATAGTGAGTGTAGCTCTGGAGTATAATACAGGAGGTAACTCAGGATCAGTAATGTAATGTATGTACACAGTGACTGCACCAGCAGAATAGTGAGTGCAGCTCTGGGGTATAATACAGGAAGTAACTCAGTAATGTAATGTATGTACACAGCGATTGCACCAGCGGAATAGTGAGTGCAGCTCTGGGGTATAATACAGGGTGTAACTCAGGATCAGTAATGTATGTACACAGTGAGTGCACCAGCAGAATAGTGAATGCACCAGCAGAATAGTGAGTGCAGCTCTGGAATATAAATGTCCAGTTTTGGGTGATCTCTCTTCCCGCGCCCTCTTTTCGCAGTGACACTTCGGACCTCATCACTTGCATTGCTGACCTCCAGTACAATAACCAGAAGCTGCAGGAGCTGCAGACTCAGCTGAAAGCTTCCAATGAAGCTCAGGAGGAGTCTAATCATCGGCTCCTGGAGGAGAACGCGGAGCTGCGGAGTCAGTTGCAGAGGTAATTTTCTGGCCACGTTAATGACGTTTCTGGTACCTGCAGGTGAAGGCGCTGACGAGGCTCCGCTGAGGTTTCCAGTCGCTCTACATTATTTCCAAATGATGTAAATCTAAACATTTGTCAGTGTTCTGGCTTCACAGCGGAAATCAAACTTCCTCCTGTTGCATTATCGCTGCTTCACTTTCTACTTAATTCCTTTATAACTTGATTTCTTGGTGATTATAATTCCAGTGCTTATATCTACTATGCTGCAACTTCTGTCTGCTGTACAGTAGACTGCCTCTCTGAGCTGTGCAGGCTTGTATTTGCTACTGTACAGTAGACTGCCTCTCCATGCTGCGGTGGCTTTTATTTGCTGCTGTACAGTAGACTACCTCTCCGTGCTGCGCAGGCTTGTATTTGCTACTGTACAGTAGACTGCCTCTCCATGCTGCGGTGGCTTTTATTTGCTGCTGTACAGTAGACTGCCTCTCTGTGCTGCGCAGGCTTGTTAAAGGGTTTAATGCTCTTCGCTTCCTCCCCGCCTTGCAGCGCTCAGCAGTCCATCACTGTAGTGCGGACCATGAAGGTTGAAATCGAGGAGTTAAAGTTGAACATGGCGGCCCTGGAGGAGTCGAAGTCCGCGCTGGTCGCCCACAACAAGCAGATGGTAATCGGTTCACAACTTTATATTGTGAATCGTCGCCAGCAAATTAGTTTTTGATTTATTTTTTTTCTTGTGTTTTGTAGGGAAAAGAGAATCTGTCACTAATTCAAAAGATCAGCTCCCTGCAGGACGAGGTGCGTGAGACGGGAGTGTGGCGCGCAGGTGTCGGGGGGACCAGAGAGCGTCGCGCAGGTGTAGGGGGAACCGGAGAGAGTCGCGCAGGTGTAGGGGGGACCTGAGAGAGTCGCGCAGGTGTCGGGGGGACCAGAGAGCGTCGCGCAGGTGTCGGGGGGGGGGAGGGGTTTGACCAGAGAGCGTTGCGCAGGTGTCCGGGGGACCGGAGAGCGTTGCGCAGGTGTTGGGGGGGACCAGAGAGCGTCGCGCAGGTGTCGGGGGGGGGGGGGGGGGCTTGGGAGTTGACCAGAGAGCGTGGCGCAGGTGTCGGGGGGGACCAGAGAGCGTCGCGCAGGTATCGCGGGGGGGTGGGGGTAGGGGAGTTGACCAGAGAGCGTCGCGCAGGTGTCGGGGGGGACCAGAGAGCGTGGCGCAGGTGTCGGGGGGGATCAGAGAGCGTCGCGCAGGTGTCGGGGGGGACTAGAGAGCGTCGCGCAGGTGTCGGGGGGGACAAGAGAGCGTTGCGCAGCTGTCAGGGGGGTTGGGGGGGTGTCCGGGAGAGCGTCGCGCAGGTGTCCGGGATCGGAGACCATTTTTAGCCCTATTATTTTTTTTTTACCTGCTTCTCTAATTTTTTTTCACACTTCGTTCACAGAATCAGCACTGCATCCTGGAGGTTGAAGAGGTCAGAAAAGCCTTGTCACAAGTCACAGATAAAGCTGCGGCGCTCCAGGTAACGTCCGGCTCTGCCGGCTGGGGGTCTCCTCGCACCCCTTATTTTGGGGGGGGGGGATCATAATTTGCAGACTTTTCTCATTCTTCTCTGCGATCCTTTCCCTCCAGTTACAGGTGACGGATTTTGAGAGCGCGCTGCAGAAGAAGGACGCTGAGCTGTTGGTGGTCAGTGAGCGGACTGTGGGGTCTTTATATGGGGGTGGGGGGCTCGCCAACATTCTGCAATGTCTTACGTACTTTGTATCCATTCCTTTTGCTTATCTTTCATTAAAAAGAAATATTCTAGTTTTTATCTAATGCTCAGCACAGCTGAGGGCCTGTTACAGTGTATCAGTCATAGTTTTCACCAGTGACGTCTCTTTATTACAGAAAGACCATTATAATGAGGAGATGAAGTCGACTCTGATGGAGTACAGCTCAGTCATTGAGGTATAAAGACGGGAAAGGGTTCTTAAAGGCAACCTCTACCTTCTCATGCTACGCTAGGGAGGGGACCGTTACTGCTGACCTACTTATTGGGGCAATAGTGGGGCTCCATTACCTCGTTATAGCAGCAATGGAGCAATTCTAACTAATGTTTCTAAGAAGGAAGAACTGCGGGGGTGTGCTCTGTGTGTGCACTTCTGATTGGTTCACAGATGGGATGGATTTGTAGGACACGCCCCCGCAGAGCGCTCAGTATGGATATTTAGGGGTACAGTTGCAGCAATCAGGCTGAAATAGACTCTGAATTTGAATGTTGCAAAACTTTAAGCCTCTTTTTGGTTCCTTTTAAATCCGATTCTTCTATCTTGGGGAGAATGAGCGCCATTTTGGTTTGTGGCGACTTCTGACTCACGGCTGGAACCAGAACTCGGGCTGGTGTCAGGAGCCGGAATAAACTGTTCTGCCGCCTCTGGAAGCTCCAGACGACCGTCAGGTCCTGGTTCTGCAGGTTATGATGGTAGGTGAAATTAATTCACTTTTCTCAATTTTATCCCCAGACTTTGCGAATTGAGAAGAATAAACTGGAGAGAGATCTGCAACAAATGGAGCAGGAGCTTCTGTCGTGAGTCCACAGCAAAGACCCCGGATCTGAGACCACGATCCCCCAACCTGCAATAATTCTGTATCTATTCCAGGAACGGGATCAACTCTCCGATCACCTACAAGCTGAGCCGCGTCATCGGTGGCGGCCTGAACTCGCTGCACACGGAGCTGGAGTACGCGCAACATTCCCTGGAGGTGATCGCCGCATATATGGAAGGGGACCGTGGGCACAGAATGACTGAGCAAACAAAGCACAGGCGCAGCCAACCAGTCCAGTGCCCCCTCCCATCCCTTCTCTGGTTCTATGAAGTCAGAACTGTCAATCAAAATAGAGGAGGTCACAGATGGTGGGAAAATAAGTAGGTGGCAAGGGGCACTGAGCTTCCTGGCTGCCATGAGGCACCGAGCGCCTGTACTTAGTTTCAACATTCATTCTGTGCTGACAGTCCTTTAAAATTAACTCTTTATCTTTTAACATGGCTTCTATTAGTTCTCAAAGTTCAGCGTTACAGACACGGCCTCAAATACCCTGCAGAGACATTGCCGCACTGTATAAAATTCTACTGTCCGCAGCACTAGGGGGAGCTCCCTGTATACAGAGATACATGATAAGATCCTGTCTGCAGCCACCACTAGGGGGAGCTCCCTGTATACAGAGATACGTGATAAAATCCTGTCTGCAGCCACCACTAGGGGGAGCTCCCTGTATACAGAGATACATGATAAGATCCTGTCTGCAGTCACCACTAGGGGGAGCTCCCTGTATACAGAGATACATGATAAGATCCTGTCTGCAGTCACCACTAGGGGGAGCTCCCTGTGTACAGAGATACATGATAAGATCCTGTCTGCAGCCACCACTAGGGGGAGCTCCCTGTATACAGAGATACATGATAAGATCCTGTCTGCAGCCACCACTAGGGGGAGCTCCCTGTATACAGAGATACGTGATAAGATCCTGTCTGCAGCCACCACTAGGGGGAGCTCCCTGTATACAGAGATACGTGATAAAATCCTGTCTGCAGCCACCACTAGGGGGAGCTCCCTGTATACAGAGATACATGATAAGATCCTGTCTGCAGCCACCACTAGGGGGAGCTCCCTGTATACAGAGATACATGATAAGATCCTGTCTGCAGTCACCACTAGGGGGAGCTCCCTGTACACAGAGATACATGATAAGATCCTGTCTGTAGTCACCACTAGGGGGAGCTCCCTGTATACAGAGATACATGATAAGATCCTGTCTGCAGCCACCACTAGGGGGAGCTCCCTGTATACAGAGATACATGATAAGATCCAGTCTGCAGCCACCACTAGGAGGAGCTCCCTGCATACAGAGATACATGATAAGATCCTGCCTGCAGTCACCACTAGGGGGAGCTCCCTGTATACAGAGATACATGATAATATCCTGTCTGCAGCCACCACTAGGGGGAGCTCCCTGTATACAGAGATACATGATAAGATCCTGTCTGCAGCCACCACTAGGGGGAGCTCCCTGTATACAGAGATACATGATAAGATCCTGTCTGCAGTCACCACTAGGGGGAGCTCCCTGTATACAGAGATACATGATAAGATCCTGTCTGCAGCCACCACTAGGGGGAGCTCCCTGTATACAGAGATACATGATAAGATCCTGACTGCAGCCACCACTAGGGGGAGCTCCCTGTATACAGAGATACATAAGATCCAGTCTGCAGCCACCACTAGGAGGAGCTCCCTGCATACAGAGATACATGATAAGATCCTGTCTGTAGTCACCACTAGGGGGAGCTCCCTGTATACAGAGATACATGATAAGATCCTGTCTGCAGCCACCACTAGGGGGAGCTCCCTGTATACAGAGATACATGATGAGATCCTGTCTGCAGTCACCACTAGGGGGAGCTCCCTGTATACAGAGATACATAAGATCCAGTCTGCAGCCACCACTAGGAGGAGCTCCCTGCATACAGAGATACATGATAAGATCCTGCCTGCAGTCACCACTAGGGGGAGCTCCCTGTATACAGAGATACATGATAATATCCTGTCTGCAGCCACCACTAGGGGGAGCTCCCTGTATACAGAGATACATGATAAGATCCTGTCTGCAGCCACCACTAGGGGGAGCTCCCTGTATACAGAGATACATGATAAGATCCTGTCTGTAGTCACCACTAGGGGGAGCTTCCTGTATACAGAGATACATGATAAGATCCTGTCTGCAGCCACCACTAGGGGGAGCTCCCTGTATACAGAGATACATGATAAGATCCTGTCTGTAGTCACCACTAGGGGGAGCTTCCTGTATACAGAGATACATGATAAGATCCTGTCTGCAGTCACCACTAGGGGGAGCTCCCTGTATACAGAGATACATGATAAGATCCTGTCTGTAGTCACCACTAGGGGGAGCTCCCTGTATACAGAGATACATAAGATCCAGTCTGCAGCCACCACTAGGAGGAGCTCCCTGCATACAGAGATACATGATAAGATCCTGTCTGTAGTCACCACTAGGGGGAGCTCCCTGTATACAGAGATACATAAGATCCAGTCTGCAGCCACCACTAGGAGGAGCTCCCTGCATACAGAGATACATGATAAGATCCTGTCTGTAGTCACCACTAGGGGGAGCTTCCTGTATACAGAGATACATGATAAGATCCTGTCTGCAGCCACCACTAGGGGGAGCTCCCTGTATACAGAGATACATGATAAGATCCTGTCTGCAGCCACCACTAGGGGGAGCTCCCTGTATACAGAGATACATGATAAGATTCTGTCTGCAGCCACCACTAGGGGGAGCTCCCTGTATACAGAGATACATGATAAGATCCTGTCTGCAGCCACCACTAGGGGGAGCTCCCTGTATACAGAGATACATGATAAGATCCTGTCTGCAGCCACCACTAGGGGGAGCTCCCTGTATACAGAGATACATGATAAGATCCTGTCTGCAGTCACCACTAGGAGGAGCTCCCTGTATACAGAGATACATGATAAGATCCTGTCTGCAGCCACCACTAGGGGGAGCTCCCTGTATACAGAGATACATGATAAGATCCTGTCTGCAGCCACCACTAGGGGGAGCTCCCTGTATACAGAGATACATGATAAGATTCTGTCTGCAGTCACCACTAGGGGGAGCTCCCTGTATACAGAGATACATGATAAGATCCTGTCTGCAGCCACCACTAGGGAGAGCTCCCTGTATATAGAGATACATGATAAGATCCTGTCTGTAGCCACCACTAGGGGGAGCTCCCTGTATACAGAGATACATGAGACGATCCTGTCTGGAGCCACCACTAGGGGGAGCTCCCTGTATACAGAGATACATGATAAGATCCAGTCTGCAGCAACCACTAGGGGGAGCTCCCTGTATACAGAGATACATGATAAGATCCTGTCTGCAGCCACCACTAGGGGGAGCTCCCTGTATACAGAGATACATAAGATCCTGTCTGCAGCCACCACTAGGGAGAGCTCCCTGTATATAGAGATACATGATAAGATCCTGTCTGTAGCCACCACTAGGGGGAGCTCCCTGTATACAGAGATACATGAGACGATCCTGTCTGCAGCCACCACTAGGGGGAGCTCCCTGTATACAGAGATACATGAGACGATCCTGTCTGGAGCCACCACTAGGGGGAGCTCCCTGTATACAGAGATACATGATAAGATCCAGTCTGCAGCAACCACTAGGGGGAGCTCCCTGTATACAGAGATACATGATAAGATCCTGTCTGCAGCCACCACTAGGGGGAGCTCCCTGTATACAGAGATACATAAGATCCTGTCTGCAGCCACCACTAGGGGGAGCTCCCTGTATACAGAGATACATGATAAGATCCTGTCTGCAGTCACCACTAGGGGGAGCTCCCTGTATACAGATACATAAGATCCTGTCTGCAGTCTCCACTAGGGGAGCTCCCTGTATACAGAGATACATGATAAGATCCTGTCTGCAGCCACCACTAGGGGGAGCTCCCTGTATACAGAGATACATGATAATATCCTGTCTGCAGCCACCACTAGGGGGAGCTCCCTGTATACAGAGATACATGATAAGATCCTGTCTGCAGCCACCACTAGGGGGAGCTCCCTGTATACAGAGATACATGATAAGATCCTGTCTGCAGCCACCACTAGGGGGAGCTCCCTGTATACAGAGATACATAAGATCCTGTCTGCAGCCACCACTAGGGAGAGCTCCCTGTATATAGAGATACATGATAAGATCCTGTCTGTAGCCACCACTAGGGGGAGCTCCCTGTATACAGAGATACATGAGACGATCCTGTCTGCAGCCACCACTAGGGGGAGCTCCCTGTATACAGAGATACATGAGACGATCCTGTCTGCAGTCACCACTAGGGGGAGCTCCCTGTATACAGAGATACATGATAAGATCCAGTCTGCAGCAACCACTAGGGGGAGCTCCCTGTATACAGAGATACATGATAAGATCCTGTCTGCAGCCACCACTAGGGGGAGCTCCCTGTATACAGAGATACATAAGATCCTGTCTGCAGCCACCACTAGGGGGAGCTCCCTGTATACAGAGATACATGATAAGATCCTGTCTGCAGTCACCACTAGGGGGAGCTCCCTGTATACAGATACATAAGATCCTGTCTGCAGTCTCCACTAGGGGAGCTCCCTGTATACAGAGATACATGATAAGATCCTGTCTGCAGCCACCACTAGGGGGAGCTCCCTGTATACAGAGATACATGATAATATCCTGTCTGCAGCCACCACTAGGGGGAGCTCCCTGTATACAGAGATACATAAGATCCTGTCTGCAGCCACCACTAGGGGGAGCTCCCTGTATACAGAGATACATGATAAGATCCTGTCTGCAGCCACCACTAGGGGGAGCTCCCTGTATACAGATACATGATAAGATCCTGTCTGCAGCCACCACTAGGGGGAGCTCCCTGTATACAGATACATGATAATATCCTGTCTGCAGCCACCACTAGGGGGAGCTCCCTGTATAGAGATACATAAGAACCTGTCTGCAGCCACCACTAGGGGGAGCTCCCTGTATACAGAGATACATAAGACCCTGTCTGCAGCCACCACTAGGGGGAGCTCCCTGTATACAGAGATACATGATAAGATCCTGTCTGCAGCCACCACTAGGGGGAGCTCCCTGTATACAGAGATACATGATAAGATCCTGTCTGCAGCCACCACTAGGGGGAGCTCCCTGTATATAGAAATACATAAGATCCTGTCTGCAGCCACCACTAGGGGGAGCTCCCTGTATACAGATACATGATAAGATCCTGTCTGCAGTCACCACTAGGGGGAGCTCCCTGTATACAGAGATACATGATAAGATCCTGTCTGCAGCCACCACTAGGGGGAGCTCCCTGTATATAGAAATACATAAGATCCTGTCTGCAGCCACCACTAGGGGGAGCTCCCTGTATACAGATACATGATAAGATCCTGTCTGCAGTCACCACTAGGGGGAGCTCCCTGTATACAGAGATACATGATAAGATCCTGTCTGCAGCCACCACTAGGGGGAGCTCCCTGTATACAGAGATACATGATAAGATCCTGTCTGCAGCCACCACTAGAGGGAGCTCCCTGTATACAGAGATACATAAGATTCTGTCTGCAGTCACCACTAGGGGGAGCTCCCTGTATACAGAGATACATGATAAGATCCTCTCTGCAGCCACCACTAGAGGGAGCTCCCTGTATACAGAGATAGATAAGATCCTGTCTGCAGCCACCACTAGGGGGCGCTCCCTGTATACAGAGATACATAAGATCCTGTCTGCAGCCACCACTAGGGGGAGCTCCCTGTATACAGAGATATATGATAAGATCCTGTCTGCAGCCACCACTAGGGGGAGCTCCCTGTATACAGAGATACATGATAAGATCCTGTCTGCAGCCACCACTAGGGGGAGCTCCCTGTATACAGAGATACATAAGAACCTGTCTGCAGCCACCACTAGGGGGAGCTCCCTGTATACAAAGTAATATAACTCTATAAGCTCCCCCTAAATTATACTAGCCATTCCTTTCATATTACACCATTCCTAATCCCATTGAAAACCATTTCTAAAAGCAAATTTTAAACTTCTTCCATGTATCTTTACTTTACTGACTCCCA
Organism: Ranitomeya imitator; assembly: GCF_032444005.1. Taxonomy (NCBI): domain Eukaryota; kingdom Metazoa; phylum Chordata; class Amphibia; order Anura; family Dendrobatidae; genus Ranitomeya; species Ranitomeya imitator. The sequence goes on from NC_091285.1 coordinate 6,489,072, forward strand.
ACCCTCTTATTTGTCCCAATAATCCACTTTTCCAGGTCCTGAATCCTAACGGCACCATGGAGGACGCCCTTCTTATCCTTACTGGGACAGGAAACAATGAGAGGTTAAAAGGACCCTCCCATCTCCACCCCTCAGTGTTTTTCCTGTCCTAGTGAGGATAGGAATGACTGGAGAAGAGCTCCAGCGTATCCCTGGCTGTACCTGGCAGACCCTGCATGGATCGGAGGGTCCAGCCTCTCCCTTCCCGCTGTCAAGCGGTCTGTGGCCAACACCCCCCTGATGGGGGTCCCTCAGCCTACCTGGTGGGCCCTGCTTCTGAGTCTCCCTACCAGGGCAGCGGGGTACTCAGCACCAGGTCCGGTCGCTATTAAAGGGGATGTCACAGTGGCTGCGACCTGTTCCATGGCCCTGGGCGCCAAATTAAAGGGGAAAGGTCTTTTAAAGGGGTATTGTGAATAAAGTCTATTGTTCGTGACTCCACCTGTGGTTCTCTCAGTAGGGACTGACGTCGCTTAAAGGGATCCTCTGGGGTGATGGTATGGTGGCTGGATGGTGACGCGGCGTCCCCAGGGCTCCCAAGGTGTGTGGCAAGGATGTTATATGCCGACGAATAAGTGGAGGACACAAGGTGTAAATTCTTTACCTGGTTTACTGATGGTAGTAGTGCATCTCAGTCCAGAGTACCAGGTACAGGTGGTGATGTTGTTCGGCTGGCTTGGAGGCAATAGATGATCCCTTTTCCAGTAGAGGTCCGTGAGCCTTTCCTACTTGCGTTAAGATGGCGAGGTCCCTGCTGCTTGTAGCTTGCTGGCAAGGAATCCTCTCTCTCCTGTCCTGGGAAAGTTACTTGCATGACGGGCAGCTTGAGCCATTTTACAGGGACTCTATCATGCCCCAGGCTCTTCGGGTGCTGCTGCGTCTCGGGTGTGGTGTGGACCAATCACATAAAGATCTTAGCCCTCTGGTTCTGCTAAGTGTCCTAGAGTCCCACTAAAGCCTCGGGCTCCCGATGCCTGGTTACTGCGCTCTGGCTCTGAGTGTGTCCTGTCACAGTTCCCCTCTGAGCCCTTTTTCCACTCCTGTGCTCCTTTCCTCTGTAGCTCCACCACATACAACCGTTCAAGTTGTCTCTCTTCCCAGAGGCTGCAGCTCCTATGTGGCTGCTAGGCCTCTGTCTGTTCCAGACGTCCTTCCTCTATCTCTCACTCCTGGAAACTAACTAGCTCCTCCTCCAGGCCAGGATACATTAAAGTCTAAGGAAGCTCCCCTGAATCTGGGTCCTGAGCTTCCCCTCCATGCCTAGATTCAGATGTGTGGAATGTGAGTGCCTTACCTGATAGAATCTCCCTTGCCCCCAAGCGTGACATCACCCTCCTGGAGAGGAAGGCAACATCACTGCAACAGCCGGTTACCTGGGTGTTGTGAATTCCGCTCTTGGGCTCCCTCCGGTGGTTGTAGGTGGCATTTTTGTGAGTTCTGCTCTTGGGCTCCCTCCTGTGGTTTGTGTGGTATGGCTGCTTCTTGGATTTGGCTTCAGCAGCTGTTTTCTCTGATCGTCTTTCTGGCTCGGCTATATTAGTCTGGCCTTATTCCTCATTCAATACCAGTTGTCAATTGTTCCTGCCTGGAGTCATTTCTCTTAGGATTTTCCTGACACTCTGACCAGTTCAGCAAAAGCTAAGTCCTTGCTTGTCCTTTTGCAGTTCACTTGTTGTGGACTTTGTTGTTCAGCACTTTCTATGTTTTGTTCATTTGTCCAGCTTATCAGTATGGATCTATTCAGCTAGGCTGGAAGCTCTGGGCAGCAGAGTTTGCCCTCCACACCTTTAGTCAGGTGTGGAGATTTTTGCATTCCTCTGCGGTGGACTTTTTCAAGTTTTTATTACTGACCGCACAGCGTTCTGTCCTGTACTATTTCTATCTAGCTAGAAGTGGCCTCCTGTGCTTAGTCTTGTTTCATACTACGTATGTCATTTCCTTCTCCTCTCACAGTCATTACTTGTGGGGGGCTAATCTATCCTTTGGGGATTTTCTCTGAGGCAAGATAGTTTTCCTGCTCCTTTCTTTAGGGGTAGTTAGCTCTTAGGCTGTGACGAGATGCCTAGGCAGGGTTAGGAGCATTCCACGGCTACTTCTAGTGTTGTGTCGAGCTTAGGGACTGCGGTCAGTATAGTTACCACCTGCTCAGAACTAGTCGCATGTCGCTCCTTAATCACCAGACCATAACACCTGGGGTGTTGCACTTCGGGGCAGTGAGCCACTTCCTCCTGCCGGGAGGCTGTCAGCTCCGGCACACTGAATCTCCTGCGGTCATGCATCCCGGCAACATCCTCTCTGCAGGCCGGGCAGAGCACATCTGGGTTGTGGCCAGTGTGCGTTCCATGGTGGAACGCAGGAAGAAACACAGATATGGGTATCAAATAATGTCCTAGATGTCTGTAGGCTGTGCTACTGTATGCTTGGACATGGAGGAATCTGCTAAAGCTGAGGCTAGCTCTGAACAGAGCCACGGGCACGTGAGTAGATTAGTGAGAGATCCACTTAAACCCCTTACCCCACACAAACACATGACATGTACTCTGTATTCTAGGGGGAACACCTGCCTCAGCAACACCCAAAAGGATGGCAAGAAAGCAGGGAAGGGTAGAAGATGTGCTATCTGTAGCATCAAGCTACCGGATGCCTAGCAGAAGAATCTATGCGAACTCTGCACCTCAAAAGTCATCAGAGAGAAGTCATCTCTACTGTCGGATATAAGGTCCATAATTAGAGAGGAGGCCCACACCTCGATCTCAGGGCTAGTCCAAATGCATTCTTCGCAGCCCGAGTTCGAGTGGTCCCCGTGCCATGAGGCCAAAGGAGATAGTTGTCCTCTGAGGAAGACCAATTTTCAGGAGACTCTGACCAGGAAGAAGGGGAGATATCTGCTGAGCTGACCCGCCAGAGGGAGGGAAGAGATACCTTTTCTCCTGTGATGACACAGACTAACTCCTCCGAGCAGTAAGAAGCACTATGCAGGTGGAGGAAACCCAGAAGCCTCTCTCCGTACAGGATGAGATGTGTGGTGGTTTGAGGTCCCAGAGGAATAGTCTTCCCGGTCAACAGCCACATCCGTTCAATGATCAAGGAGTAGTGGGAAGACGACGAAAAAAGCTAGCTATTCCTAGAGACTTCAAGCTCCACCTGTCCTTTGAGCCGGAGGACATCAAAGCGTGGAAATACATCCCCAAGATCGATGTTTCCGTAGCCAAGGTGGCAAAGAGGACCTCGATCCCCTTCCATGAATCTACTAACCTAAAAGAGCTGATGGATCGGTAGGCGGATGGTCTCCTGAAGAGAACTTGAGAGACGTCGGCGGCCATAATTCGTGGCAACCTCGGTGGCTTGATCCATGCATCTACCTGGAAGAACACTTGGGGTCCAAAACCCCCGAGGCACACTATCCTGAAATCCCTTCCCCTCCTAAAACTAGCAACCGGATTCATGACTGACACATCCGCAGACTCTGTTAGATTCTCAGGCAGGAATGGGTCCTTATCTACACGTAATGCTGCCCGGAGAGCTATATGGCTAAAAATATGGATGATGGATGCACAGTCCGAAAACAAGCGGTGTTCCATTCCCTTCTCGGGCAATAGAGTGCTTGTAAAACCTACAAGCGATCAGCCAAACATATGATCACAAAGTGATCCCTTAAACTTTACAACACATCGGCTGATATATAGAGGCACCAAGGTAAAATACCTGCCACGTAATTACCCCATGAAAAAGTCACAAGGCCTAATAGGAGCTCATAATATACCTGTAGTCATGGTGTAAACCTGGATGGTGGACCCCAGCGCTGGTGCCTCTATATCAGCTGCAGTATGCACGCTTTAGTGTTTATAGACTATATCAAGCTAGTACTTTGCTGTGTGAATATTTGGGCGTGTATTTACACCCGCTATTTGGATGTGCATTTATGATTGGTAATCTATGATCCATATTTTGGATCTGGCCATCTGTGACATTTTTGTGATTAATTTCCATCAACCCTTCACAGCATATGCAAGCAATACCATATATATTTTTGTGGGATCATGGTGATTCTAGTGGTAATTTTCCCTATTTCTAGACACGGTGGTGTAGATCTGGATGGTTTTTGACCCGATCGGTCTTTCCTGGTACATGGTCAACCTTATTCCCCCCTTACTTTATAGGGTTACGCTACTGCTATATACTATTTGTCAATGGTGTATATTTATGTGATTGTTGTTATTTGAGACTTAAATTTATACTTTTTTAACATATTTGACCTTCGTTGTTCTCAATGGGCTATATAATAGAGTGCTTGTGTCTGTACTAGATTATATCCTAGAAAAGGCATCAGACAAAAAGAAAGGGTTCTCCGAGGAGAAAGTGTCAGTCCTTTCGTAGATCCCCAACCCAACCAGAGGTCAGGCAGATGGAGCTACCCCTATGGAGGTAGGGGTAAGGACTCTATCTCCGTTTCAGGAATAAAGTGATGCTGTGAGTTTGGGGACGGCTAAGGCAGTTCCTGGGAAGTTGGTAGGAGGTCTCAGAAAATCAGTGGGTGTTGGAGATAATCTCTTCGGGCTATAGAATAGTTGACCCAGACCCCGCATTCGAGGTTCATAATAAACTCCCGCCTCCAGTCGGCCGCTTCCCCATGTGGTCAGATGTCCAAGATCTCCTAAAGATCAGGGCAATAGTCCCGATGCCTGAGCAAGAAAAATGCGAGGGCCACTACTCCAGCCTCTTTTCGGTGAAGAAACCTTCGGGAGAAAGCAGGACAATAATAAACCTGAAACCCCTAAACTGCTGGATAAATTACAAAAGATTAAAGATGGAGTCAATCAGGTCTACAATCCCCCTGATAGACAAAAACGCGGTGGTGTGTACCCTAGACTTAAAAAATGTGGTCTCCTACCTAAGGAAACAGGATATCCTCATAGTACCTTACCTAGACTACTTCCTGATTATAGCCACCTCCAAGGAACAACTCATGGAGCACTTCTGGACCTCGGTCTCCATGGTACAGAAACTAGGATGGGTGATAAACTGGAAGAAGTCAGATCTCTCTCCAGAATCCAGGAAGAGGTTCCTGGGGGCTCTCCTAGACTTCCTCCTAAGAACATCTTTTTTGCCAGTAGAGAAGCAGACCGCTATAAAGGGACAGGATCCGCTAATTCACAGGAAGCCATTCCATCAGTAAGGCAATGAGGCTCCAGGGGGGTCATTCTATCTGCCTGGGACAAATGCCAAATGTCCCTAGATACCGTGATGCCCCTATCCATCTCGGTGAGGAAATCTCTACCTTGGTAGACCATTATGGAAAACCTCCAGGCGGGAGTTCCCTGGGTTCTCTCCCCCTGCACAGTAATCGCCACCGACGCAAGTTGGCTAGTCTGGGGTGGCGATACAGAAGGAAGATGCTTCCAGGGAATGTGGAACCCAGAAATCCGAGCCAGGTCCTCAAACGTCAGAGAACTGTATGCAGTATGGAAGGTACTACTCCAGGTCCAGTCGGTAGTCAGGGGCAGGCATGTAATACAGTCGGACAACACAACTGTGGCATTCTTATGCTATCAAGGGGGTCCAAGACATCCTGCCCTACAACATTTGGCAGGGAAGTTCTTTCGATGGGCAGAAAGGATGGTGCTATCCATTTCAGCAGTTCACCTAGATGGTTCCAGGAACCAGGTGACGGACTTCTTGAGCAGGCAAAAGTTATCTCTGACAGAGTGGGAGCTGAACGAAGATGTGTTCAGCATGTGGTGTCAGCGCTGGGGAGTTCCACAGGTAGATCTCTCCGCATCCGGAGAAAACGCAAAGGTCATGAAATTTTTTTTTCCTCTAAACCCCCTAGACAATCTGGCGGATGTTGATGTAATATCCCAATCATGGTGAGAGAAACTGTCCCATGCATTTCCCCCTCTTCCTTGGATTCCAAGAGTACTGAGGAAAGTACAGGAAGAGAGGGCAAAGATAATGTTGGTGGTGCCCTTCTGGCCGAGAAGGAGTTGGTTTCCTCTGCTGAGGAAGATGTCAGTGGAAGATCCCATCCTGCTTCCAAGGAGAAAAAAAATCCTTCCCTGCCACGGCTCAGTGCTCCACCACAATCCGGATAGTCTACAACTTTCGGCATGGATCCGGAGAGGCAGGTCCTGAGATTAAGGGGGTTGTCTGATGTGATCTCTACCCTTCAAGCAAGCAGGAAACGCGTAACCTCAGCAATATATAGCAAGATCTGGAAGAGTTTCTGCATGGACTGTGGGGAGTCGTCGGTGGATACAAGTCGCCCGGATATTATTTATTTATATAGCACCATTGATTCCATGGTGCTGTACATATTCCCAAGATCCTTGATTTCCTGCAGACGGGTTTCAATAAAGGCCTTAGACCAAGTACCCTTGGAGTACAAATTTCAGCGCCAAGTCTACTCTTTGACTCTCCCCTATCAGCCCACCCTTGGATAGCAAGGTTCTCCAAAGGCTGAGTACAAAGGCTGAGACCTTCGGTGAGGAGATCTCCCACCTTTGGGATCTGAACCTGGTGCTCAATGCACTATGTAAGCATCCATAAGGACCAGTGAACAATATGGACATTAGCAGACTCTCATTTAAAAGGCTATCCTAGTAGCGATTACATCAGCCAAAAGGGTAGGAGAATTTACAGGCCCTGTTCATCAAGGACCATTATCTTCAGATATGAGGACCAATTAGTCTTGAGGCTTGGCCTGGCTTTTCTCCGCAAAGTGGTGTCAACCCCGAATATGAACCTGGAAGTCGTACTTCCCTCCTTCTGCCAGCACCCTAGAAACCCCAAGGAACAGTCCTTTCACTCTCTAGACGTTAGGTAGACAGTTCTACACTACCTGGAAGCAGCCAGGGACTGGAGACAGGACGTAAACTTATTTGTGCAGTATGGAGGAACAAATAGGGGTAAATAGGCGGCAAAATCCACACTAGCAAGGTGGATCAGATCCACGATTGGTCTGGCATACGAGGCTGACGGAAAACCTCCTCCCAAGACCCTAAGATCCCATTCAACTAGATACATAGCCACCTCATGTACAGGAAGAGGGGGGCATCAGTAGATCAGATCTGTAGGGCCACAACATGGTCCAGTCTGAGTACCTTCTTGAGACATTACAAAGTAGACTTAGTCTCAGGGTAAGTGGCCTTCGGCAGGAAGGTTCTTCACGCAGTGGTCCCACCCTAGATCACCATACTTTGGTATTCTCCATGGTGCTGTCAGGATTGATGACCTGGAAAACGGTTATTGGACCTACCGGTAATTGTGTTCCAGGAATCCGTCCTGACATCACGGCAAGTTCCCTCCCTTCTGAGAAATTCCATACTTGTGACGTAATGTTTGTATAAAGAATCATCAATAAATTCTGTTGCATCCATCCTGGTGTGGTACTTAGAAAAGACACTGAGGGGTGGAGATGGGAGTATCCTTTTAACCTCTCGTTTCCTGTCCCAGTAAGAAGGACGTCCTCCATTGTGCTGTCAGGATGGATTCCTGTAAACACAATCACCGGTTGGTCTAATTACTGTTTTCTTATGCACAGATCTCTACGCCTGACTGGATGAACTCAACTGGACGAACCTCTTCTCTTGACATCACTTTGGATCGTGAGGTTTTGTTGTTGCCTCAAGAACCCAGTCATGAACAAATGTCCTCAGAGTTCAAGACCATCCTCCTTGGGCTGGTGAGTGGTGGGATGAGATGGGGCGAGTGGTGGCGGCTGGTGGATCTAGCATAGTGGTGGTGGCTGGTGGGATGGGTTGGAGAGGATGGTGGCGGCTTGTGGGAGAGGGTGGTGGCGGCTGGTGGGTTGGGTTGAAAAAGGTGGCGGCGACAGGTTGAGTCCCTTCTAAAAGTGCCCAGATAAAACACTCTCATGGAGTAACTCGACTTTCTTTTATCTTCAGCTGCTATCTTGGGATTTTTGTCAGTGTCCGTGGTCCTTGATCTCGCATGCATTACCGGTGTATGACTAAAGATTCTTCATATATAGCTTCTCCCTTTAATCTGACACCCCCAACCTCACACTCCATCACCCAATCTTTTTTTTTTTTTTTTTTTTATTTCCGTTCCAGCAAAAAGATGCCAATGTGATGGCTGACCAAGTGCTGTTCCCCCTGCAAAACCTGATTGAGTCAGATATTAACGTGGAGGATCTCTCTGGGAAGATGATGATGGTAAAGTATGTCTCCTGGTAGAACTTGAGATATTTGGCATTGGTGATCTGGAAAATGAAATGTACTAAGGAATGTCCCTGATACACAAAATACAAAAGAGAAGTTTCACTCGGACATCTTAGAAAGCGGCGACTACTGGAGGCCATGATGATCTGTTGTGTAATACTACATTTCGCCTGTAGTGGCCACTGCAGAGAACTTTCCGCTGATAATCACTGATCAGGGTGATCGACTGATCACAAGGGCAGCTGCTTCTCGATAAGGGCTCTCCTTAGAGGATGTTTATATGTAGTTTTTTCCCTATATAAAAATTGATACAAACTGAAAACTGGCAGGAGATTTGTTTTTTCCTAATCCAATTTAATCTCAAATGGTGGGGAACTGCAGATAAGAAATACTTAAAGAATTGACGTGTCTGCAGATGGCAGTGCCAGGACTCGACCCTTTACCTCTCGGGACATCCCCTTTACCATTCTGCTTCTCCTCAGATAATACAAGAAGATTTGAGGGAAAGGAGGAAAAACTGGGAAGAAAAACTCCAGCAGCTGCAGCAGCACCAGGAATCTCTGGACAAGGAGTTCGCAAAGTTGTCAGGAAATCTGCGGAGATTGAAGACTGAGCAACTGCACCTGAGGAAGGAGCTGAGCGCCAGGTGAGACGGGACTGATCATCTGCCCCTGTGCTATGACCCGACACCTCAAAGAGCAAAACATGGACCCGATAATCTACACGCGTCCTAGTATTATTACTGTACATAGGGGGCGGTATTATAGCAGCTAAAGTCTCAAACATTGTTTTAACGGCCTTCAGCTCTTTCGAGCCATGACGATGTAATAGATGAACGCTCTGTAGGAAGATCGATGTTGTGGAAGCCTTAGGTCACCAGGGTCTTCTCCGTATCAAGACATCGGGTTGCTGGTCTTCCTCCTCGCCTTTGTTCTTTCTATTCTTCCGCCCATGATGTCCTTCTCCAGTGATTGCTCTCTTCGTAGGATGTGTAGGCAAGTCGTAGCTTGGTGATCCTTGCTTCACGTGACATGTCTGGCTTGATTTGTTCTAAGATTGATTTGGTTGCTCTCCTTCCCATCCATGGTATTGAGAACATTCTTCTCCATCGAAGGCGTTAATTCTTCTTCTGTCTTGTTTCTTTATCGTCCAGGTTTGGCTTCCATATGTTGCCACAGAAAAGACCAGATGTGTCTTCACCGCCAGTGACATGTTTCTGGGTTTGGAGACCTTGTCCCGTGACTTCATTGTTGATTTTCCCATAGTTATTTTCCTGTTGACTTCTGGTGTCGTCACTGCGATTTATACTGATCTGAGTAGGCTGAAGTCCTTCACAACTTGCATTTCATCGCCGTCCATCTCAGATGTGTCCCGGTTGTACCTGGCAGCAGTCAATATCTTTGTCTTCCTTGTATTGAGTAGTAGGTCCCATCTTGTCACTCCTAAAAAAAAAAAGTCCTTCATTCCATCTAAGCTTGCTGCTATCAATGTTGTATCGTCATCGTATTTAAGGTTGTTGATGATTTGTCCAGCAATTTTGATTGCTTTCTATTTTGGCAAGTCCAGCCTTCCTGAACATATCTTCTGTGTATAAACTGAGGAGAGATGCTGACAGGTGTCACGATTCACACCGTGACCGTCACCCCTACGTCACGGATCGGGGTGACTTTAGGCCAACAGACAGCTATCACATGTGCAGGGGGCTTATCTTAGTTATCCCTCCACTGCTAACAATGTGGTGAAAACAAACACACACAAGGCTATTGACCTCTTAGTTTACAGCAGGGGCTTATTCTAGTTATCCCACTGCTTTCAATATACCACAAACTGCAGGGATTTATGTATATTCCGCTTACAGTACCACTTGCAAACTTGCATCTCTGGTGCCCCCCTTACCATCAGGTCAGATTAGGTACTGCACCCTGGGTAATTAGTCGCCAGAAAGGCTGCCTGCTATGTACTGGCTATTGGGCACGCTGCAGCGAGGCAAGATAACTACTCCCACTCAGGCAGGAACGATAATTATCAATGCCACAGTCGCTACCACGACTCCCAAAGGCACAGAACAAGGTATCCTGCCATCAGCTTCGATTAAACGGGTCCGAAGCTAACCCAAAACAGTAGCGTAATTCCCTTCAGAAGACTTAGGATACGTTTTAGAGCAGGAAGAACGAAACTAGTAATTTAGATATTTTACTCCGAAGAGAAGGCAGTGTTAATAAAAAAATATTACAAGGATGTTACAAAATGAGACAATTGAAAATATGTACAAGCAATTATAAAAATAACATGGATTAAAGAAGGGTAAAACTCACATGTTCTCAGATCATGTCAGGCAAAACCATGCTGGCAGGCAGAACCCAGATGTCCCAGTGCATAGAACAGCTCCTCAGGCAAAAAACTGAGACTAAAGGCTGGGCTAAGTGTAAAGACTTATAAACTCCAGCCTCGTGACATCACTAAAGGGCTGGTTAATGATATTCACTGAGGTCAGAGATATTTAAGTTCTCAGACCCTGGAGACAAAAGAAATTCCTGACTGAGAAGGGAGGGACCACAGGTGGCTTTGCAGGATTGGTCACCTGCAGTTTAAAGCCACACCCTGCTCACACACTACCTTCAAATTACCCAGTGTTTGGCATAGGGCTGGTTTGTTGTATTCAGGGGTGAGAGAGGGGTTTTTAGCTGCCATGTGCCTTCAGGACCACGGTCAGATGTGCAAAAATCCCTCAGCTCTGTTTTTTGCATTATCGTGACAACATGGTGCCTCCTTGTCTGATGCCTCACTCTACTTTGAACCATACAGTGTCCTGTTCAGACAGTTACTTTGTGGTTGATTGTAAAGATTCCCAGTGAGGCTGATCAGATGGTTCGGCACACCCATATCCTTCATGATATTCCAAAGTTTCCGGTGATCAACAGTGGAAGACTTTGCCGTAGTCGATGAAGCAGAAATCTTTCCCTGAATTCTTTGGTCTTTTCCATTATCCATCTGTTGACGATCACATCTCTTGTTCCTCGGCCTTCTCTAAATCCTGCTCCTTCCTCTGGCAGCTCTTTATCACTAAGGCTGTAGCCGTCTTTGTAGGATCTTCTGTAGTATTTGGCATGAGGTATGAGTTTCCACAGTGGGGAGCATCTCCCTTCTCCAGAATAAACACCGATCTTCTCCAATCCTTGGGCCATTTACCAGTTGACCATATCTGGTGACACCGGCGTGTGATGACGTTAACTGCAGCTTCAGAAGACAGAGCGCTATTGGAATATTGTCATCTCCCGGTGCTTTGTTGTTTGACAGAAGCTTTATCGCAGCCACGACTTTGTCTTTCAGCATGTTCGGCTCTCTATAATTTCTAGTCTCCGGTTCTACCCGTATCGGAGTCTTTCTTGTAGAGAAGCTCCGTGTCCTCTCTCCACCTTTCCTTGATCTGCTCTGGCTCAGTTTCTTCCCATCAGCTTCTTACAACATTCCCACTCTTGGCGGCAACTTTCCTGGTCTCTCTTTGATCTTTTGCGTTGCCTTCCTGGCCTTGCCCTAGAGATGTTTGCTTTCTGACTCTGTACACATCTTTTGGTAATAAAGTTCTTTGTCTCCTCGAATGGCTCTTTAGTCTTTTACTGATGTGGTCTGCATCCTGCTCGTTACCCATTTGTTTTTCTTTGATCTTTAGGGTCTCTTCTGTTAGCCATGGTCGCACCGGTATCTTCTGCCTCTTGTTTGTCCATCTGGCTTCTTCAGTAATCATAGTCTTTGTGTCCGTAAGTCCTCTGACTTTCATCCGTGTCCAGTGATCGAAATCTGTTGTGAAGACCGTTCCAAACATTTCCAGTATGTTGGTCAAAGTTGGAAACTGACTGTCTAGTCTGTGTGCACAGCTTGACTCTAATCTGATGTCAATAGTTCTTGGTCGGTTCCACAGTTTTCACTGGAATAATCGACATCTTACTTTGGTCTTTGGTGAACACATATGAAGTCAATCTGATTCTTAAATGCCCCATTCAGTGATGTCCATGGGTAGAGTCTCCATATGTGATTTTGGAAGGAGTTCATGATGGACAGCTGATTGGTCATCCAAAGTCAATGAATCTTCCTCCAGACTCTTTATATTAACCAAGTCCAAAGTTTTCAACAACGGTTCCATGTTTGCCATGGACCACTCTGGCAGTCAAGTTTCCCATGATGATGAGCAAGTCTTGTTTTGGCATCTTGTTGTTTTCTTCTTGATCGTAGAAAAGTTCAAGGTCCTCCTGATCGGCATGTGGTGTTGGTGAATAGACTTGTATAACTGTGACATGGATTGGCGCTCTTTATTGTATCGAGATCACGATCACTGACAGCCAGTAGCATAGCTACCAGGGGGCAGAGGGTGCGAGCGCCCCGTGCCCGGAGCTCTGAGGGGGTCACCTGGAGCTACGCTACTGCTTTCATTCTGCGGCACAGCAGGGAGAATCACTCTGCCGCTATGGGGCAGTATTATAGCAGTTATATTCTTGTACATAGGGACAGTATTATAGTAGTTATATTCTTATACATAGGGGCAGTATTATAGTAGTTAAATTCTTATACATAGGAGCAGTATTATAGTAGTTCTATTCTTGTACATAGGGACAGTATTATAGTAGTTATATTCTTGTACATAGGGGGCAGTATTATAGTAGTTATATTCTTGTACATAGGGGCAGTATTATAGTAGTTATATTCTTGTACATAGGAGCAGTATTATAGTAGTTCTATTCTTGTACATAGGGGCAGTATTATAGTAGTTCTATTCTTGTACATAGGGACAGTATTATAGTAGTTATATTCTTGTACATAGGGGCAGTATTATAGTAGTTATATTCTTGTACATAGGGGGCAGTATTATAGTAGTTATATTCTTGTACATAGGGGGCAGTATTATAGTAGTTATATTCTTGTACATAGGGGGCAGTATTATAGTAGTTATATTCTTGTACATAGGGGCAGTATTATAGTAGTTATATTCTTGTACATAGGGGCAGTATTATAGTAGTTATGTTCTTGTACATAGGGGCAGTATTATAGTAGTTATATTCTTGTACATAGGGGGCAGTATTATAGTAGTTATATTCTTGTACATAGGGGCAGTATTATAGTAGTTATATTCTTGTACATAGGGGCAGTATTATAGTAGTTATGTTCTTGTACATAGGGGCAGTATTATAGTAGTTATGTTCTTGTACATAGGGGCAGTATTATAGTAGTTGTATTCTTGTACATAGGGGCAGTATTATAATAGTTATATTCTTGTACATAGGGGGCAGTATTATAGTAGTTATATTCTTGTATATAGAGGGCAGTATTATAGTAGTTATATTCTTGTACATAGGAGCAGTATTATAGTAGTTGTATTCTTGTACATAGGGGGCAGTATTATAGTAGTTATATTCTTGTACATAGGAGCAGTATTATAGTAGTTATATTCTTGTACATAGCAGTATTATAGTAGTTATATTCTTGTATATAGAGGGCAGTATTATAGTAGTTATATTCTTGTACATAGGAGCAGTATTATAGTAGTTATATTCTTGTATATAGGGAGCAGTATTATAGTAGTTATATTCCTGTACATAGGGGCAGTATTATAGTAGTTATATTCTTGTACATAGGGGGCAGTATTATAGTAGTTATATTCTTGTACATAGGAGCAGTATTATAGTAGGTATATTCTTGTATATAGGGGCAGTATTATAGCAGTTATATTCTTGTACATAGGGGCAGTATTATAGTAGGTATATTCTTGTATATAGGGGCAGTATTATAGCAGTTATATTCTTGTACATAGGAGCAGTATTATAGTAGTTATATTCTTGTACATAGGAGCAGTATTATAGTAGGTATATTCTTGTATATAGGGGCAGTATTATAGCAGTTATATTCTTGTACATAGGGGCAGCTTTCCTCCTGTGTGATGTAGATAATACGGGCATATTTGGCAGTGAGACGTCGGCTGACTAATATTTCGCTGCCACCATGAGAGGCTTAGTGAGCGGCAGTCACTTTGGGATCTGGAGATCTGGCAGGTGTTGCGGCGCTCGGCCTTGTGGCGCCTGTGTACTGTATTCATGATGTGGATGTAAACACCATGTAATCGCTCTGAGGCTTCACACGGGGAGACGGATCCATCTCTCGTTGCGGTCTTGGACTTTCGTGACACCGGCGTTCTGTCCTGCGCCTCGTCTGACCTTTGCTCGGTTTACTGCGCGCTCTTCGGATTTTGCCAGGGATTTAGGCCTAGGCTTAAGTTGTCAGGATGATGTGAGTGCTGGTCTGTGGATGATGAAGTTGTTCTCTAAGTGCTGTATCCCAGGAGGAGGCGGAGTGGAGCGGCCTCACGGCTCTGGCGCCTCCGTCACTACAGTCTCCCGCTGACTGTTTCCTTACCGCATTTCTCCGGCCGTTCCATCTTTGTTTTTTTTCTCTATATTTTTTTCCTTACCGTCAAACTTCTCAAGCAGATTACAGCCGAGCTGCAGACTAACCACAGAGCCCTCGTCTCGACTTCCCACCTTTGTCCGAAAAGTCAGGTATGACATTGGAGATCCGGGCGAAGATGCTGCAGAAACGCTGCAACTTGTGCGTTTTTTTTTTTCCCAGAAGTCGGCACCAACTTTGCTCAACAGTATAAGAGCAGCGGCTTATCGGACATCTAAGCAGAGACGACCCCTGAGGAAGCCCCCTGCTGCGAAACGCTAATGAGCACAAATCGCAGTAACAGAAGCTGCGTGAGCACTGCAACCTCGTGTGTGCCGCAGACTGCTGTGCAGAGCTGAACTTCGTCACAGTCTCACCTTTTTCTATAAACCCTACTCTGATTTATATCAAACGTCTGCGCTCCGATCTTTGTAGTCAGATCCAGAGGCGTTCTGTACAATCTCCTCCGCATCTATAAAAGATGGATGAGAGAAAACCGCCAATCCCTGAACTGCAGCCCCGAAAGGAAACCAGCAAGATGAAACTATAAATGGTCACCTCCACAAGGGGGCAGTATTATAGTAGTTATATTCTTGTTCATAGGGGCAGTATTATAGTAGTTATATTCTTGTATATAGGAGCAGTATTATAGTAGTTATATTCTTGTACATAGGGGCAGTATTATAGTAGTTATATTCTTGTTCATAGGGGCAGTATTATAGTAGTTATATTCTTGTACATAGGGGCAGTATTATAGTAGTTATATTCTTGTACATAGGAGCAGTATTATAGTAGTTATATTCTTGTACATAGGGGCAGTATTTTAGTAGTTATATTCTTGTACATAGGGGCAGTATTATAGTAGTTATATTCTTGTACATAGGGGCAGTATTATAGTAGTTATATTCTTGTACATAGGGGCAGTATTATAGTAGTTATATTCTTGTACATAGGAGCAGTATTATAGTAGTTATATTCTTGTACATAGGAGCAGTATTATAGTAGTTATATTCTTGTTCATAGGGGCAGTATTATAGTAGTTATATTCTTGTACATAGGAGCAGTATTATAGTAGTTATATTCTTGTTCATAGGGGCAGTATTATAGTAGTTATATTCTTGTACATAGGGGGCAGTATTATAGTAGTTATATTCTTGTTCATAGGGGCAGTATTATAGTAGTTATATTCTTGTACATAGGAGCAGTATTATAGTAGTTATATTCTTGTTCATAGGGGCAGTATTATAGTAGTTATATTCTTGTACATAGGAGCAGTATTATAGTAGTTATATTCTTGTTCATAGGGGCAGTATTATAGTAGTTATATTCTGGTACATAGGAGCAGTATTATAGTAGTTATATTCTTGTACATAGGAGAAGTATTATAGTAGTTATATTCCTGTACATAGGGGGCAGTATTATAGTAGTTACCGTATATTCTTGTACATAGGAGCAGTATTATAGTAGTTATATTCTTGTACATAGGGGCAGTATTATAGTAGTTATATTCTTGTATATAGGGGGCAGTATTATAGTAGTTATATTCTTGTACATAGGAGAAGTATTATAGTAGTTATATTCCTGTACATAGGGGGCAGTATTATAGTAGTTACCGTATATTCTTGTACATAGGAGCAGTATTATAGTAGTTATATTCTTGTACATAGGGGCAGTATTATAGTAGTTATATTCTTGTATATAGGGGGCAGTATTATAGTAGTTATATTCTTGTACATAGGAGCAGTATTATAGTAGTTATATTCTTGTACATAGGGGCAGTATTATAGTAGTTATATTCCTGTACATAGGGGGCAGTATTATAGTAGTTATATTCTTGTATATAGGGGGCAGTATTATAGTAGTTATATTCTTGTACATAGGGGCAGTATTATAGTAGTTATATTCTTGTACATAGGGGCAGTATTATAGTAGTTATATTCTTGTACATAGGAGCAGTATTATAATAGTTATATTCTTGTACATAGGAGCAGTATTATAGTAGTTATATTCTTCTACATAGGAGCAGTATTATAATAGTTATATTCTTGTACATAGGGGCAGTATTATAGTAGTTATATTCGTGTACATAGGAGCAGTATTATAGTAGTTATATTCTTGTACATAGGAGCAGTATTATAGTAGTTATATTCCTGTACATATGGGCAGTATTATAGTAGTTATATTCTTGTACATAGGAGCAGTATTATAGTAGTTATATTCTTGTACATAGAGGCAGTATTATAGTAGTTATATTCCTGTACATAGGAGCAGTATTATAGTAGTTATATTCCTGTACATAGGAGCAGTATTATAGTAGTTATATTCTTGTACATAGGGGGCAGTATTATAGTAGTTATATTCTTGTACATAGAGGCAGTATTATAGCATTCATATTTTTGTGCATAGGAACAGTGTTATAGTAGTTATATTCCTGTATATCAGGGGCAGTATTATATTATAGTTGGGGGTGTTATTCCTTATGATAACTTTATTTTCTGTTGTGATCTGATGACATTTGTGATGTGGATTTCTGCACCCCGGATGATTTGATCCCTGGTGTTTGGGGCAGTTTTCTGTTGCCCCTGTCGGTGCGGATCCCGCTTTCTCTCCCTGGATTGTTTTTGGTGCTCGGTGCGATGCTCTGCAGTCATTTCAGGGACGTGTTTGTTTTGTTCAGTTTTTGCATGTGACATCATTTCGTGGTTTGAGGAACAAAGAACCGTGTAGACAGGTGCTCCCTCTTTCTCGCTCCCTCTTTCTCTCTCCCTCTTTCTCGCTCCCTCTTTCTCTCTCCCTCTTTCTCGCTCCTCTTCGCCGCCTCTTGTCATATATTATATATATATTGTTTTTGCGCTTTTTCATTGACTTGTGGTTTCCACTCCTTGAACAGAGCACAAGATCTGGAGGCCGCCAGGCGTCTGCAGGAGGAAGCCGAGGGGAGGGAGGCCGCTGTCCTCACCCAGCTCCATGATTCGGCTTACAAACAAGACGACTTGACCAGCCAGGTACTGCGTCTCCCCGTGTGCCGCCGGCACTGCCTCACTGGGTGGAATGGATGTTGCCGGGTGGAATGGATGTTGCGTTTTTTTGTGGTTGTGAAGTTTTGGGCGATTGGAGTTGGGACGGGAAGTTTTATGCGGAAGTCGTCATTGCCCAACTCGCTGCTCTTCCTGTAGAATTGTTCTGGCGCTTGTTGTGCTATAATCTGGTATCTGCCAAACCTGTGAGATCCACAATGAACCGACCACAATGCCGCCAGTTGTACGGATGCTGCCATTGATTGTGGTTAACGAGGGTGGATGAAAACAATATCTGGTGCAGTCCCCTGTATGGGGGATTTAAGTTGGAGGGCACCGTGCTCTGGTCCCCCCTCCTGGGCCGTAGGAGGGCACCATGCTCTGGTCCAACCTTCTTGGGCCGTAGGAGGTCACCGTACTCTGGTCCCCCCTCCTGGGCCGTAGGAGGGCACTGTTCTCTGGTTCCCCCTCTTGGGCCGTAGGAGGGCACCGTGCTCTGGTCCCCCTTCCTGGGCTGTAGGAGGTCACTCTGCTCTGGTCCCCCTTCCTGGGCCGTAGGAGGGCACCGTGCTCTGGTCCCCCTTCCTGGGCCGTAGGAGGGCACCGTGCTTTGGTCCCCCTTCCTGGGCCGTAGGAGGGCACCGTGCTCTGGTCCCCCTTCCTGGGCCGTAGGAGGGCACCGTGCTCTGGTCCCCCTTCCTGGGCCGTAGGAGGGCACCGTGCTCTGGCTTTCTTGGCCCTTAGAGGGGCGCCATGCTCTGGCCCTTTTCTCACTGGTGTATTGCAATCTTCTGTTCTGCATTTCTGTGCAGCCCTCTGCCCCTGATTAGCAGCAGACCAGGCACCGGCCCCGGCTTGTGGCTGCACACTTGCTTCCTCTTTGTTATTGCTGTCTCCTGTCGCCCACAGATCGATGATTTGGAAATCTCTCTCCGCGCCGTGCGGTCAGAGTCAGAGGAGCTGCAGAGAGAGTTAGAAGAAACCCGGAGGGAGCAGCAGGAGCTGCAGGCAGCAGTGCAGGGGTTAACCAGCGACCGCCGGAGCCGAGAGCTGGCGGGTGAGTGCGGGGCATCGGGGGGGTGTCGGGCGGGTGAGTGCGTGGGGTGGGTGAGTGCGGGGCGTGGGGTGGGTGAGTGCAGGGGGCGTCAGGCGGGTGAGTGCGAGGGGCTGGTGAGTGGGGGTGGCGGGGGGCGGGGCGCTGGGCGGGTGAGTGCGGGGCGTTGGGCTGGTGAGTGGGGGTGGCGGGGGGCGTTGGGCGGGTGAGTGCGGGGCGTTGGGCGGGTGAGTGCGGGGCGTTGGGCGGGTGAGTGCGAGGGGCTGGTGAGTGGGGGTGGCGGGGGGCTGGGCGGGTGAGTGCGGGGCGTTGGGCTGGTGAGTGGGGGTGGCGGGGGGCGTTGGGCGGGTGAGTGCGGGGCGTTGGGCGGGTGAGTGCGGGGCGTTGGGCGGGTGAGTGCGAGGGGCTGGTGAGTGGGGGGGGGGCGTTGGGCGGGTGAGTGCGAGGGGCTGGTGAGTGGGGGTGGCGGGGGGCGTTGGGCGGGTGAGTGCGGGGCGTTGGGCGGGTGAGTGCGGGGCGTCGGGGGGGGGGGCTTCGGGTGAGTGCGGGGGGTGTGGGGCGGGTGAGTGCGGGGCGTCGGGCGGGTGAGTGCGGGGGGCCCGGAGGAATGAGCCCGGAGAGCAGTTTACTTCTAGTCACCGACTGTCGTCTCCTCGGACGGCGAATCACAAATTGAAGCTCAAATTGTTGAACTTGTGCAGAATTTCCATCTAGAGACGTTTCTTGGTTCTTTCCCTCCGGTTCATCATTTATTTTTTCTGTCATTTTACTTTTCTCTATTTTCGGATCTGATTCCTTATTCTTCTCTTCTTGCTTCCTTCAGGTTCTGCTCGCTGTGAGACGATAAATCTGCTGCCGGGCCGGATACTGGATCATCAGGTAGATCTCGATCTGATCGCATTAATCTGCAGAATTTTTTAAAAATTACTTTTTTTTTTTTTTTGCATTTTTCTTTTCTACAAATTTGATTAAAGGATTTTAAAGTAGTGTTGTGAATGTGCGGTGGTCTCCGGTGTGGTCCGTGGTGGGCTGGCGTGCCTCCCGTGGTGATTTATGGTGGGCTGCGGTGGCTCCTGTGGTGGGCTGGCATGCCTCTTGCGGTGGGCTGGCTTGGCTCCTGTGGTGGTTTGTGGTGGGCTGCGGTGGCTCCCGTGGTGGGCTGCGGTGGCTCCTGTGGTGGGCTGTGGTGGCTCCTGTGCTAGGCTGGTGTGCCTCCCGTGGTGGTTTGTGGTGGGCTGCAGTGGCTCCTGTGGTGGGCTGGCATGCCTCTTGTGGTGGGCTGTGGTGCCTCTTGTGGTGGGCTGCGGTGGCTCCTGTGGTGGGCTGGCATGCCTCTTGTGGTGGGCTGTGGTGCCTCTTGTGGTGGGCTGCGGTGGCTCCTGTGGTGGGCTGCGGTGCCTCCCGTGGTGGTTTGTGGTGGGCTGCGGTGGCTTCTGTGGTGGGCTGCGGTGGCTCCTGTGAGGGGCTGTGGTGGCTCCCGTGGTGGGCTGCGGTGGCTTCTGTGGTGGTTTCTGGTGGGCTGCGGTGCCTCCCGTGGTGGGCTGCGGTGGCTCCTGTGGTGGGCTGCGGTGGCTTCTGTGGTGGTTTCTGGTGGGCTGCGGTGGCTCCTGTGGTGGGCTGCGGTGGCTCCTGTGAGGGGCTGTGGTTGGTTGCCACCCTGGTTTTCTCACACTTTGTACCAGTACCCTAGATGTCCTGATTCTTCACACTGGAGTCGGACCCCCGTGCGTGGCGTAGCGGTGGGTGTGGAGTTACGGGGTCTCACTATAAACAGTCGTCTCTCCCAGTAAACCAGTCTGTGCAGGATCCACCCCAATAAGGCTTCTCTGCACAGACTGGTGACTTGCACAGGCTGGAACAGCTGCGATAGGATCCTGGGGGCGCGGGGGTCCTCCCGCCCAGACCTGAGATTATGGGGGAGTCCGCAGAATAAATATTTGTGGATTATACAAACTCTTCTCCTCCAGACAAGTTCCATCCGAGAGGAGGTCGGTGGCCGAGGATCCAGCTGCATCTGCAGACGTCTCCAGACGGCACCCGGGGAGGAGGCGCAGCTCGGATACGCACCGTCATCAGGTAACCGGAGGCTGAGATGCATCTGGGTCACTATAAAAGCTTGTCCCCTTCTACCACCTCTGCCGGGTCCCCTCTCCTGGGATCTACTACTCCTTTAGCAGATGTGCGATTATTTAACAATGGACCGGATGATGGAGGGAGTAATCTTGTCTGCTGATCCCCCATCGGGGCAACAAATCCATGTCTGCCTGTGATTGGCTGTCAGGGAGGAGAGGAGCCTCTGGTGACGCCCCCCAAGGGCAAATAAGGCCGAGTGCAGCTACTTTCCCTCTAAAGACCCCAGACCGTGGCCCCCATAGCTGCATCTCCTAGACAATATATACTTTATATATCTATAGACCCCCTGTAGACCCCAGTCTGTGGCCCCTGTATCTACATCCCCCAGAGGGTATATACTTTATATATCTATATACGCCCTGTAGACCCCAGTCTGTGGCCCCTGTATCTACGTCCCCCTGAGGATATATACTTTATATATCTATATACGCCCTGTAGACCCCAGTCTGTGGCCCCTGTATCTACGTCCCCCAGAGGGTATATACTTTATATATCTATATACCCCCTGTAGACCCCAGTCTGGGCCCCTGTATCTACATCCCCCAGAGGATATATACTTTATATATCTATAGACCCCCTGTAGACCCCAGTCTGTGGCCCCTGTATCTACGTCCCCCAGAGGATATATACTTTATATATCTATATACGCCCTGTAGACCCCAGTCTGTGGCCCCTGTATCTACGTCCCCCAGAGGGTATATACTTTATATATCTATATACCCCCTGTAGACCCCAGTCTGGGCCCCTGTATCTACATCCCCCAGAGGATATATACTTTATATATCTATATACGCCCTGTAGACCCCAGTCTGTGGCCCCTGTATCTACGTCCCCCTGAGGGTATATACTTTATATATCTATATACGCCCTGTAGACCCCAGTCTGGGCCCCTGTATCTACGTCCCCCTGAGGGTATATACTTTATATATCTATATACGCCCTGTAGACCCCAGTCTGTGGCCCCTGTATCTACATCCCCCTGAGGGTATATACTTTATATATCTATATACGCCCTGTAGACCCCAGTCTGTGGCCCCTGTATCTACGTCCCCCAGAGAATATATACTTTACATATCTATATACGCCCTGTAGACCCCAGTCTGGGCCCCTGTATCTACGTCCCCCTGAGGATATATACTTTATATATCTATATACGCCCTGTAGACCCCAGTCTGGGCCCTGTATCTACGTCCCCCTGAGGGTATATACTTTATATATCTATATACGCCCTGTAGACCCCAGTCTGGGCCCTGTATCTACATCCCCCTGAGGGTATATACTTTATATATCTATATACGCCCTGTAGACCCCAGTCTGGGCCCCTGTATCTACGTCCCCCTGAGGGTATATACTTTATATATCTATATACGCCCTGTAGACCCCAGTCTGGGCCCCTGTATCTACGTCCCCCAGAGGGTATATACTTTATATATCTATATACGCCCTGTAGACCCCAGTCTGTGGCCCCTGTATCTACGTCCCCCAGAGGGTATATACTTTATATATCTATATACCCCCTGTAGACCCCAGTCTGGGCCCCTGTATCTACATCCCCCAGAGGATATATACTTTATATATCTATAGACCCCCTGTAGACCCCAGTCTGTGGCCCCTGTATCTACGTCCCCCAGAGGATATATACTTTATATATCTATATACGCCCTGTAGACCCCAGTCTGTGGCCCCTGTATCTACGTCCCCCAGAGGGTATATACTTTATATATCTATATACGCCCTGTAGACCCCAGTCTGTGGCCCCTGTATCTACGTCCCCCAGAGGGTATATACTTTATATATCTATATACGCCCTGTAGACCCCAGTCTGGGCCCCTGTATCTACGTCCCCCTGAGGATATATACTTTA
The DNA here is from genome assembly GCF_032444005.1 of Ranitomeya imitator. Classification (NCBI taxonomy): domain Eukaryota; kingdom Metazoa; phylum Chordata; class Amphibia; order Anura; family Dendrobatidae; genus Ranitomeya; species Ranitomeya imitator. The sequence continues at coordinate 6,511,791 of NC_091285.1, forward strand.
TATATCTATATACGCCCTGTAGACCCCAGTCTGTGGCCCCTGTATCTACGTCCCCCTGAGGGTATATACTTTATATATCTATATACGCCCTGTAGACCCCAGTCTGTGGCCCCTGTATCTACATCCCCCAGAGGATATATACTTTATATATCTATATACCCCCTGTAGACCCCAGTCTGGGCCCCTGTATCTACGTCCCCCTGAGGGTATATACTTTATATATCTATATACGCCCTGTAGACCCCAGTCTGTGGCCCCTGTATCTACATCCCCCTGAGGGTATATACTTTATATATCTATATACGCCCTATAGACCCCAGTCTGTGGCCCCTGTATCTACGTCCCCCAGAGGGTATATACTTTATATATCTATATACGCCCTGTAGACCCCAGTCTGTGGCCCCTGTATCTACGTCCCCCTGAGGGTATATACTTTATATATCTATAGACCCCCTGTAGACCCCAGTCTGTGGCCCCTGTATCTACGTCCCCCTGAGGGTATATACTTTATATATCTATATACGCCCTGTAGACCCCAGTCTGGGCCCCTGTATCTACGTCCCCCAGAGGGTATATACTTTATATATCTATATACCCCTGTAGACCCCAGTCTGTGGCCCCTGTATCTACGTCCCCCAGAGGGTATATACTTTATATATCTATATACGCCCTGTAGACCCCAGTCTGTGGCCCCTGTATCTACGTCCCCCAGAGGATATATACTTTATATATCTATATACGCCCTGTAGACCCCAGTCTGTGACCCCTGTATCTACGTCCCCCTGAGGATATATACTTTATATATCTATAGACCCCCTGTAGACCCCAGTCTGGGCCCCTGTATCTACGTCCCCCAGAGGGTATATACTTTATATATCTATATACGCCCTGTAGACCCCAGTCTGGGCCCCTGTATCTACGTCCCCCTGAGGATATATACTTTATATATCTATATACGCCCTGTAGACCCCAGTCTGTGGCCCCTGTATCTACGTCCCCCTGAGGATATATACTTTATATATCTATATACGCCCTGTAGACCCCAGTCTGTGGCCCCTGTATCTACGTCCCCCTGAGGATATATACTTTATATATCTATATACGCCCTGTAGACCCCAGTCTGGGCCCCTGTATCTACGTCCCCCAGAGGGTATATACTTTATATATCTATATACCCCTGTAGACCCCAGTCTGTGGCCCCTGTATCTACGTCCCCCTGAGGGTATATACTTTATATATCTATATACGCCCTGTAGACCCCAGTCTGGGCCCCTGTATCTACATCCCCCTGAGGGTATATACTTTATATATCTATATACGCCCTGTAGACCCCAGTCTGGGCCCCTGTATCTACGTCCCCCTGAGGATATATACTTTATATATCTATATACGCCCTGTAGACCCCAGTCTGTGGCCCCTGTATCTACGTCCCCCTGAGGATATATACTTTATATATCTATATACGCCCTGTAGACCCCAGTCTGTGGCCCCTGTATCTACGTCCCCCTGAGGGTATATACTTTATATATCTATATACGCCCTGTAGACCCCAGTCTGTGGCCCCTGTATCTACGTCCCCCTGAGGGTATATACTTTATATATCTATATACGCCCTGTAGACCCCAGTCTAGGCCCCTGTATCTACGTCCCCCTGAGGATATATACTTTATATTTCTATATACGCCCTGTAGACCCCAGTCTGGGCCCCTGTATCTACGTCCCCCTGAGGATATATACTTTATATATCTATATACGCCCTGTAGACCCCAGTCTGGGCCCCTGTATCTACGTCCCCCAGAGGATATATACTTTATATATCTATATACGCCCTGTAGACCCCAGTCTGGCCCCTGTATCTACGTCCCCCAGAGGGTATATACTTTATATATCTATATACGCCCTGTAAACCCCAGTCTGTGGCCCCTGTATCTACGTCCCCCTGAGGGTATATACTTTATATTTCTATATACGCCCTGTAGACCCCAGTCTGGGCCCCTGTATCTACGTCCCCCTGAGGATATATACTTTATATATCTATATACGCCCTGTAGACCCCAGTCTGGGCCCCTGTATCTACGTCCCCCAGAGGATATATACTTTATATATCTATATACGCCCTGTAGACCCCAGTCTGGCCCCTGTATCTACGTCCCCCTGAGGGTATATACTTTATATATCTATATACGCCCTGTAGACCCCAGTCTGTGGCCCCTGTATCTACGTCCCCCAGAGGATATATACTTTATATATCTATATACGCCCTGTAGACCCCAGTCTGTGGCCCCTGTATCTACGTCCCCCTGAGGATATATACTTTATATATCTATATACGCCCTGTAGACCCCAGTCTGGCCCCTGTAGCTGCATCCCACTGAGGGTATATACTTTATATATCTATATACGTCCTGTAGACCCCAGTCTGTGGTCCCTGTATCTACGTCCCCCTGAGGGTATATACTTTATATATCTATATACGCCCTGTAGACCCCAGTCTGTGGCCCCTGTATCTACATCCCCCTGAGGGTATATACTTTATATATCTATAGACCCCCTGTAGACCCCAGTCTGGGCCCCTGTATCTACGTCCCCCAAAGGATATATACTTTATATATCTATAGACCCCCTGTAGACCCCAGTCTGGGCCCCTGTATCTACGTCCCCCAAAGGATATATACTTTATATATCTATAGACCCCCTGTAGACCCCAGTCTGGGCCCCTGTATCTACGTCCCCCTGAGGGTATATACTTTATATATCTATATACGCCCTGTAGACCCCAGTCTGTGGCCCCTGTATCTACGTCCCCCAGAGGATATATACTTTATATATCTATAGACGCCCTGTAGACCCCAGTCTGGGCCCCTGTATCTACGTCCCCCTGAGGATATATACTTTATATATCTATATACGCCCTGTAGACCCCAGTCTGTGGCCCCTGTATCTACATCCCCCTGAGGGTATATACTTTATATATCTATAGACCCGCTGTAGACCCCAGTCTGTGGCCCCTGTATCTACGTCCCCCTGAGGGTATATACTTTATATATCTATATACGCCCTGTAGACCCCAGTCTGGGCCCCTGTATCTACGTCCCCCTGAGGGTATAAACTTTATATATCTATATACGCCCTGTAGACCCCAGTCTGTGGCCCCTGTATCTACGTCCCCCTGAGGATATATACTTTATATATCTATATACGCCCTGTAGACCCCAGTCTGTGGCCCCTGTATCTACGTCCCCCTGAGGGTATATACTTTATATATCTATATACGCCCTGTAGACCCCAGTCTGGGCCCCTGTATCTACATCCCCCAGAGGGTATATACTTTATATATCTATATACGCCCTGTAGACCCCAGTCTGGGCCCCTGTATCTACGTCCCCCTGAGGGTATATACTTTATATATCTATATACGCCCTGTAGACCCCAGTCTGGGCCCCTGTATCTACATCCCCCAGAGGGTATATACTTTATATATCTATATACGCCCTGTAGACCCCAGTCTGGGCCCCTGTATCTACGTCCCCCTGAGGGTATATACTTTATATATCTATATACGCCCTGTAGACCCCAGTCTGGGCCCCTGTATCTACATCCCCCAGAGGGTATATACTTTATATATCTATATACGCCCTGTAGACCCCAGTCTGGGCCCCTGTATCTACGTCCCCCAGAGGGTATATACTTTATATATCTATATACGCCCTGTAGACCCCAGTCTGGGCCCCTGTATCTACGTCCCCCAGAGGGTATATACTTTATATATCTATATACGCCCTGTAGACCCCAGTCTGGGCCCCTGTATCTACGTCCCCCTGAGGGTATATACTTTATATATCTATATACGCCCTGTAGACCCCAGTCTGTGGCCCCTGTATCTACGTCCCCCTGAGGATATATACTTTATATATCTATATACGCCCTGTAGACCCCAGTCTGTGGCCCCTGTATCTACGTCCCCCTGAGGATATATATTTTATATATCTATATACCCCCTGTAGACCCCAGTCTGGGCCCCTGTATCTACGTCCCCCTGAGGATATATACTTTATATATCTATATACGCCCTGTAGACCCCAGTCTGGGCCCCTGTATCTACATCCCCCTGAGGGTATATACTTTATATATCTATATACGCCCTGTAGACCCCAGTCTGTGGCCCCTGTATCTACGTCCCCCTGAGGATATATACTTTATATATCTATATACGCCCTGTAGACCCCAGTCTGGGCCCCTGTATCTACGTCCCCCAGAGGATATATACTTTATATATCTATATACGCCCTGTAGACCCCAGTCTGTGGCCCCTGTATCTACGTCCCCCAGAGGATATATACTTTATATATCTATATACGCCCTGTAGACCCCAGTCTGGGCCCCTGTATCTACGTCCCCCAGAGGATATATACTTTATATATCTATATACCCCCTGTAGACCCCAGTCTGTGGCCCCTGTATCTACATCCCCCTGAGGATATATACTTTATATATCTATATACCCCCTGTAGACCCCAGTCTGTGGCCCCTGTATCTACGTCCCCCAGAGGATATATGCTTTATATATCTATATACGCCCTGTAGACCCCAGTCTGTGGCCCCTGTATCTACGTCCCCCTGAGGGTATATACTTTATATATCTATATACGCCCTGTAAACCCCAGTCTGTGGCCCCTGTATCTACGTCCCCCTGAGGGTATATACTTTATATATCTATATACGCCCTGTAGACCCCAGTCTGTGGCCCCTGTATCTACGTCCCCCAGAGGGTATATACTTTATATTTCTATATACGCCCTGTAGACCCCAGTCTGTGGCCCCTGTATCTACGTCCCCCTGAGGATATATACTTTATATATCTATATACGCCCTGTAGACCCCAGTCTGGCCCCTGTATCTACGTCCGCCAGAGGATATATACTTTATATATCTATATACGCCCTGTAGACCCCAGTCTGTGGCCCCTGTATCTACGTCCCCCAGAGGGTATATACTTTATATTTCTATATACGCCCTGTAGACCCCAGTCTGTGGCCCCTGTATCTACGTCCCCCTGAGGGTATATACTTTATATATCTATATACGCCCTGTAGACCCCAGTCTGTGGCCCCTGTATCTACGTCCCCCAGAGGGTATATACTTTATATATCTATATACGCCCTGTAGACCCCAGTCTGTGGCCCCTGTATCTACGTCCCCCTGAGGGTATATACTTTATATATCTATAGACCCCCTGTAGACCCCAGTCTGTGGCCCCTGTATCTACGTCCCCCAGAGGGTATATACTTTATATATCTATATACGCCCTGTAGACCCCAGTCTGTGGCCCCTGTATCTACGTCCCCCTGAGGGTATATACTTTATATATCTATATACGCCCTGTAGACCCCAGTCTGGGCCCCTGTATCTACGTCCCCCTGAGGGTATATACTTTATATATCTATATACGCCCTGTAGACCCCAGTCTGTGGCCCCTGTATCTACGTCCCCCTGAGGGTATATACTTTATATATCTATAGACGCCCTGTAGACCCCAGTCTGTGGCCCCTGTATCTACGTCCCCCAGAGGATATATACTTTATATATCTATATACGCCCTGTAGACCCCAGTCTGTGGCCCCTGTATCTACATCCCCCAGAGGGTATATACTTTATATATCTATATACGCCCTGTAGACCCCAGTCTGGGCCCCTGTATCTACATCCCCCAGAGGATATATACTTTATATATCTATATACGCCCTGTAGACCCCAGTCTGTGGCCCCTGTATCTACGTCCCCCAGAGGGTATATACTTTATATATCTATATACGCCCTGTAGACCCCAGTCTGTGGCCCCTGTATCTACGTCCCCCAGAGGGTATATACTTTATATATCTATATACGCCCTGTAGACCCCAGTCTGTGGCCCCTGTATCTACGTCCCCCTGAGGATATATACTTTATATATCTATATACGCCCTGTAGACCCCAGTCTGTGGCCCCTGTATCTACGTCCCCCTGAGGGTATATACTTTATATATCTATATACCCCCTGTAGACCCCAGTCTGGGCCCCTGTATCTACGTCCCCCTGAGGGTATATACTTTATATATCTATATACGCCCTGTAGACCCCAGTCTGTGGCCCCTGTATCTACGTCCCCCAGAGGGTATATACTTTATATATCTATATACGCCCTGTAGACCCCAGTCTGTGGCCCCTGTATCTACGTCCCCCTGAGGGTATATACTTTATATATCTATAGACCCCCTGTAGACCCCAGTCTGGGCCCCTGTATCTATGTCCCCCTGAGGGTATATACTTTATATATCTATATACGCCCTGTAGACCCCAGTCTGTGGCCCCTGTATCTACGTCCCCCTGAGGGTATATACTTTATATATCTATATACGCCCTGTAGACCCCAGTCTGTGGCCCCTGTATCTACGTCCCCCAGAGGGTATATACTTTATATATCTATATACGCCCTGTAGACCCCAGTCTGTGGCCCCTGTATCTACGTCCCCCTGAGGGTATATACTTTATATATCTATATACGCCCTGTAGACCCCAGTCTGTGGCCCCTGTATCTACGTCCCCCAGAGGGTATATACTTTATATATCTATATACGCCCTGTAGACCCCAGTCTGTGGCCCCTGTATCTACGTCTCCCTGAGGGTATATACTTTATATATCTATATACGCCCTGTAGACCCCAGTCTGGGCCCCTGTATCTACGTCCCCCTGAGGGTATATACTTTATATATCTATAGACCCCCTGTAGACCCCAGTCTGGGCCCCTGTATCTACATCCCCCAGAGGGTATATACTTTATATATCTATATACGCCCTGTAGACCCCAGTCTGGGCCCCTGTATCTACGTCCCCCAGAGGGTATATACTTTATATATCTATATACGCCCTGTAGACCCCAGTCTGGGCCCTGTATCTACATCCCCCTGAGGGTATATACTTTATATATCTATATACGCCCTGTAGACCCCAGTCTGTGGCCCCTGTATCTACGTCCCCCAGAGGATATATACTTTATATATCTATATACGCCCTGTAGACCCCAGTCTGGGCCCCTGTATCTACATCCCCCAGAGGGTATATACTTTATATATCTATATACGCCCTGTAGACCCCAGTCTGTGGCCTTTGTATCTACGTCCCCCTGAGGGTATATACTTTATATATCTATATACGCCCTGTAGACCCCAGTCTGGGCCCCTGTATCTACGTCCCCCTGAGGGTATATACTTTATATATCTATATACGCCCTGTAGACCCCAGTCTGGGCCCCTGTATCTACGTCCCCCTGAGGATATATACTTTATATATCTATATACGCCCTGTAGACCCCAGTCTGGACCCCTGTATCTACATCCCCCAGAGGGTATATACTTTATATATCTATATACGCCCTGTAGACCCCAGTCTGTGGCCCCTGTATCTACGTCCCCCTGAGGGTATATACTTTATATATCTATATACGCCCTGTAGACCCCAGTCTGGGCCCCTGTATCTACGTCCCCCAGAGGGTATATACTTTATATATCTATATACGCCCTGTAGACCCCAGTCTGGGCCCCTGTATCTACATCCCCCAGAGGGTATATACTTTATATATCTATATACGCCCTGTAGACCCCAGTCTGTGGCCTTTGTATCTACGTCCCCCTGAGGGTATATACTTTATATATCTATATACGCCCTGTAGACCCCAGTCTGGGCCCCTGTATCTACATCCCCCAGAGGGTATATACTTTATATATCTATATACGCCCTGTAGACCCCAGTCTGTGGCCTTTGTATCTACGTCCCCCTGAGGGTATATACTTTATATATCTATATACGCCCTGTAGACCCCAGTCTGGGCCCCTGTATCTACGTCCCCCTGAGGGTATATACTTTATATATCTATATACGCCCTGTAGACCCCAGTCTGTGGCCCCTGTATCTACGTCCCCCAGAGGATATATACTTTATATATCTATATACGCCCTGTAGACCCCAGTCTGGACCCCTGTATCTACGTCCCCCAGAGGGTATATACTTTATATATCTATATACGCCCTGTAGACCCCAGTCTGGGCCCCTGTATCTACATCCCCCAGAGGGTATATACTTTATATATCTATATACGCCCTGTAGACCCCAGTCTGTGGCCCCTGTATCTACGTCCCCCTGAGGGTATATACTTTATATATCTATATACGCCCTGTAGACCCCAGTCTGTGGCCCCTGTATCTACGTCCCCCAGAGGGTATATACTTTATATATCTATATACGCCCTGTAGACCCCAGTCTGTGGCCCCTGTATCTACGTCCCCCTGAGGGTATATGCTTTATATATCTATATACGCCCTGTAGACCCCAGTCTGTGGCCCCTGTATCTACGTCCCCCAGAGGGTATATACTTTATATATCTATATACGCCCTGTAGACCCCAGTCTGTGGCCCCTGTATCTACGTCTCCCTGAGGGTATATACTTTATATATCTATATACGCCCTGTAGACCCCAGTCTGGGCCCCTGTATCTACGTCCCCCTGAGGGTATATACTTTATATATCTATAGACCCCCTGTAGACCCCAGTCTGGGCCCCTGTATCTACATCCCCCAGAGGGTATATACTTTATATATCTATATACGCCCTGTAGACCCCAGTCTGGGCCCCTGTATCTACGTCCCCCAGAGGGTATATACTTTATATATCTATATACGCCCTGTAGACCCCAGTCTGTGGCCCCTGTATCTACGTCCCCCAGAGGGTATATACTTTATATATCTATATACGCCCTGTAGACCCCAGTCTGTGGCCCCTGTATCTACGTCCCCCAGAGGGTATATACTTTATATATCTATATACGCCCTGTAGACCCCAGTCTGGGCCCCTGTATCTACGTCCCCCTGAGGATATATACTTTATATATCTATATACGCCCTGTAGACCCCAGTCTGGACCCCTGTATCTACGTCCCCCAGAGGGTATATACTTTATATATCTATATACGCCCTGTAGACCCCAGTCTGGGCCCCTGTATCTACATCCCCCAGAGGGTATATACTTTATATATCTATATACGCCCTGTAGACCCCAGTCTGTGGCCCCTGTATCTACGTCCCCCAGAGGATATATACTTTATATATCTATATACCCCCTGTAGACCCCAGTCTGTGGCCCCTGTATCTACGTCCCCCAGAGGGTATATACTTTATATATCTATATACGCCCTGTAGACCCCAGTCTGGGCCCCTGTATCTACATCCCCCAGAGGGTATATACTTTATATATCTATATACGCCCTGTAGACCCCAGTCTGTGGCCTTTGTATCTACGTCCCCCTGAGGGTATATACTTTATATATCTATATACGCCCTGTAGACCCCAGTCTGGGCCCCTGTATCTACGTCCCCCTGAGGGTATATACTTTATATATCTATAGACCCCCTGTAGACCCCAGTCTGGGCCCCTGTATCTACGTCCCCCTGAGGGTATATACTTTATATATCTATATACGCCCTGTAGACCCCAGTCTGGGCCCCTGTATCTACATCCCCCAGAGGATATATACTTTATATATCTATATACGCCCTGTAGACCCCAGTCTGGGCCCCTGTATCTACGTCCCCCTGAGGGTATATACTTTATATATCTATATACGCCCTGTAGACCCCAGTCTGTGGCCCCTGTATCTACGTCCCCCTGAGGATATATACTTTATATATCTATATACGCCCTGTAGACCCCAGTCTGGACCCCTGTATCTACGTCCCCCAGAGGGTATATACTTTATATATCTATATACGCCCTGTAGACCCCAGTCTGGGCCCCTGTATCTACATCCCCCAGAGGGTATATACTTTATATATCTATATACGCCCTGTAGACCCCAGTCTGGGCCCCTGTATCTACATCCCCCAGAGGGTATATACTTTATATATCTATATACGCCCTGTAGACCCCAGTCTGGGCCCCTGTATCTACATCCCCCAGAGGGTATATACTTTATATATCTATAGACCCCCTGTAGACCCCAGTCTGGGCCCCTGTATCTACATCCCCCAGAGGGTATATACTTTATATATCTATATACGCCCTGTAGACCCCAGTCTGTGGCCCCTGTATCTACGTCCCCCTGAGGGTATATACTTTATATATCTATATACGCCCTGTAGACCCCAGTCTGGGCCCCTGTATCTACATCCCCCAGAGGGTATATACTTTATATATCTATATACGCCCTGTAGACCCCAGTCTGGGCCCTGTATCTACATCCCCCTGAGGGTATATACTTTATATATCTATATACCCCCTGTAGACCCCAGTCTGGGCCCCTGTATCTACATCCCCCAGAGGGTATATACTTTATATATCTATATACGCCCTGTAGACCCCAGTCTAGGCCCCTGTATCTACGTCCCCCAGAGGATATATACTTTATATATCTATATACGCCCTGTAGACCCCAGTCTGGGCCCCTGTATCTACGTCCCCCTGAGGATATATACTTTATATATCTATATACGCCCTGTAGACCCCAGTCTGTGGCCCCTGTATCTACGTCCCCCAGAGGGTATATACTTTATATATCTATCTACGCCCTGTAGACCCCAGTCTGTGGCCCCTGTATCTACGTCCCCCTGAGGGTATATACTTTATATATCTATATACGCCCTGTAGACCCCAGTCTGTGGCCCCTGTATCTACATCCCCCTGAGGGTATATACTTTATATATCTATATACGCCCTATAGACCCCAGTCTGTGGCCCCTGTATCTACGTCCCCCTGAGGGTATATACTTTATATATCTATCTACGCCCTGTAGACCCCAGTCTGTGGCCCCTGTATCTACGTCCCCCTGAGGGTATATACTTTATATATCTATATACGCCCTGTAGACCCCAGTCTGTGGCCCCTGTATCTACATCCCCCTGAGGGTATATACTTTATATATCTATATACGCCCTGTAGACCCCAGTCTGTGGCCCCTGTATCTACGTCCCCCTGAGGGTATATACTTTATATATCTATATACGCCCTGTAGACCCCAGTCTGTGGCCCCTGTATCTACGTCCCCCTGAGGATATATACTTTATATATCTATAGACCCCCTGTAGACCCCAGTCTGTGGCCCCTGTATCTACGTCCCCCTGAGGGTATATACTTTATATATCTATATACGCCCTGTAGACCCCAGTCTGGGCCCCTGTATCTACATCCCCCTGAGGGTATATACTTTATATATCTATATACGCCCTGTAGACCCCAGTCTGGGCCCCTGTATCTACGTCCCCCAGAGGATATATACTTTATATATCTATATACGCCCTGTAGACCCCAGTCTGTGGCCCCTGTATCTACATCCACCAGAGGGTATATACTTTATATATCTATATACCCCCTGTAGACCCCAGTCTGGCCCCTGTATCTACGTCCCCCTGAGGGTATATACTTTATATATCTATATACGCCCTGTAGACCCCAGTCTGTGGCCCCTGTATCTACGTCCCCCAGAGGGTATATACTTTATATATCTATATACGCCCTGTAGACCCCAGTCTGTGGCCCCTGTATCTGCATCCCCCTGAGGATATATACTTTATATATCTATATACGCCCTGTAGACCCCAGTCTGGGCCCCTGTATCTACATCCACCAGAGGGTATATACTTTATATATCTATATACGCCCTGTAGACCCCAGTCTGTGGCCCCTGTATCTACGTCCCCCTGAGGGTATATACTTTATATATCTATATACGCCCTGTAGACCCCAGTCTGTGGCCCCTGTATCTACATCCCCCTGAGGATATATACTTTATATATCTATATACGCCCTGTAGACCCCAGTCTGTGGCCCCTGTATCTACGTCCCCCTGAGGATATATACTTTATATATCTATATACGCCCTGTAGACCCCAGTCTGTGGCCCCTGTATCTACGTCTCCCTGAGGATATATACTTTATATATCTATATACGCCCTGTAGACCCCAGTCTGGGCCCCTGTATCTACATCCACCAGAGGGTATATACTTTATATATCTATATACGCCCTGTAGACCCCAGTCTGTGGCCCCTGTATCTACGTCCCCCTGAGGGTATATACTTTATATATCTATATACGCCCTGTAGACCCCAGTCTGTGGCCCCTGTATCTACGTCCCCCTGAGGGTATATACTTTATATATCTATATACCCCCTGTAGACCCCAGTCTGTGGCCCCTGTATCTACATCCCCCTGAGGATATATACTTTATATTTCTATATACGGCCTGTAGACCCCAGTCTGTGGCCCCTGTATCTACGTCCCCCTGAGGATATATACTTTATATATCTATATACCCCCTGTAGACCCCAGTCTGGGCCCCTGTATCTACGTCCCCCTGAGGATATATACTTTATATATCTATAGACCCCCTGTAGACCCCAGTCTGTGGCCCCTGTATCTACGTCCCCCTGAGGGTATATACTTTATATATCTATATACGCCCTGTAGACCCCAGTCTGGGCCCCTGTATCTACGTCCCCCAGAGGGTATATACTTTATATATCTATATACCCCCTGTAGACCCCAGTCTGTGGCCCCTGTATCTACGTCCCCCTGAGGGTATATACTTTATATATCTATAGACCCCCTGTAGACCCCAGTCTGGGCCCCTGTATCTACGTCCCCCTGAGGGTATATACTTTATATATCTATATACGCCCTGTAGACCCCAGTCTGGGCCCCTGTATCTACGTCCCCCTGAGGGTATATACTTTATATATCTATATACGCCCTGTAGACCCCAGTCTGGGCCCCTGTATCTACGTCCCCCAGAGGATATATACTTTATATATCTATATACGCCCTGTAGACCCCAGTCTGTGGCCCCTGTATCTACGTCCCCCAGAGGATATATACTTTATATATCTATATACGCCCTGTAGACCCCAGTCTGTGGCCCCTGTATCTACATCCCCCAGAGGGTATATACTTTATATATCTATATACGCCCTGTAGACCCCAGTCTGGTCCCTGTATCTACGTCCCCCAGAGGATATATACTTTATATATCTATATACGCCCTGTAGACCCCAGTCTGTGGCCCCTGTATCTACGTCCCCCTGAGGATATATACTTTATATATCTATAGACCCCCTGTAGACCCCAGTCTGTGGCCCCTGTATCTACGTCCCCCTGAGGGTATATACTTTATATATCTATATACGCCCTGTAGACCCCAGTCTGGGCCCCTGTATCTACATCCCCCTGAGGGTATATACTTTATATATCTATATACGCCCTGTAGACCCCAGTCTGGGCCCCTGTATCTACGTCCCCCAGAGGATATATACTTTATATATCTATATACGCCCTGTAGACCCCAGTCTGGGCCCCTGTATCTACGTCCCCCTGAGGATATATGCTTTATATATCTATATACGCCCTGTAGACCCCAGTCTGTGGCCCCTGTATCTACGTCCCCCTGAGGATATATACTTTATATATCTATATACGCCCTGTAGACCCCAGTCTGTGGCCCCTGTATCTACATCCCCCTGAGGGTATATACTTTATATATCTATATACGCCCTGTAGACCCCAGTCTGGGCCCCTGTATCTACGTCCCCCAGAGGATATATACTTTATATATCTATATACGCCCTGTAGACCCCAGTCTGGGCCCCTGTATCTACATCCACCAGAGGGTATATACTTTATATATCTATATACGCCCTGTAGACCCCAGTCTGTGGCCCCTGTATCTACGTCCCCCAGAGGGTATATACTTTATATATCTATATACGCCCTGTAGACCCCAGTCTGTGGCCCCTGTATCTACGTCCCCCTGAGGGTATATACTTTATATATCTATATACGCCCTGTAGACCCCAGTCTGTGGCCCCTGTATCTACGTCCCCCTGAGGGTATATACTTTATATATCTATATACGCCCTGTAGACCCCAGTCTGTGGCCCCTGTATCTACATCCCCCTGAGGATATATACTTTATATATCTATATACGCCCTGTAGACCCCAGTCTGTGGCCCCTGTATCTACGTCCCCCTGAGGATATATACTTTATATATCTATATACGCCCTGTAGACCCCAGTCTGTGGCCCCTGTATCTACGTCCCCCTGAGGATATATACTTTATATATCTATATACCCCCTGTAGACCCCAGTCTGTGGCCCCTGTATCTACATCCCCCTGAGGATATATACTTTATATATCTATATACGCCCTGTAGACCCCAGTCTGTGGCCCCTGTATCTACGTCCCCCTGAGGATATATACTTTATATATCTATAGACCCCCTGTAGACCCCAGTCTGTGGCCCCTGTATCTACATCCCCCTGAGGATATATACTTTATATATCTATATACGCCCTGTAGACCCCAGTCTGTGGCCCCTGTATCTACGTCCCCCTGAGGGTATATACTTTATATATCTATATACGCCCTGTAGACCCCAGTCTGGGCCCCTGTATCTACGTCCCCCAGAGGGTATATACTTTATATATCTATATACGCCCTGTAGACCCCAGTCTGGGCCCCTGTATCTACATCCCCCAGAGGATATATACTTTATATATCTATATACGCCCTGTAGACCCCAGTCTGTGGCCCCTGTATCTACGTCCCCCTGAGGGTATATACTTTATATATCTATCTACGCCCTGTAGACCCCAGTCTGTGGCCCCTGTATCTACGTCCCCCTGAGGGTATATACTTTATATATCTATATACGCCCTGTAGACCCCAGTCTGTGGCCCCTGTATCTACGTCCCCCTGAGGGTATATACTTTATATATCTATATACGCCCTGTAGACCCCAGTCTGTGGCCCCTGTATCTACGTCCCCCAGAGGGTATATACTTTATATTTCTATATACGCCCTGTAGACCCCAGTCTGGGCCCTGTATCTACGTCCCCCAGAGGATATATACTTTATATATCTATAGACCCCCTGTAGACCCCAGTCTGTGGCCCCTGTATCTACGTCCCCCAGAGGGTATATACTTTATATATCTATAGACCCCCTGTAGACCCCAGTCTGGGCCCCTGTATCTACGTCCCCCAGAGGGTATATACTTTATATATCTATATACGCCCTGTAGACCCCAGTCTGTGGCCCCTGTATCTACGTCCCCCAGAGGATATATACTTTATATATCTATAGACCCCCTGTAGACCCCAGTCTGGTCCCTGTATCTACGTCCCCCTGAGGGTATATACTTTATATATCTATAGACCCCCTGTAGACCCCAGTCTGGGCCCCTGTATCTATGTCCCCCTGAGGGTATATACTTTATATATCTATATACGCCCTGTAGACCCCAGTCTGGGCCCCTGTATCTACGTCCCCCAGAGGATATATACTTTATATATCTATATACCCCCTGTAGACCCCAGTCTGTGGCCCCTGTATCTACATCCCCCTGAGGATATATACTTTATATATCTATATACGCCCTGTAGACCCCAGTCTGTGGCCCCTGTATCTACGTCCCCCAGAGGATATATACTTTATATATCTATATACGCCCTGTAGACCCCAGTCTGGGCCCCTGTATCTACGTCCCCCTGAGGGTATATACTTTATATATCTATATACGCCCTGTAAACCCCAGTCTGTGGCCCCTGTATCTACGTCCCCCAGAGGGTATATACTTTATATATCTATATACGCCCTGTAGACCCCAGTCTGTGGCCCCTGTATCTACATCCCCCTGAGGATATATACTTTATATATCTATATACGCCCTGTAGACCCCAGTCTGTGGCCCCTGTATCTACGTCCCCCTGAGGGTATATACTTTATATATCTATATACGCCCTGTAGACCCCAGTCTGTGGCCCCTGTATCTACGTCCCCCTGAGGGTATATACTTTATATATCTATATACGCCCTGTAGACCCCAGTCTGTGGCCCCTGTATCTACGTCCCCCTGAGGATATATACTTTATATATCTATATACGCCCTGTAGACCCCAGTCTGTGGCCCCTGTATCTACGTCCCCCTGAGGGTATATACTTTATATATCTATAGACCCCCTGTAGACCCCAGTCTGGGCCCCTGTATCTATGTCCCCCTGAGGGTATATACTTTATATATCTATATACGCCCTGTAGACCCCAGTCTGTGGCCCCTGTATCTACGTCCCCCAGAGGGTATATACTTTATATATCTATATACGCCCTGTAGACCCCAGTCTGTGGCCCCTGTATCTACATCCCCCTGAGGATATATACTTTATATATCTATATACGCCCTGTAGACCCCAGTCTGTGGCCCCTGTATCTACGTCCCCCTGAGGGTATATACTTTATATATCTATATACGCCCTGTAGACCCCAGTCTGTGGCCCCTGTATCTACGTCCCCCAGAGGATATATACTTTATATATCTATATACGCCCTGTAGACCCCAGTCTGGGCCCCTGTATCTACGTCCCCCTGAGGGTATATACTTTATATATCTATATACGCCCTGTAGACCCCAGTCTGGGCCCCTGTATCTACGTCCCCCAGAGGGTATATACTTTATATTTCTATATACGCCCTGTAGACCCCAGTCTGGGCCCCTGTATCTACATCCCCCAGAGGGTATATACTTTATATATCTATATACGCCCTGTAGACCCCAGTCTGGGCCCCTGTATCTACATCCCCCAGAGGGTATATACTTTATATATCTATATACGCCCTGTAGACCCCAGTCTGGGCCCCTGTATCTACGTCCCCCTGAGGGTATATACTTTATATATCTATATACGCCCTGTAGACCCCAGTCTGGGCCCCTGTATCTACATCCCCCTGAGGGTATATACTTTATATATCTATATACGCCCTGTAGACCCCAGTCTGTGGCCCCTGTATCTACGTCCCCCAGAGGGTATATACTTTATATATCTATCTACGCCCTGTAGACCCCAGTCTGTGGCCCCTGTATCTACATCCCCCTGAGGGTATATACTTTATATATCTATAGACCCCCTGTAGACCCCAGTCTGGGCCCCTGTATCTACGTCCCCCAGAGGGTATATACTTTATATATCTATATACGCCCTGTAGACCCCAGTCTGTGGCCCCTGTATCTACGTCCCCCTGAGGATATATACTTTATATATCTATATACGCCCTGTAGACCCCAGTCTGGGCCCCTGTATCTACGTCCCCCTGAGGGTATATACTTTATATATCTATATACGCCCTGTAGACCCCAGTCTGGGCCCCTGTATCTACGTCCCCCAGAGGGTATATACTTTATATATCTATATACGCCCTGTAGACCCCAGTCTGGGCCCCTGTATCTACGTCCCCCTGAGGGTATATACTTTATATATCTATATACGCCCTGTAGACCCCAGTCTGGGCCCCTGTATCTACGTCCCCCAGAGGGTATATACTTTATATATCTATATACCCCCTGTAGACCCCAGTCTGTGGCCCCTGTATCTACGTCCCCCTGAGGGTATATACTTTATATATCTATAGACCCCCTGTAGACCCCAGTCTGTGGCCCCTGTATCTACGTCCCCCAGAGGGTATATACTTTATATATCTATATACGCCCTGTAGACCCCAGTCTGGGCCCCTGTATCTACGTCCCCCTGAGGGTATATACTTTATATATCTATATACGCCCTGTAGACCCCAGTCTGTGGCCCCTGTATCTACATCCCCCAGAGGGTATATACTTTATATATCTATATACCCCCTGTAGACCCCAGTCTGGGCCCCTGTATCTACGTCCCCCTGAGGGTATATACTTTATATATCTATATACGCCCTGTAGACCCCAGTCTGGGCCCCTGTATCTACATCCCCCAGAGGATATATACTTTATATATCTATATACCCCCTGTAGACCCCAGTCTGGGCCCTGTATCTACGTCCCCCTGAGGGTATATACTTTATATATCTATAGACCCCCTGTAGACCCCAGTCTGTGGCCCCTGTATCTACGTCCCCCTGAGGGTATATACTTTATATATCTATATACGCCCTGTAGACCCCAGTCTGTGGCCCCTGTATCTACGTCCCCCAGAGGGTATATACTTTATATTTCTATATACGCCCTGTAGACCCCAGTCTGTGGCCCCTGTATCTACGTCCCCCTGAGGGTATATACTTTATATATCTATATACGCCCTGTAGACCCCAGTCTGTGGCCCCTGTATCTACGTCCCCCAGAGGGTATATACTTTATATTTCTATATACGCCCTGTAGACCCCAGTCTGTGGCCCCTGTATCTACGTCCCCCTGAGGGTATATACTTTATATATCTATATACGCCCTGTAGACCCCAGTCTGTGGTCCCTGTATCTACGTCCCCCAGAGGATATATACTTTATATATCTATATACGCCCTGTAGACCCCAGTCTGTGGCCCCTGTATCTACGTCCCCCTGAGGATATATACTTTATATATCTATAGACCCCCTGTAGACCCCAGTCTGTGGCCCCTGTATCTACGTCCCCCAGAGGGTATATACTTTATATATCTATATACGCCCTGTAGACCCCAGTCTGTGGCCCCTGTATCTACGTCCCCCTGAGGGTATATACTTTATATATCTATATACGCCCTGTAGACCCCAGTCTGTGGCCCCTGTATCTACGTCCCCCTGAGGGTATATACTTTATATATCTATATACGCCCTGTAGACCCCAGTCTGTGGCCCCTGTATCTACGTCCCCCAGAGGGTATATACTTTATATATCTATATACGCCCTGTAGACCCCAGTCTGTGGCCCCTGTATCTACATCCCCCTGAGGGTATATACTTTATATATCTATAGACCCCCTGTAGACCCCAGTCTGTGGCCCCTGTATCTACGTCCCCCTGAGGGTATATACTTTATATATCTATATACGCCCTGTAGACCCCAGTCTGTGGCCCCTGTATCTACGTCCCCCTGAGGGTATATACTTTATATATCTATATACGCCCTGTAAACCCCAGTCTGGGCCCCTGTATCTACATCCCCCAGAGGGTATATACTTTATATATCTATATACCCCCTGTAGACCCCAGTCTGTGGCCCCTGTATCTACGTCCCCCAGAGGGTATATACTTTATATATCTATATACGCCCTGTAGACCCCAGTCTGTGGCCCCTGTATCTACGTCCCCCTGAGGGTATATACTTTATATATCTATATACGCCCTGTAGACCCCAGTCTGTGGTCCCTGTATCTACGTCCCCCAGAGGGTATATACTTTATATATCTATATACGCCCTGTAGACCCCAGTCTGTGGCCCCTGTATCTACGTCCCCCTGAGGGTATATACTTTATATATCTATATACGCCCTGTAGACCCCAGTCTGTGGCCCCTGTATCTACGTCCCCCTGAGGGTATATACTTTATATATCTATATACGCCCTGTAAACCCCAGTCTGGGCCCCTGTATCTACATCCCCCAGAGGGTATATACTTTATATATCTATATACCCCCTGTAGACCCCAGTCTGTGGCCCCTGTATCTACGTCCCCCAGAGGGTATATACTTTATATATCTATATACGCCCTGTAGACCCCAGTCTGTGGCCCCTGTATCTACGTCCCCCTGAGGGTATATACTTTATATATCTATATACGCCCTGTAGACCCCAGTCTGTGGTCCCTGTATCTACGTCCCCCAGAGGGTATATACTTTATATATCTATATACGCCCTGTAGACCCCAGTCTGTGGCCCCTGTATCTACGTCCCCCAGAGGGTATATACTTTATATATCTATATACGCCCTGTAGACCCCAGTCTGGTCCCTGTATCTACGTCCCCCTGAGGGTATATACTTTATATATCTATATACGCCCTGTAGACCCCAGTCTGGGCCCCTGTATCTACGTCCCCCAGAGGGTATATACTTTATATATCTATATACGCCCTGTAGACCCCAGTCTGTGGCCCCTGTATCTACATCCCCCTGAGGATATATACTTTATATATCTATATACGCCCTGTAGACCCCAGTCTGTGGCCCCTGTATCTACGTCCCCCTGAGGATATATACTTTATATATCTATATACGCCCTGTAGACCCCAGTCTGGTCCCTGTATCTACGTCCCCCTGAGGGTATATACTTTATATATCTATATACGCCCTGTAGACCCCAGTCTGGGCCCCTGTATCTACGTCCCCCAGAGGGTATATACTTTATATATCTATATACGCCCTGTAGACCCCAGTCTGTGGCCCCTGTATCTACATCCCCCTGAGGATATATACTTTATATATCTATATACGCCCTGTAGACCCCAGTCTGTGGCCCCTGTATCTACATCCCCCTGAGGATATATACTTTATATATCTATATACGCCCTGTAGACCCCAGTCTGTGGCCCCTGTATCTACGTCCCCCAGAGGATATATACTTTATATATCTATATACGCCCTGTAGACCCCAGTCTGTGGCCCCTGTATCTACGTCCCCCAGAGGATATATACTTTATATATCTATATACCCCCTGTAGACCCCAGTCTGGTCCCTGTATCTACGTCCCCCAGAGGGTATATACTTTATATATCTATATACGCCCTGTAGACCCCAGTCTGTGGCCCCTGTATCTACGTCCCCCAGAGGGTATATACTTTATATATCTATAGACCCCCTGTAGACCCCAGTCTGGTCCCTGTATCTACGTCCCCCTGAGGGTATATACTTTATATATCTATATACGCCCTGTAGACCCCAGTCTGGGCCCCTGTATCTACGTCCCCCAGAGGGTATATACTTTATATATCTATATACGCCCTGTAGACCCCAGTCTGTGGCCCCTGTATCTACATCCCCCTGAGGATATATACTTTATATATCTATATACGCCCTGTAGACCCCAGTCTGTGGCCCCTGTATCTACGTCCCCCAGAGGATATATACTTTATATATCTATATACGCCCTGTAGACCCCAGTCTGTGGCCCCTGTATCTACGTCCCCCTGAGGATATATACTTTATATATCTATATACGCCCTGTAGACCCCAGTCTGGCCCCTATATCTACGTCCCCCTGAGGGTATATACTTTATATATCTATATACGCCCTGTAGATGTAGACCCCAGTCTGGGCCCCTGTATCTACATCCCCCAGAGGGTATATACTTTATATATCTATATACGCCCTGTAGACCCCAGTCTGTGGCCCCTGTATCTACATCCCCCTGAGGGTATATACTTTATATATCTATATACGCCCTGTAGACCCCAGTCTGGGCCCCTGTATCTACGTCCCCCTGAGGGTATATACTTTATATATCTATATACGCCCTGTAGACCCCAGTCTGTGGCCCCTGTATCTACGTCCCCCAGAGGGTATATACTTTATATATCTATATACGCCCTGTAGACCCCAGTCTGTGGCCCCTGTATCTACGTCCCCCTGAGGATATATACTTTATATATCTATAGACCCCCTGTAGACCCCAGTCTGTGGCCCCTGTATCTACGTCCCCCTGAGGGTATATACTTTATATATCTATATACGCCCTGTAGACCCCAGTCTGTGGCCCCTGTATCTACGTCCCCCTGAGGATATATACTTTATATATCTATAGACCCCCTGTAGACCCCAGTCTGTGGCCCCTGTATCTACGTCCCCCTGAGGGTATATACTTTATATATCTATATACGCCCTGTAGACCCCAGTCTGTGGTCCCTGTATCTACGTCCCCCTGAGGGTATATACTTTATATATCTATATACGCCCTGTAGACCCCAGTCTGGGCCCCTGTATCTACGTCCCCCTGAGGATATATACTTTATATATCTATATACGCCCTGTAGACCCCAGTCTGTGGCCCCTGCATCTACGTCCCCCTGAGGGTATATACTTTATATATCTATATACGCCCTGTAGACCCCAGTCTGTGGCCCCTGTATCTACGTCCCCCTGAGGATATATACTTTATATATCTATATACGCCCTGTAGACCCCAGTCTGTGGCCCCTGTATCTACGTCCCCCAGAGGGTATATACTTTATATATCTATATACGCCCTGTAGACCCCAGTCTGTGGCCCCTGTATCTACGTCCCCCAGAGGGTATATACTTTATATATCTATAGACCCCCTGTAGACCCCAGTCTGGGCCCCTGTATCTACGTCCCCCTGAGGGTATATACTTTATATATCTATATACGCCCTGTAGACCCCAGTCTGTGGCCCCTGTATCTACATCCCCCTGAGGGTATATACTTTATATATCTATATACGCCCTGTAGACCCCAGTCTGTGGCCCCTGTATCTACGTCCCCCTGAGGGTATATACTTTATATATCTATATACGCCCTGTAGACCCCAGTCTGGGCCCCTGTATCTACGTCCCCCTGAGGGTATATACTTTATATATCTATATACGCCCTGTAGACCCCAGTCTGGGCCCCTGTATCTACGTCCCCCTGAGGGTATATACTTTATATATCTATATACGCCCTGTAGACCCCAGTCTGTGGCCCCTGTATCTACGTCCCCCTGAGGGTATATACTTTATATATCTATATACGCCCTGTAGACCCCAGTCTGTGGCCCCTGTATCTACGTCTCCCTGAGGGTATATACTTTATATATCTATATACGCCCTGTAGACCCCAGTCTGTGGCCCCTGTATCTACGTCCCCCTGAGGGTATATACTTTATATATCTATATACGCCCTGTAGACCCCAGTCTGTGGCCCCTGTATCTACGTCCCCCTGAGGGTATATACTTTATATATCTATAGACCCCCTGTAGACCCCAGTCTGTGGCCCCTGTATCTACGTCCCCCTGAGGATATATACTTTATATATCTATATACGCCCTGTAGACCCCAGTCTGTGGCCCCTGTATCTACGTCCCCCTGAGGGTATATACTTTATATATCTATATACGCCCTGTAGACCCCAGTCTGGGCCCCTGTATCTACGTCCCCCTGAGGGTATATACTTTATATATCTATATACGCCCTGTAGACCCCAGTCTGTGGCCCCTGTATCTACGTCCCCCTGAGGGTATATACTTTATATATCTATAGACCCCCTGTAGACCCCAGTCTGTGGCCCCTGTATCTACGTCCCCCTGAGGGTATATACTTTATATATCTATATACGCCCTGTAGACCCCAGTCTGTGGCCCCTGTATCTACGTCCCCCAGAGGATATATACTTTATATATCTATATACGCCCTGTAGACCCCAGTCTGTGGCCCCTGTATCTACATCCCCCTGAGGGTATATACTTTATATATCTATATACGCCCTGTAGACCCCAGTCTGTGGCCCCTGTATCTACATCCCCCTGAGGGTATATACTTTATATATCTATATACGCCCTGTAGACCCCAGTCTGGGCCCCTGTATCTACGTCCCCCTGAGGGTATATACTTTATATATCTATATACGCCCTGTAGACCCCAGTCTGGGCCCCTGTATCTACATCCCCCTGAGGGTATATACTTTATATATCTATATACGCCCTGTAGACCCCAGTCTGGGCCCCTGTATCTACATCCCCCAGAGGATATATACTTTATATATCTATATACGCCCTGTAGACCCCAGTCTGTGGCCCCTGTATCTACGTCCCCCTGAGGGTATATACTTTATATATCTATATACGCCCTGTAGACCCCAGTCTGGGCCCCTGTATCTACGTCCCCCAGAGGATATATACTTTATATATCTATATACGCCCTGTAGACCCCAGTCTGGGCCCCTGTATCTACATCCCCCTGAGGGTATATACTTTATATATCTATATACGCCCTGTAGACCCCAGTCTGGGCCCCTGTATCTACGTCCCCCTGAGGGTATATACTTTATATATCTATATACGCCCTGTAGACCCCAGTCTGGGCCCCTGTATCTACGTCCCCCAGAGGATATATACTTTATATATCTATATACGCCCTGTAGACCCCAGTCTGGGCCCCTGTATCTACGTCCCCCTGAGGGTATATACTTTATATATCTATATACGCCCTGTAGACCCCAGTCTGGGCCCCTGTATCTACATCCCCCAGAGGATATATACTTTATATATCTATATACCCCCTGTAGACCCCAGTCTGGGCCCCTGTATCTACATCCCCCAGAGGATATATACTTTATATATCTATATACGCCCTGTAGACCCCAGTCTGGGCCCCTGTATCTACATCCCCCAGAGGATATATACTTTATATATCTATATACGCCCTGTAGACCCCAGTCTGGCCCCTGTAGCTGCATCCCACTGAGGGTATATACTTTATATATCTATATACGCCCTGTAGACCCCAGTCTGTGGCCCCTGTATCTACGTCCCCCTGAGGGTATATACTTTATATATCTATATACGCCCTGTAGACCCCAGTCTGGGCCCCTGTATCTACATCCCCCAGAGGATATATACTTTATATATCTATATACGCCCTGTAGACCCCAGTCTGGGCCCCTGTATCTACATCCCCCAGAGGGTATATACTTTATATATCTATATACGCCCTGTAGACCCCAGTCTGTGGTCCCTGTATCTACGTCCCCCTGAGGATATATACTTTATATATCTATATACGCCCTGTAGACCCCAGTCTGTGGCCCCTGTATCTACGTCCCCCAGAGGGTATATACTTTATATATCTATATACCCCCTGTAGACCCCAGTCTGGGCCCCTGTATCTACATCCCCCAGAGGATATATACTTTATATATCTATATACGCCCTGTAGACCCCAGTCTGGGCCCCTGTATCTACATCCCCCAGAGGGTATATACTTTATATATCTATATACGCCCTGTAGACCCCAGTCTGGGCCCCTGTATCTACATCCCCCTGAGGGTATATACTTTATATATCTATATACCCCCTGTAGACCCCAGTCTGTGGCCCCTGTATCTACGTCCCCCAGAGGGTATATACTTTATATATCTATATACGCCCTGTAGACCCCAGTCTGTGGCCCCTGTATCTACGTCCCCCTGAGGATATATACTTTATATATCTATATACGCCCTGTAGACCCCAGTCTGTGGCCCCTGTATCTACGTCCCCCTGAGGGTATATACTTTATATATCTATATACGCCCTGTAGACCCCAGTCTGTGGCCCCTGTATCTACGTCCCCCTGAGGGTATATACTTTATATATCTATATACGCCCTGTAGACCCCAGTCTGGGCCCCTGTATCTACGTCCCCCTGAGGGTATATACTTTATATATCTATATACGCCCTGTAGACCCCAGTCTGTGGCCCCTGTATCTACGTCCCCCTGAGGGTATATACTTTATATATCTATATACGCCCTGTAGACCCCAGTCTGGGCCCTGTATCTACATCCCCCTGAGGGTATATACTTTATATATCTATATACCCCCTGTAGACCCCAGTCTGTGGCCCCTGTATCTACGTCCCCCTGAGGGTATATACTTTATATATCTATATACGCCCTGTAGACCCCAGTCTGGGCCCCTGTATCTACGTCCCCCTGAGGGTATATACTTTATATATCTATAGACCCCCTGTAGACCCCAGTCTGTGGCCCCTGTATCTACGTCCCCCTGAGGGTATATACTTTATATATCTATATACGCCCTGTAGACCCCAGTCTGTGGCCCCTGTATCTACGTCCCCCTGAGGGTATATACTTTATATATCTATATACGCCCTGTAGACCCCAGTCTGGCCCCTGTATCTACGTCCCCCAGAGGGTATATACTTTATATATCTATATACGCCCTGTAGACCCCAGTCTGTGGCCCCTGTATCTACATCCCCCTGAGGGTATATACTTTATATATCTATATACGCCCTGTAGACCCCAGTCTGTGGCCCCTGTATCTACGTCCCCCTGAGGGTATATACTTTATATATCTATATACGCCCTGTAGACCCCAGTCTGTGGCCCCTGTATCTACGTCCCCCTGAGGGTATATACTTTATATATCTATATACGCCCTGTAGACCCCAGTCTGTGGCCCCTGTATCTACGTCCCCCTGAGGATATATACTTTATATATCTATATACGCCCTGTAGACCCCAGTCTGTGGCCCCTGTATCTACGTCCCCCTGAGGGTATATACTTTATATATCTATATACGCCCTGTAGACCCCAGTCTGTGGCCCCTGTATCTACGTCCCCCTGAGGGTATATACTTTATATATCTATATACGCCCTGTAGACCCCAGTCTGTGGCCCCTGTATCTACGTCCCCCTGAGGATATATACTTTATATATCTATATACGCCCTGTAGACCCCAGTCTGTGGCCCCTGTATCTACGTCCCCCTGAGGGTATATACTTTATATATCTATATACGCCCTGTAGACCCCAGTCTGTGGCCCCTGTATCTACGTCCCCCTGAGGGTATATACTTTATATATCTATATACGCCCTGTAGACCCCAGTCTGTGGCCCCTGTATCTACGTCCCCCTGAGGGTATATACTTTATATATCTATATACGCCCTGTAGACCCCAGTCTGTGGCCCCTGTATCTACGTCCCCCTGAGGATATATACTTTATATATCTATATACGCCCTGTAGACCCCAGTCTGTGGCCCCTGTATCTACGTCCCCCTGAGGGTATATACTTTATATATCTATAGACCCCCTGTAGACCCCAGTCTGTGGCCCCTGTATCTACGTCCCCCAGAGGGTATATACTTTATATATCTATATACGCCCTGTAGACCCCAGTCTGGGCCCCTGTATCTACGTCCCCCTGAGGATATATACTTTATATATCTATATACGCCCTGTAGACCCCAGTCTGTGGCCCCTGTATCTACGTCCCCCTGAGGGTATATACTTTATATATCTATATACGCCCTGTAGACCCCAGTCTGTGGCCCCTGTATCTACGTCCCCCTGAGGGTATATACTTTATATATCTATATACGCCCTGTAGACCCCAGTCTGTGGCCCCTGTATCTACGTCCCCCAGAGAATATATACTTTATATATCTATATACGCCCTGTAGACCCCAGTCTGTGGCCCCTGTATCTACGTCCCCCTGAGGGTATATACTTTATATATCTATATACGCCCTGTAGACCCCAGTCTGGGCCCTGTATCTACATCCCCCTGAGGGTATATACTTTATATATCTATATACCCCCTGTAGACCCCAGTCTGTGGCCCCTGTATCTACGTCCCCCTGAGGGTATATACTTTATATATCTATATACGCCCTGTAGACCCCAGTCTGGGCCCCTGTATCTACGTCCCCCTGAGGGTATATACTTTATATATCTATAGACCCCCTGTAGACCCCAGTCTGTGGCCCCTGTATCTACGTCCCCCTGAGGGTATATACTTTATATATCTATATACGCCCTGTAGACCCCAGTCTGTGGCCCCTGTATCTACGTCCCCCTGAGGGTATATACTTTATATATCTATATACGCCCTGTAGACCCCAGTCTGGCCCCTGTATCTACGTCCCCCAGAGGGTATATACTTTATATATCTATATACGCCCTGTAGACCCCAGTCTGTGGCCCCTGTATCTACATCCCCCTGAGGGTATATACTTTATATATCTATATACGCCCTGTAGACCCCAGTCTGTGGCCCCTGTATCTACGTCCCCCTGAGGGTATATACTTTATATATCTATATACGCCCTGTAGACCCCAGTCTGTGGCCCCTGTATCTACGTCCCCCTGAGGATATATACTTTATATATCTATAGACCCCCTGTAGACCCCAGTCTGGTCCCTGTATCTACGTCCCCCAGAGGGTATATACTTTATATATCTATATACGCCCTGTAGACCCCAGTCTGTGGCCCCTGTATCTACGTCCCCCAGAGGGTATATACTTTATATATCTATATACGCCCTGTAGACCCCAGTCTGTGGCCCCTGTATCTACGTCCCCCTGAGGATATATACTTTATATATCTATATACGCCCTGTAGACCCCAGTCTGTGGCCCCTGTATCTACGTCCCCCTGAGGGTATATACTTTATATATCTATATACGCCCTGTAGACCCCAGTCTGGCCCCTGTATCTACGTCCCCCAGAGGGTATATACTTTATATATCTATATACGCCCTGTAGACCCCAGTCTGTGGCCCCTGTATCTACGTCCCCCAGAGGGTATATACTTTATATATCTATATACGCCCTGTAGACCCCAGTCTGTGGCTCCTGTATCTACGTCCCCCTGAGGGTATATACTTTATATATCTATATACGCCCTGTAGACCCCAGTCTGGGCCCCTGTATCTACGTCCCCCTGAGGATATATACTTTATATATCTATATACGCCCTGCAGAGATTTTGGGGGCTTTGGGGGGCTGCAGGGAGATCCGTCGTCCTATACAGGGTCACTGCTTACTAGCAATTCCCTGGGAACGGTGCGGTGGATTTAGATCTTATTTTTGAGCCTTTTTAACCCTTCAGTCTCAGATTTATAGTTGTTAATCCGCTTTTCAGATGCGCCGGAGCGGGGGCCGCAAGCGCCAAATTACCTGGCAACCGCAGATCGTCAGAAACCCGACCCCGGAGCCGAGGACAAAGAGCCGAGCGACTCTGCAGCGTCAGAAGCGTCACTGATCCCTCGGCGGTGAGCGCGGCCTTGTCCCGGGGCGGGACGGTGGGGAGCGGCGGCCCCTGGTACACGTTGGCACTGGATGTTGTAAGACGTTACTGACCCCCGGCAGCGGCGCAGAAATGGGCGACGGCGTCTAAAATTCTGCAACGTCCGTTCCTGTCTGCCCGACTTGCTTTACCGCGGACCATTGGCCCCTGGGGGCCGCCATTATGTGCCATTAATACCAGCGGGTACAGAAGTGGCGCCAGTGATGATCTCGTCCCTTGCATGAATATTTGGGGGAAGAGCTGGAATCGGCGGTGTAAACAATGGCGCACCCTGTGGTTAATACCCCGCCGGACCCTGCAGTGACGGCCGAGGGGGGATTTGAATATCTCCGGTGCTGGACACATGCAAAGCTCGGCAGACGATCCCGCCGTGTGGAAAGAATGAGGAGATAAACAAATCGCGTGGAAACGTTCCCGGGACGGACGCGTGTGATGGCCGATGTGACCATATAGAGCGGAGCGCCGGGGGGTCGGCACGGAGGACACCGCAGAGGGGCAACAGCCGGGCACAAACTCCGCACAAGGGTCCCGAGCTTTAACCCCTTACTTAACCCGTCTCACTCTTTATTTTCACTTTTTACCGTTCTTAAAAATCTCCGCTTGCTGTCAGTGAACGGATTACTCCCAGATCTCACAGCGGATCGGTTGTCACAAATGTATCTAATCTAATAATGATACATTTCACCTGCACTGATACATTGTAGCAAACCCTCAGCTGTGAGACGGACAGCAAGCAGAGCTCTTAAAGATCCGGAATTAGATCTTCATCTTTGGAACGGTTACACAACTTTCCGCTATACAGAGAAGACGCTTCATGTGCTCCCGGGACCCCTGTACAAGCTTCTCTGGGGTCCGCTGGACGCGCTGGGGCTACACTTATATCTCGGAGCCGCTTTATTGCGTCCTCTTCAGCCGCAGTTTTATCTTCAGCTTCGCGGTCGCGTGATTGGAAAAAAACAAATATAAAGCCGAATCCGCGAGAGACGAAAAAGTGAGGAGCAAATAAGAGTTATAACGGAGTCGGAGCGTAATAAGACGAGCGGCTGAAGGTCACAAGGCGGCAAAATCAGGACTAAAGACGGGAAAAGTGTAAAAACCTCTAATTACTGCACGGTCACAGCGACAAACTGTGCAGCTACCAGTAATGGCTGATAACAGAGAGTAATAGATTGTAGGGCTGGTGACTGGGAGGATAAAACCCAATAAAATAATGTTATAACTTGTATATTTCTGTACGTGTTTAGGCCGATATTAACATCTACTGGAGTCCAGACGGATGAAGAGATTGTTAAAGGATCAGAGATGGAAAAAGCATTCTCAAAGGTAAGAAACGGATATTAACTACTATAACACCGCCCCTATGTACAAGAATATAACTACTATAATACTGCCCCTATGTACAAGAATATAACTACTATAATACTGCTCCTATGTACAAGAATATAACTACTATAATACTGCCCCTATGTACAAGAATATAACTACTATAATACTGCCCCTATGTACAAGAATATAACTACTATAATACTACCCCTATGTACAAGAATATAACTACTATAATACTGCCCCTATGTACAGGAATATAACTACTATAATACTGCCCCCTATGTACAAGAATATAACTACTATAATACTGCCCCCTATGTACAAGAATATAACTACTATAATACTGCTCCTATGTACAAGACTATAACTACTATAATACTGCCCCCTATGTACAAGAATATAACTACTATAATACTGCCCCCTATGTACAAGACTATAACTACTATAATACTGCTCCTATGTACAAGAATATAACTACTATAATACTGCTCCTATATACAAGAATATAACTACTATAATACTGCTCCTATGTACAAGAATATAACTACTATAATACTGCCCCTATGTACAAGAATATAACTACTATAATACTGCTCCTATGTACAAGAATATAACTACTATAATACTGCTCCTATATACAAGAATATAACTACTATAATACTGCTGCTATGTACAAGAATATAACTGCTATAATACTGCCCCTATGTACATGAATATAACTACTATAATACTGCTCCTATATACAAGAATATAACTACTATAATACTGCCCCTATGTACAAGAATATAACTACTATAATACTGCTCCTATGTACAAGAATATAACTACTATAATACTGCTCCTATGTACAAGAATATAACTAATATAATACTGCTCCTATGTACAAGAATATAACTACTATAATACTGCCCCCTATGTACAGGAATATAACTAATATAATACTGCCCCCTATGTACAGGAATATAACCAATATAATACTGCCCCTATGTACAAGAATATAACTACTATAATACTGCTCCTATGTACAAGAATATAACTACTATAATACTGCCCCTATGTACAAGAATATAACTACTATAATACTGCTCCTATGTACAAGAATATAACTAATATAATACTGCTCCTATGTACAAGAATATAACTACTATAATACTGCCCCCTATATACAAGAATATAACTACTATAATACTGCCCCTATGTACAAGAATATAACTACTATAATACTGCCCCTATATACAAGAATATAACTACTATAATACTGCTCCCTATATACAAGAATATAACTACTACAATACTGCCCCTATGTACAAGAATATAACTACTATAATACTGCTCCTATATACAAGAATATAACTACTATAATACTGCTTCTATGTACAAGAATATAACTACTATAATACTGCTCCCTATATACAAGAATATAACTACTATAATACTGCTCCTATGTACAAGAATATAACTACTATAATACTGCCCCCTATATACAAGAATATAACTACTATAACACTGCTCCTATGTACAGGAATATAACTACTACAATACTGCCCCTATGTACAAGAATATAACTACTATAATACTGCTCCTATGTACAAGAATATAACTACTATAATACTGCCCCTATGTACAAGAATATAACTACTATAATACTGCCCCTATGTACAAGAATATAACTACTATAATACTGCCCCTATGTACAAGAATATAACTACTATAATACTGCCCCTATGTACAAGAATATAACTACTATAATACTGCTCCCTATATACAAGAATATAACTACTACAATACTGCCCCTATGTACAAGAATATAACTACTATAATACTGCTCCTATATACAAGAATATAACTACTATAATACTGCTTCTATGTACAAGAATATAACTACTATAATACTGCCCCTATATACAAGAATATAACTACTATAATACTGCTCCCTATATACAAGAATATAACTACTACAATACTGCCCCTATGTACAAGAATATAACTACTATAATACTGCTCCTATATACAAGAATATAACTACTATAATACTGCTTCTATGTACAAGAATATAACTACTATAATACTGCTCCCTATATACAAGAATATAACTACTATAATACTGCTCCTATGTACAAGAATATAACTACTATAATACTGCCCCCTATATACAAGAATATAACTACTATAACACTGCTCCTATGTACAGGAATATAACTACTACAATACTGCCCCTATGTACAAGAATATAACTACTATAATACTGCTCCTATGTACAAGAATATAACTACTATAATACTGCCCCTATGTACAAGAATATAACTACTATAATACTGCCCCTATGTACAAGAATATAACTACTATAATACTGCCCCTATGTACAAGAATATAACTACTATAATACTGCCCCTATGTACAAGAATATAACTACTACAATACTGCCCCTATGTACAAGAATATAACTACTATAATACTGCCCCTATGTACAAGAATATAACTACTATAATACTGCCCCCTATGTACAAGAATATAACTACTATAATACTGCCCCTATGTACAAGAATATAACTACTATAACACTGCTCCTATATACAAGAATATAACTACTATAATACTGCCTCCTATGTACAAGAATATAACTACTATAATACTGTGATTTTAATGCACTTTAAGCCTGTGACTGTCACTGGTATGAATCACCCGTTTTTGTGTCTATGGATATGAAGATGGACTTTGGATTTATGTGCTTTTAACGAATATGGAATAAAAGGTATTTTTTATGGACATCACCCGCGCTGGACTTCTGCTTTTTCTTACTATAATACTGCTCCTATGTACAAGAATATAACTACTATAATACTGCCCCTATGTACAAGAATATAACTACTATAATACTGCTCCTATGTACAAGAATATAACTACTATAATACTGCTCCTATGTACAAGACTATAACTACTATAATACTGCCTCTATGTACAAGAATATAACTACTATAATACTGCTCCTATGTACAAGAATATAACTACTATAATACTGCTCCTATGTACAAGAATATAACTACTATAATACTGCTCCTATGTACAAGAATATAACTACTATAATACTGCCCCATATGTACAAGAATATAACTACTATAATACTGCTCCTATGTACAAGAATATAACTACTATAATACTGCCCCCTATGTACAAGAATATAACTACTATAATACTGCCCCTATGTACAAGAATATAACTACTATAATACTGCTCCTATGTACAAGAATATAACTACTATAACACTGCTCCTATGTACAAGAATATAACTACTATAATACTGCCCTCCATGTATAGTAACGGGTCACTGATCCCTGTGATATGTGATGACTTGTTGGCATTGATGTGTTTTGGCCGTTGATTCCCCCGTTCCCGTTTACAGTCCCAGAAGCCTCAGTGTATAGCGGTTTTATTTCCCAAACTGTATAATAAAGCCCCCCAGTACGCCATCTACTTCTCATGGAGACGGCTTTGTGGCAGGGGTTTTCTTCAGTGACCTCTAACGCTATGGGGTCGGAGGCGCTGGAGGAGGATCGGGCGGTCACCTCAGGCTCCACTGTCACCCATTCCTTGCGGTGCCCCTGGCAGCAGAGGGGTTAACGTGTCCGGGGCGATGATCACTGTTTAGTGTAATAATCTGAAGTGTTTCTCTAAGATTCGTCTCTTAAGAGCCGCGACTTCAGCTACTTGTGTCAGGAGCGTAAATCTTCCCGTCCTCGGCTGTGACGAGTCAGAAAGAGATGGAAATACACAAATTCCTCCAGCGCCGGGGAAGGAGCGCCGCGGCGAAACGCCATTAACGCTTTGTGGGAAAGGTGCAGAAAAAGTGACCGGATGAAGAGGTCTTGGAAATGATTCTTATAGAGCCTAAAATCCGACCTTCCCCAAATACTTCTCGCTCCTGAAGTTCGGGCCATCCTCAGCGAGCAGCTCGGGCGCTGACGTGTTTTTTTTGCGCTGACGCGTTTTTTTGCGCTGCCATATTTCTCTGCTCCTCGGAGCTCTGGCTACACGCAGCCGGTGATTCACCTTCTTACAATTGGTCATTTCCATGTTGGGCAGTTAAAGGGGCAGATGAGCTCCTCGCCTCCTGTTCTGCCGCTTTCCCCCCGGTGACGGACCCTGCACAATATTCTCGCCTGTGACTGCAGACATTCAAATCAAACGGCAAAAATAGCCAGAATTTGCATGAAGTGAATGATGAGCGCTGAACTCCGTCCTCGCATCATTACTGCTTCCTCTTTTTTTTTTTTTTTTTGAAGCTTCATTTACTAAATACAAACCACAAAGTGTCATTATTAAAGGGCCGGTAACCCTGAGGTCTGACCCTTCTAGTGCTCCGGCACGGATAAATCGCAGAAAGTACTTTACTACAGACTCTGATGTTAGAAGTCGGTGGATGTTGCTCTTTAGTCTCTCTGCTACTGAGCTTGTTCTAATACCCAACATCCAGTGTGAACAAGCGCAGCTGCAGTGTAAGGCTTGTCCCACACGTCCAGATAATTCTGGTACCGGAATTATCAGTGTCCGTGTGCTTACATTGAACATCAGTGTGACACATGTGCGGCAGCCGTGTGCCGACTGAGGACATCACGGACCGTGCAGGAGACAGCGCTACAGTTAAGCACTGTCCCCCCCGCATGCGGTGCTGAAGCCGGAATTCATCCCTTCTTCCCAGCAGCGTTCGCTGGTAAGAACGAATGAAAAATCTTTTTTTATTTATTTTTTAAAATAAAGTTGCCGGTAATCTGCCCCCTCCCACCCCCCGTGCACCCGCCCTCTGGCCTTAAAATACTTACCCAGCTCCCTCGGCGCTTCCAACCTCTCAGCGTCGCATCTCTTCCTGTATGAGCGGTCACGTGGTGCCGCTTATTACAGTAATGAATATGCGGCTACACCCCTATGGGAGGTGGAGCCGCATATTCATTACTGTAATAAGCGGCACCACATGACCGCTCATACAGGACAAGCAGCGACGCTGAGAGGATGGAGGCGCCGAGGGAGCTGGGTAAGTATTTTAATGCCAGCGGGCGGGTGCACGGGGGGTGGGAGGGGGCAGATTACCGGCAACTTTATTTTAAAAAATAAATAAATAAAAAAAGATTTTTCATTCGTTCTTACCAGCGAACGCTGCTGGGAAGAAGGGATGAATTCCGGCTTCAGCACCGCATGCGGGGGGGACAGTGCTTACAGTAGCGCTGTCTCCTGCACGGCACATGGACTGCACACGGACAACATCCGTGTGTGGAACGTGTTTTACACGGACCCATTGACTTTAATGGGTCCGTGTAATCCGTGCGCTCCCACAAACACTGACATGTCTCCGTGTTTTCCAAACGGACACACGGTCCGTGAAAAAGGTGGTGGGATCAACAGAGCACGAGTTCTGCAGCTGCCCCCTCCCCCCAATAAACCAGGAGCTCCAGCTTCAAAGTAAAGGCCAAGAAGTACCCAGCTTTCCCCAGTAGGGATGCATTCTCCAAGTATTGAATGGGGTCTGGGTAAGCAGAGTGACTTCTCCCAGGAACAGAACAGATACAGCTGTGACTGAGAAATATCATGGCGGAGATTAACCCTTCATTATGTTCTGATGTTGCAGGAGATATACAGGCCCGATCATCCGGAGTCTGCGGACACAGCCAGGTCAGAAAACTCAAATTTGGAACATATTCGTTTCTTTATTCTTTCTTCTAATTATTTCTTGTTCTCTTGCAGCATTTCTGTAATTTCTCAAATATCAACCATTGGGGCGGCCATTGATAACACCTTCGAGTCATCGGGTAGGTAGTGGATCCTTAGAGAGGAATATGCATTGTGGTCTGTCTGTTTTAGAAGGGTGTACATCTGTTTTTAGTGAGCTCCCTCTAGTGGTAGTTGTATAAATCTGTATGTAGTGGTGGCTGTATAAATCTGTATGTAGTGAGCTCCCCCTAGTGGTGGCTGTATAAATCTGTATGCAGTGAGCTCCCCCTAGTGGTGGCTGTATAAATCTGTATGTAGTGAGCTCCCTCTAGTGGTAGTTGTATAAATCTGTATGTAGTGAGCTCCCTCTAGTGGTGACTGTATAAATCTGTATGTAGTGAGCTCCCCCTAGTGGTGACTATAAATCTGTATGTAGTGAGCTCCCCCTAGTGGTGACTATAAATCTGTATGTAGTGAGCTCCCCCTAGTGGTGGCTGTATAAATCTGTATGTAGTGAGCTCCCCCTAGTGGTGACTATAAATCTGTATGTAGTGAGCTCCCCCTAGTGGTGACTATAAATCTGTATGTAGTGAGCTCCCTCTAGTGGTGACTGTATATAGCTGTATGTACTGGGCTCCTCCTAGTGGTGACTGTATAAATCTGTATGTAGTGAGCTCCCTCTAGTGGTGACTGTATATATCTGTATGTAGTGAGCTCCCTCTAGTGGTGACTGTATATAGCTGTATGTAGTGAGCTCCCTCTAGTGGTGACTGTATATAGCTGTATGTACTGGGCTCCTCCTAGTGGTGACTGTATAAATCTGTATGTAGTGAGCTCCCTCTAGTGGTGACTGTATATATCTGTATGTAGTGAGCTCCCTCTAGTGGTGACTGTATATATCTGTATGTAGTGAGCTCCCTCTAGTGGTGACTGTATAAATCTGTATGTAGTGAGCTCCCTCTAGTGGTGACTGTATATATCTGTATGTAGTGAGCTCCCTCTAGTGGTGACTGTATATATCTGTATGTAGTGAGCTCCCTCTAGTGGTGACTGTATATATCTGTATGTAGTGAGCTCCCTCTAGTGGTGACTGTATATAGCTGTATGTACTGGGCTCCTCCTAGTGGTGACTGTATAAATCTGTATGTAGTGAGCTCCTTCTAGTGGTGACTGTATAAATCTGTATGTAGTGAGCTCCCCCTAGTGGTGGCTGTATAAATCTGTATGTAGTGAGCTCCCCCTAGTGGTGGCTGTATAAATCTGTATGTAGTGAACTCTTTTATTATAAAAATACAAAACTTACAATAAACAGCAAAAATCAAAACCCCAGCAAAAGCAACTGTCCGAGTCCAACATTATCTGTATGTAGTGAACTCTTTTATTATAAAAATACAAAACTTACAATAAACAGCAAAAATCAAAACCCCAGCAAAAGCAAAGTCCGAGTCCAGCATAACTGCCCCCAGTCAAAGCAACCCCGCAAAAGAAAACAAACTGCCTTCTTCTTTCTCAGAGAAGCTTCCTCCATCTTTCTTTCTTGTTGTTTTCGGTCCTTTACTTGTCTTTTCACTTTGATTCTCCAGATCTCCTCCTTCCCAGGTTACATCACCCAAGGAGAGAAGAAACATTTTATTAATACCCATACACACTTCATAGCAAACCTAACAAAGAAAACTCTGGTCCATCGCCCAAAAAGAAACACTATAGCCACCTGGCTTAAACACATCTATCTAAAACACACAATTTTTTTTTTTTTTTTTTAATTTTATAATTTTTTTTTTTTTTTTTGTATTTTTTCCTTTTTTTTTTTTTTTCCCCCCTTTTTTTCCTTTTTACACAGCAAATACAACCATAAACAACCTACCACCAAACCCCTCCCTCCCACCACAAAAAAACACCCACACAATACAAAAATAACCTCACCAAGGAACTCATAACCTCTTGCTTACAAGACAGGTGCTTTAACCCTGAAAGCCACAGGATCATCACCTTACATTACAATACTACATAACTCTCTATATACAACACTTACCCAGAGCCAGGATTGGTGCCTGTAAGCCCTATATCAGTAATTCACTTCTGCAAAACAAAAATCTGATCGTGAAAAGCCCCAGCCCGCCACCGGGAAACCGGAGATGACAGGCTTCTACCCTAGCAATCCTTACTCTACCAGCCGACCCTACCTGTCTAGACATCTGCCCCTATTTATCTACCTACCTTTCCCTGTCTCTCCCTGCCTGACCCTACCTAACTCACTGCGTGCCTACCTAACTGTCCCTGGGCTGTCCCTGTCCTGTCCCTAACTATCTACCTGTCCCTACTGAGGCTATCTACCTGTCCCTATCACTTACCTGCTTATCTAAGCCCTAGGTACATTAAATGAGAACCCTCTCCAGAGAAGAGAGGCCCTCGCTGCACCTAGCCGGTCATACTCCAGAGAGCGCACCTTCACCAGGGCACCCAGAATGTTCCTAAGAACCTCGTCCCGGGGGAGGATTTTCTGCTGAGTTGACACTAAGCACCGTGCGTTCCACGTGTAAAACCTGACGACTAAACTGACTAGAAATAAAGTGCCCCGATCTCGGCCACCCAGGGATCCGAATGCCCCATACGCCCACTCCGCATAGGAAAGGTGTGCCAGCCGAGGCCAGCCTATGGAAGCACCTACCCTGTTGTAGACCCCTGTATTAAAAGGACACTGAAGGAGGAAGTGCTCCATGCTTTCCAGCGTGTCGCAACACCCCTCACGGGGACAACCCCGATCATCGGAGTTCCTACACTTCAGGTTGTCCCTTACGTACAGTTTCCCATGGAAGCAGCGCCAAGCCAAGTCCCAAAACTTCAAGGGAACCCGTGTAGAATTCAATAACCTCAGCCCACCCTCCAGATCCCGACTTGGGCAATCTTTGAGCACCAGAGGCTTCTGGAAATGGGTCAACAGAACCCTCCTGTCAAGGAATTTCCTCGACATGGTCCTGATCTCCCACATTCCCAGACCCCACCGGCGGATCACCTTCAGAACCGGGGTAGTGTAAGCCGGGAGATGCTAGTGCGGTGTGCGCAGGTCCTTCACTTGCCCTCCTGTCTCCCATTCCTGGAAGAAGGGCCGAAGCCATCCCCTGCAGGAGAATACCCACGGAGGAGCCCTCTCTGACCAGAGGTTGGCGATGTTAGTTTTGACAAAAGTGTTTATTAGAAACATCACTGGGTTGACAATACCCAACCCTCCTAGTCTCCTTGTGCGATATGTGACCTCCCGCTTGACTAGGTTCAGCCTATTTCCCCATAACATCTGGAAAAACAGGCTGTAGACCCGTGTCCAGAGCGGCTCTGGCAACATGCAGACGCTGCCCAGGTATATTAACAAGGGGAGCAAAAAACCCTTAACCAGGCTAACCCTTTCCCTCAGGGTCAAAGACCAACCCTTCCATTGGTCCACCTTCTGGGCGGCGATCTTAAGTCTGCCCTCCCAATTTTGCTGGGGGTAGTCCCCAGGGCCAAATTCGATGCCTAGGATTTTTGCCGATGCCTGGGGCTCTGGAAGAGTGTCCGGGAGACCAAAACTAGGGTCTCCCCCTCCCAGCCAGAGACTCTCACACTTTTCCTGATTAATTCTGGACCCAGAAGCCTCAGAGTAGCGATCAACCTCAGACATGACCCACTCCGCCTCCTCACCCGAGGACACGA
Organism: Ranitomeya imitator; assembly: GCF_032444005.1. Lineage (NCBI taxonomy): Eukaryota > Metazoa > Chordata > Amphibia > Anura > Dendrobatidae > Ranitomeya > Ranitomeya imitator. The sequence goes on from NC_091285.1 coordinate 6,551,073, forward strand.
AAAGGGAGACGTCATCGGCATACGCTACCACCCTCAGAGTGGCTTCCGGGGCCACCTGGTCCATCCTGACTCCCGCCAACAGCCCACGCTCAATCCTCCTTAAAAGGGGATCTATCTCGAACACGTATAACAGCGGGCTCAATGGACAGCCCTGGCGGACCCCAGACCCAACCTCAAAAGGGCGGCCAGACCAACCATTCACGAGCGGGAAAGTCTCTGCCCCCGCGTACAAGATCTTTAGCCAATTTACAAACCCCCCAGGCAGACCGTACCTCAGAAGGACGGACCAGAGGTACTCATGGTTAACCCGATCAAAAGCCTTCGCCTGGTCTAAGGACAGCAAGTACCCCTTCCAGTGACCTGCCCTGCCCTGCTCCACTGCCTCTCGGACACCGAGCACAGCACTAAACGTACTGCGGCCTGGAACAGAGCAGTGCTGGGCCCCCGAAAGGAGCCGGGGTGCAAACTTCACCAGCCGTTTGAACAGCACCTTTGCCAGAACCTTCCGGTCCGTATTGAGAAGCGCTATGGGACGCCAATTCTCAATACGGGACGGGTCCTTACCCTTTGACAGGATAATCAGGGCAGACTGCCTCATCGACTGGGAAAGAGCGCCCGAGGAGAGACACTCGTTAAACACCTCAGTCAAGAGAGGGACCAAGGAGTCCCTAAAGGTCTTATAAAACTCGGATGTTAAGCCATCCGGACCTGGCGATTTCTTAGGCCGAAGCCCATCAATGGCCAGTCGCACTTCCTCTTCCCTGATTGGTTCTGTCAAAACGTGAAGCGAGGGGTCATCCCCTGGCTCAGGGACGGCCTCGGCCAGGAAAGCCGACATCACGTTCCGATCCAGATCCCTCTTCCCCAAGAGGTGTGAGTAGAAAGATCTGATCACCTCCAGGATCCCTGATTTGGATCTTTTCAGGGAACCCGTATCGTCGACCAAACCTGTCACCACCTTACAACTCACTGACATCTTAGTTTCTGTAGGGGTCAGGCGAGCGGTACCTCCCGAAATCCCTCTCAAAAACCAAAGATGTGTGCCTATCGTACTGACACCTCTTGAGTAAAGACTTCACTCTGGAGATCTCCTCACGGTCACCTCCAGCCGAGACGAGATGTTCGAGTTTCCTCCTCAGTTCCTGACACAGGCGGTACCTGCACAGGCTCCTGAGGCTCGAGAGCTGGCGGAAGAAACTCGCAACCCGATCTTTGAACATCTCCCACCACTCTGACTTATCGCTACAGAGATCCAAAAGCGGTACCTGGCTCTGAAGAAAGTCCTCAAAGGATTGTCTTATCTCTGCTTCTTCCAAGAGGGACGAATTCAGCTTCCATAGTCCCCTTCCCATCCGAGGGGTTTCTGAAACATTCAGAGAAAAAGAAATCAGACAGTGATCGGAGAACTCCACCTCAACAACGGACACTGCTGAAGAAATGGCTTCCTCCTTTAAAAAAAACCTGTCTATCCTAGACCTACAATTACCTCTATGAAAGGTGAAACCACAGTGACCTGGGGTGTGCCGGATGTGGACATCCACCAGGCGAGCGTCACTAGCTATGCTATTAAGAGTATTACTATCATAAGCCAGCCGGTCAATGGAGCCTCCCCTATCACGAAGCCTTGTGACAGTGTTAGTCACCTCCAAAGACCACCTGCCGACTGGTAAAAAGATAGGGCTTAATCTTCAGGAAGAGACATTTACGGTCCCACTTTGACTGCGGACCATAGATGTTAATGAGCCGAAGCTCCTGTCCCCTCATGAAGACGTCTAAGACCAGGCACCTCCCCATTTCTACCTCGATAACCCTCCGGCATTCAACCGATGCAGTCTTAAAAAGGACTGCCACCCCGCTACACGGCTCGGCCGCAAGAGACCAGTACGAAGACCCGCACCTCCACTCGCTCTTCGCCTTGCGTATGGCCCCCATATCCGTAAGCCTGGTCTCCTGCAAAAACAAAATTTCAGCCTCAAATCGGGTGAGAAAATCAAAGGCCGCAAATCTAGCCGCATCAGACTTTATACTAGCGACATTAATGGTCGCTAGAGTCAACGGGGTGGGTGCCGCCATCATGAGTGATCGAGTTAGATGGCCTTTTTCTTCACCCCACCCTTTTTCTTAGCCCGCTCGTCTTCGGACGATGAAGCCCCCCCTCTTCTTTTCAGAGAGACAGAGGTATCCATCCCTCCCACCTCTTTCTCATCTCCGGACCCAGGGTCGTCCCCACCTCGCGAGGAAGACACACCCCCCCGGAGAAGGGACTCCCCCGCCTCCCAAAGGCCCTCCCGATGTTACCTCCGGAACCTCACCCCCGACTCCCGTCTCAGCAGGATCGTCAAGGGCTTGGAACCGGTTGGAGAGAGGGATCAGAGGGGAGTTGGTGGGACCTTCCTTAGGCACCTTGGTCAGGGAAGAAGATTTTCCACCTTTTTTCTTCTTTTTTTTACTTTTGGCACTCTTGGCACTCCTTTTGGTACCCTGGTCACCCATTTCTTTTGGCTGTTCCCCTCCATCCTCATCAAAACTTTCATATTGAGAGGCATCTGAGAGATCAGCCACTTCCTCATTGTCCATCCGTCTGATCTCCTCATTCACCGCTTCCTCCCCCGGGGCCTCAGTGACATGGGCCGTCGCCTTGGAGGAGGGGGCAGCCATTACCCCAGTTTCCCGAGGCTCCTCCTGCCCCCTGCCCTCCTGACGCCTTGCCTGCCTCCGCTGGTAAGAGGGGCCCCTAGCCCTGCCATTCCTCATCGGCCCCTCAGCTCCTCCCCCGCTACCACCTCCAACCTCTGCAGAAGTTGCACCGCCAGGAACTTCCTCACGGCTCCCCTCCGCCCGGCTGGCCATGGCATTAGAGAAGGAACGAGGGCAGCGGCTGAACGGGTGGCCTAGATCACCACACAGGTGACATCGAATGACACCACAGGATGCGGCGAGGTGACCCACCTCGCCACACAAGGCACATTTCTGCACCTTGCAGCCCGCGCTGAAGTGGCGAGGATCACCGCACCTGTGGCATACCTTCGGCTGCCCCTGGTAGAAGACCAGAATCCGATCCCTTCCCAGAAAAGCCGAGGAAGGGATGTGGGTGACAGTGCCCCTGAACGCTTCAACTTTACCATGAAGGTCCAGCCCCCTGACCAGATACCAAAATCGTCCCGGTTCTTCTTCGGGACCTCCACAACCTCGCCGTACCGACTCAACCAGGTCATTATGTCAACGCCAGAAAGAGACTCATTACATGTTAAAACGGTCACTTTCTTCGGCCCACTTTGGCGAGAAATTGCTTCCACAGCGAAACCTCGCCAGCCGGGCTCCTCTTTTACCAGCTCATAATTCGACCAAAAGAGCTCCAAGCCCTCCGGCCGAACAAAGCTGATATCAAAGGTGGAGGTCCCAAAAGGATGTATCAGAGCAAAGATGTCAATAGCCCTGAAGTCCATCTTCATGAGGAGCTTCACCACATTTGTCCTGGATGGACACGCTTCATCGCCCCTCCAGCGAAGACGAACCACATTTCTCCTGGAGACCCCCTGCCCGGCTGTCGGGAGGGACCACACGGTCTCCCCCCCCCCCTTTTCTCTTGGAAGGCAGCTAGACCAAACTTATCTAGCCAGTAGGACAACGCCACCTCTCTTCCCTCTACATTGATCGTCTGCTCCCCTTTTTTGAGGGCCTCCAGGAAACGGCGGTGAAAAGCTTCATTCCCTGGGTCCGGAGATGAGGAAGACCCCTGTGGAACCCCAGCGGCAGCAGCCGCATAACTAATGGCTGCTGCAGGTGATGGGGACGATGGACCAGCCCCTATATTCCCTGAACCCTCAACCTCACAGTCAACCATCTCCACCTCACTTACCTCAGCCTCACCATTTCCACTAGTAGAAATCACCGCACTGGCACCATTCACACCAACCATACCTCCAGCAGAAACTGCCCCTGACCCTTCACCATTATCACCATCACACACACTATTCACACCACTTGCACCACTTCCATTATTATTTACATTTTTTTTCCTGCTCTCTGCTGGGGTTGTTGCTGTTTGCAGTGCAGCTGCCCCTTTAAGATCGATACTGCAGGGTTTGATTACCACACCCTGCTTTTCAGCAGAGCATGTGCTGGCAGCTGCAGACTGTTGCTCCAGCCTCTCCTGCAGACCATCTCCACGCTCCTGTGTGCACTTCACCGCCGGGTCCCCCACAGATACAGGTGACACACATGCAGAGGACCCCGGCGGTGCGACTTTCTTCGGCGAGGATGCCGTCCGGACCTGCATTACTGCAGCCATTACAGCTGCACCCGAGATGATAACCGGTGCCGGGGTCCCGGATTTTGACCCAGCATCGGATCTGCATGTGGGGGACCCCGACACCACAGCACACACCGCCGATGATGCGGCCCCGGCTGACAGCGCACCGCCAACACTGCGGGGAGCGGTGACCACCGGCAAGGTACCCACAGCCCCTACCCCCCGAGCGTCAGCGGGTGCAGCAGGCGCCAGGCCGTCCCCCGTTTCCACAGAGGATCGGGCCTGGACACCTCCACAGGTTTTATTACTGCCCGCCTCAGGGCCACTCTCCAGACCATGCACACTGTCCGGCTTTGCAGCCGCATGCCCACTCTCGCCCCCTCTGCTACCGCCAGCAGAGACGGTGACCTGCGCCATATGACTTGTACTCTCCCCGCTCCCTCGCACCGGACCCACTGCAGGTCCCGGGCCGGGGTGGGTAGTGGGCTCCACACAGCGGGACTGGGGGGTCCCAGGAAGGGGGACAAACACCAACCTCTCCTCTGATGTTTTCTTCCTTTTTTTCCTTTTCTTTTTCCCCCTCCCGGTTGCCTCGTCCCCGCAGACCTCATCCCCAAACTTCAGGTGGGCATAATTTACTGGGGGCTCTAGCTGACAGATCTGCTGCAAGACGAGGCAACCCCCACTACTGCTGTTCTCGCTGCTGCTATCATCCGCATCACCCCCATCATCCTCTGAAATACTATGGTCTGATGGGAGTGGGACCTGCACTGGATCTATCCCGCTGTGTGTGGCCCGGAGATCACTTACCAAGCCCCCAGGTGGGTACGGTGCCTCCTCCATCTCCTCATGGTCCACCTCCTCCACCTGGGTCGGACGCCGAGACCCCTCTGGCTCCTTTGCAGCAGCCATGTTGTGGAATCGGTCGTCATTCTCCAGCTTTTCCCGGAAGGGCCCGCTGTTGTCCAATATCGCCGCTCTCCGGGCTTCCATGCCCTCAATGCAGATCCCCAGGCTGGATATCCTGGCTGTTAGGGCAGACTTCTCTGTGCGGGAGGCTCTGCTTGCAGCTTGCCTCACCTCCTTCATCTCCTCCCGGAGTCTCCTGAGGGTCTTCCCAGCCTCCTCATGCTCGCTGAGGTACGCATGGACGCGGGAGGCATAGCTGTCAACCGGCTCCCGTGCGGCCCTAGTGCCCCAATCCTTCGGCACCGCTGCACCTCTGCGAGTACTCCGCTCACCTCCGGGAGGAGACACCGCAGTGGCCCTCGCCTCAGCCTTAGGGGCTTTGCAGCCCTCCTGGGTCTTCCTGGGCTCCACCATGTTCTGGGCCTTGCCGGATCTGGTGACCCTCTTTGCCAGTAGCGATGAGCTCCCACCCCTCGCCGGCTTAGACCGAGGGGTGGGAGACGGGGACTCAGCCCCACAGTCCATCCAATACACCCCTCTCTTTCCTGGGTCAGAGAGGGGGGGGATTCCTGGGTGAAAAACTGGTGACTCTCCTGGAGCAAACAGAACAGCACCTTCCTCCACAGACTACAAGCTCCTAGTGGTGGCTGTGTAAATCTGTATGTAGTGAGCTCCTCCTAGTGGTGTCTGTATTAATCTGTATGTAGTGCGCTCCCCCTAGTGGTGACTGTATAAATCTGTATGTAGTGTGCTCCCCCTAGTGGTGACATCTGTATGTAGTGAGCTCCCCCTAGTGGTGACTTTATGAATCTGTATGTAGTGAGCTCTCCCTAGTTGTGACTGTATAAATCTGTATGTAGTGCGCTCCCCCTAGTGGTGACTGTATAGCTCTGTATGTAGTGTGCTCCCCCTAGTGGTGACATCTGTATGTAGTGAGCTCCCTCTAGTGGTGACTTTATGAATCTGTATGTAGTGAGCTCTCCCTAGTTGTGACTGTATAAATCTGTATGTAGTGAGCTCCCTCTAGTGGTGACTGTATAAATCTGTATGTAGTGAGCTCCCTCTAGTGGTGGCTGTATATATCTGTAGTGTGCTCCGGCTAGTGGTGACTGTATGAATCTGTATGTAGTGAGCTCCCTCTAGTGGTGGCTCTGCTGTGTGGTGGGATGATGTTCTGCAGGCATCACGTGGATGCACGGTCTCTGCTGTACGGATCCCCTAATAGCAGCCCCCTTTAGCAGGACACTGGTGGGTCACATTGGTCTGGGGATGGAGATCTCCGGATTCCTGGATCTCCATCTCTTGGAGAAACCAGTGGATCCTGGGGCTGCCCGGAGCTCAGGATCTCTACATATCGGGCAGAGACTTTCTTTGGGAGAGGCCTGACCTAGAATTGTGCGCGGCTCCTTTACAAGGTTCTTCCGGCTCTTAAATCTCTAAACCCGTCAATATTATTAGTGACAACACAAAGCTGATAATTAGCCGGCGATTATCCCGCGATTTGTTCTGTAAACAGGAGCGCTGCCCCGGGGCGTCAGGACACTTCCCCAACGCACGTCCTAATCCCCTGCGCGATGCCGCGGAGCCGCGCGTCCTAATCCCCGGCGCGATGCCGCGGAGCCGCGCGTCCTAATCCCCGGCGCAATGCCGCGGAGCCGCGCGTCCTAATCCCCGGCGCGATGCCGCGGAGCCGCGCGTCCTAATCCCCGGCGCGATGCCGCGGAGCCGCGCGTCCTAATCCCCGGCGCGATGCCGCGGAGCCGCGCGTCCTAATCCCCGGCGCGATGCCGCGGAGCCGCGCGTCCTAATCCCCGGCGCAATGCCGCGGAGCCGCGCGTCCTAATCCCCGGCGCGATGCCGCGGAGCCGCGCGTCCTAATCCCCGGCGCGATGCCGCGGAGCCGCGCGTCCTAATCCCCGGCGCGATGCCGCGGAGCCGCGCGTCCTAATCCCCGGCGCGATGCCGCGGAGCCGCGCGTCCTAATCCCCGGCGCGATGCCGCGGAGCCGCGCGTCCTAATCCCCGGCGCGATGCCGCGGAGCCGCGCGTCCTAATCCCCGGCGCGATGCCGCGGAGCCGCGCGTCCTAATCCCCGGCGCGATGCCGCGGAGCCGCGCGTCCTAATCCCCGGCGTGATGCCGCACAGTCTGTTCCCGGGGCAGCTCCTGCAGATATTTTTACTCCATTAGTCTCCTGCTTATGTCGCTCTGTATGGACTCTGTCATGGCGACCGATCTGCTGCCACCCAGCTTTCCCAGGAACAGAACGGGCTAAGCTCCCGGGCGACGTCTCGTGTCTCCGCGGCGGCAGCAGATTCTCCTCGACACATTGATCCTTCACATTCTCCTTGCAGCCGCCGCTGATTTGGTGCCGATTCTACAACGCGACTCTGATGCAGAAAGTAAAGACGGAGCCGAGAAGGAAAACGCGGCAGAACGGTCACAGGATTCCGGCTTCACGGAGAATGAAGGTAAATATCTGCGGAAGACCCCCGAATCTGCAGGGTGCACAATGGGGGGACGTCGGGATGTCACCAATGATGGCGGATTGTTGTGATTGACGCTGAATATTTCCGCCTCGCAGCCTCATCCGTGCGACACCGTGCCGAAGACTGGTCCAAAGATGGCGGCGCTGTGAGTACACCAATGCTGATCAACTTATGAACTGTGGCTAACACGTAGGACTACAACTCCCAGCAGAGCTGGAGGGAACATTGCCCCTTAGGATATGATTTAGGGGGGTCCCTTATATTTGGTTCCAGACGTTTCCACTTTACATCTTGGCGAATGTGATCTTCTCTTTAGGAATCGAACATTAATCCGGAGAGCGAGAAGGAGCGGCCGCCCCCAGCAGAAGGTGAGGGTGAGTATTGGCTCCTGGGATGGAGACCCCTGGAGAGAGGGATGAAGGGGTGCAGTCTAGGCACCGGCCCCTCGCCCCAAAAATCCGCAATGATTTTACTGTAGGCTGTAAACTGCCATCCTGGTCTGGACTGTAGTGCTGACCTCTGGTGGCCAATGAGCAGATTACACGAGAGTCACTACTGTGAGAAATTCTACCACAGCACTTCTGACAAGTAACGCCTCAAAGGTCTGATCAGCTAAGGGCGCTAGTCCGGCCTCCTCCTCCGGGCGGCGCATTTCGAGTTCTGGCAGCAGTGGGGGTGCGTTTTTGGGTTCCGGTAGCGGCGAAGCATGTTTTGTATTTCGGCAGCCGCGGTGGCGTTTCGGGTTCCAGCAGTCCCGGCGGCATGTTTTGAGGTCTGGCAGCCTCGGCATCGCAATTCAAGGTCCGGCAGTGCTTTTCGAGGTTCTGCAGCCCTGGTGGTGCGTTTCAGGTTCCGGCACCCCGCATTGTCGTGTTCTGGTTTTCGGCAGCCCCGGCAAACGTGTTTCGGGTTCTGGCAGCCACAGGGGCATATTTCAAGGTCCGGCAGCTCTAGCTTTTGGAGGTCTGACAAACTACTGATCTATTCCACCACGTGGCCCCCAGACTCCTCCAGACACTACTGATCTATTCCGCCACGTGGCCCCCAGACTCCTCCTCCAGACACTACTGATCTATTCCGCCACGTGGCCCCCAGACTCCTCCTCCAGACACTACTGATCTATTCCGCCACGTGGCCCCCAGACTCCTCCTCCAGACACTACTGATGTATTCCGCCACGTGGCCCCCAGACTCCTCCTCCAGACACTACTGATCTATTCTGCCACGTGGCCCCCAGACTCCTCCTCCAGACACTACTGATGTATTCCGCCACGTGGCCCCCCAGACTCCTCCTCCAGACACTACTGATCTATTCCGCCACGTGGCCCCCAGACTCCTCCTCCAGACACTACTGATCTATTCCGCCACGTGGCCCCCAGACTCCTCCTCCAGACACTACTGATCTATTCCGCCACGTGGCCCCCAGACTCCTCCTCCAGACACTACTGCTCTATTCCGCCACGTGGCCCCCAGACTCCTCCTCCAGACACTACTGATCTATTCTGCCACGTGGCCCCCAGACTCCTCCTCCAGACACTACTGATGTATTCCGCCACGTGGCCCCCAGACTCCTCCTCCAGACACTACTGATCTATTCCGCCACGTGGCCCCCCAGACTCCTCCTCCAGACACTACTGATCTATTCCGCCACGTGGCCCCCAGACTCCTCCTCCAGACACTACTGATCTATTCCGCCACGTGGCCCCCAGACTCCTCCTCCAGACACTACTGATCTATTCCGCCACGTGGCCCCCAGACTCCTCCTCCAGACACTTCTGCTCTATTCCGCCACGTGGCCCCCAGACTCCTCCTCCAGACACTACTGATCTATTCTGCCACGTGGCCCCCAGACTCCTCCTCCAGACACTACTGATGTATTCCGCCACGTGGCCCCCAGACTCCTCCTCCAGACACTACTGATCTATTCCGCCACGTGGCCCCCAGACTCCTCCTCCAGACACTACTGATCTATTCTGCCACGTGGCCCCCAGACTCCTCCTCCAGACACTACTGATCTATTCCGCCATGTGGCCCCTAGACTCCTCCTCCAGACACTACTGATGTATTCCGCCACGTGGCCCCCAGACTCCTCCTCCAGACACTACTGATCTATTCCGCCATGTGGCCCCCAGACTCCTCCTCCAGACACTACTGATCTATTCCGCCACGTGGCCCCCAGACTCCTCCTCCAGACACTACTGATCTATTCCGCCATGTGGCCCCCAGACTCCTCCTCCAGACACTACTGCTCTATTCCGCCATGTGGCCCCCAGACTCCTCCTCCAGACACTACTGATGTATTCCGCCACGTGGCCCCCAGACTCCTCCTCCAGACACTACTGATCTATTCCGCCACGTGGCCCCCAGACTCCTCCAGACACTACTGCTCTATTCCGCCACGTGGCCCCCAGACTCCTCTTCCAGACACTACTGATCTATTCCGCCATGTGGCCCCCAGACTCCTCCTCCAGACACTACTGATCTATTCCGCCACGTGGCCCCCAGACACTACGGATCTATTCCGCCATGTGGCCCCCAGACTCCTCCTCCAGACACTACTGATCTATTCCGCCATGTGGCCCCCAGACTCCTCCTCCAGACACTACTGATCTATTCTGCCACGTGGCCCCCAGACTCCTCCTCCAGACACTACTGATCTATTCCGCCATGTGGCCCCCAGACTCCTCCAGACACTACTGATCTATTCCGCCACGTGGCCCCCAGACTCCTCCTCCAGACACTACTGATCTATTCCACGTGGCCCCCAGACTCCTCCTCCAGACACTACTGATCTATTCCACGTGGCCCCCAGACTCCTCCTCCAGACACTACTGATCTATTCTGCCACGTGGCCCCCAGACTCCTCCTCCAGACACTACTGATCTGTTCCACGTGGCCCCCAGACTCCTCCTCCAGACACTACTGATCTATTCCATGTGGCCCCCAGACTCCTCCTCCAGACACTACTGATCTATTCTGCCACGTGGCCCCCAGACTCCTCCTCCAGACACTACTGATCTATTCCACGTGGCCCCCAGATTCCTCCTCCAGACACTACTGATCTATTCCACGTGGCCCCCAGATTCCTCCTCCAGACACTACTGATCTATTCCACGTGGCCCCCAGACTCCTCCTCCAGACACTACTGATCTATTCTGCCACGTGGCCCCCAGACTCCTCCTCCAGACACTACTGATCTGTTCCACGTGGCCCCCAGACTCCTCCTCCAGACACTACTGATCTATTCCACGTGGCCCCCAGACTCCTCCTCCAGACACTACTGATCTATTCTGCCACGTGGCCCCCAGACTCCTCCTCCAGACACTACTGATCTATTCCACGTGGCCCCCAGACTCCTCCTCCAGACACTACTGATCTATTCCATGTGGCCCCCAGACTCCTCCTCCAGACACTACTGATCTATTCTGCCACGTGGCCCCCAGACTCCTCCTCCAGACACTACTGATCTATTCCACGTGGCCCCCAGACTCCTCCTCCAGACACTACTGATCTATTCCACGTGGCCCCCAGACTCCTCCTCCAGACACTACTGATCTATTCCGCCATGTGGCCCCCAGACTCCTCCTCCAGACACTACTGATCTATTCCGCCATGTGGCCCCCAGACTCTGGGCCCCGTGTTCATCTATCCTTTCTCTTGCACATTAGGGCTTCCCGCTGGGTCTCCAGGGAGGAATCTCCAGTCGGCGGAGGAGAACCAGTAAGTGTCGCTGACTCCTCAGTTTTGCTCCTGAACATTCGTCTTTTTTTCCTAAATGTGAGATCTTCTTCTTCTTTTCTTGCAGTCTCTCAAATAACGAGAAGGAAATGGAGGTGAGTTGTGCGCGGCATCCGGAGACTGCATCGGTGCACGGTCTGAACAGTTTCCTCAGGCTCCAGTCGCACCGAGAGCTGCATCCACATAGTGCGGGTTGGCCGGGATCTTCAGCCGTTCAGGGTCTGTGTAGGTCGCTGTTCCCTGCACTGTAGAGCGGTTTGCTGCAGACACTGAATCAGCAGGAGGTGGTGGGGACATGTCTGGGGGAAGCCCAAACCCCAGAGCTGCACTCCTACTTCTGCTGAGCTCGTCGTACCCATTGTCTCTTCTTTTTAGACCGAGTTCTTGCGTCTTTCCCTCGGGTTCAAGTGCGACATCTTCACGTTGGATAAGAGGCTGCGACTTGAGGAAAGATCCCGAGATCTGGCGGAAGAGAATCTGAAGAAGGAACTGGCGAGCTGCAAGAAGCTGCTGGAGGTTTGTGCGTTAGTGACCGGTCTGGTGGTCCCAAGGCTCGGGGTGGGGGGTCGGTGGAACGTATTCTGGCTCTTTGCCTCCGAGCAGCTTAGATTTACTGATCTCTGGGTCGCAGGCGCTGACGCCGCTCTGCGAGGACGATAATCAGACACATGACATCGTGAAGAGGCTGGAGAAAAGCCTGGAGTTCCTCACCCAGCACACGACGCGCGTCGCCAGCCGATCGGAGATGTTGGGCGCCATTCACCAGGTGAGCGCAGGACGTCGTCTGACGGGAAACGATGAACTGTCATATTCCGAGACTGGACACAAAGTAACAAACAGTCAGCTGTGAGAAGTCTTTTGTCAGGACACGTTTTCAGTCATCTACAGATTGTATCAATGTAACGAACCCTTGATGAGTATTTCTTACACTGTATCAATCTGAGCTCCAGGATGCTTTCTCACAGCTGAGGGTTTGTTGCATCGTATCCAGTCTACTCAGTCCTCTGAGCTCGTCATAGATACAATGTCACGAACCCTCAGCTCAGGTTAGGTTTTCGGATGGTTTGTTACATAGTATCCATTCTCCTCGATCAGCTGCACAATGTTCTGATCGTTGGATACAATGTATCGGTGCAGCCTGGAGGTAAGACTGGATACACTGTAACAAACCCTCAGCTCTCTGGGTGTTTTGGTGTCACTGAGGGCAAGCAGAGGGTGCTTCCATGGAAGTGGCGGTGTCTGTTTTGCAGGAGAGCAGGGTCAGTAAGGCGGTGGAGGTGATGATCCAGCACGTGGAGAACCTGAAGCGCATGTACGCCAAGGAGCACGCGGAGCTGGAGGAGCTGCGGGAGGCGGTGCAGCAGAACGATCGCGCCAGCTGCCCCCCGGAGAGAGGTGACGTGCGGCGGTGGTGTAGGGTCACTGCGCCCCCTGATGGCAGGAGGTAACGTGCAATGTCTGCTCTTACAGAGGATGCCCTGAAGCTGGCGTCCGCCATAGCCAGTAAGGTGAGTGATGGGGCAGAGCGCTGCCGGGGTTCGGGGTGGTCGCGGTCTCCTCACCTCTCCTTCTCTGTGCCAGGTGTCGCCAGCCAGGAGGGTCAGCATGCCGGCGTACCCCAGAGGCACCGGATCACCCATGGTATCTATACCTTCTATACCGCAACTAATGCTGCTTCACCTCCGCACTGTTCTCAAGATCTTTGCTTGCTGTCAGTGAAGGAGGAGTCCAGAGTTTACATTCAGGGTCTAAGAAAACAACCATTCTGGTCTGAGGGTCTGTTACAATGTACCCAGATGCAGAGTGGGACTGTAGGCCCCCCAGTAACAGTGATTCTTGGGGCCGCTGTTCAGCTACGTGATACAATGTCCTGACCCCAGTGAACACATTCACTTCTATGTAATGGGACTCAGCGCTTCTTCACAGCGGCCTACCAGAGGATTCTGCGGTTCCCCGGTCGGCCAGTCCAAGCCTGCCCAGATGTGTTACCTGCGCTGACTCATTGTAACAAACAATCAGTTCAGGAGAGCGACGAGGCGCAATGTTACCTTCACTGACGGGAAGCCAAAATCAGCAGACACCATTGTCTGGACTCTGCCTGGCGGTTATGGGGTCAGCGTGGGGTGGTAGTTGGTCTGCGGATCCCATACAGGGGGCACACAGGGTATGGGGAACCTCCGCGTTATCCTGTGAGGGTCTCGATCAGTCATTGCTCACCTTCATTCTATACTTTTACCATCACAGGACTTATTTGGAGGAGACAGAATCGATGGAAAACTACAACATCGGAGGTCAAACAGCTGGTAAGGGGGTCTCTGATGGGGGGGATCACTGGGTAATGATGTGGGTCTGCCTCTGCGAGACTGCATGGACAGGAGTCTCTCCTGACGGGTCCCCTTTAAATGATCCCTTTAAGGAAACCATATTATTTGTGCCCCCTCAGGAAGCTGGTGGGTTCCAGGCCGAACGATAACCGCCCGACGCTGCAGCGCTTCATGGACACATACGCCCGGCCGGAGGCGAGCGAAGAGACCGCCATAAAGGAGTAAGTGACCGCTGCGGCCCATCATGTTCTGTCGGATTGCCACGTATATCATTGTGCGCCGCTCCCCCGATCACCGCTGTGCCCCATCATGTTGTCGGATTGCTGCGTGTATGATTGTGCGCCGCTCCCCCGATCGCCGCTGTGACCGCTGCGCCCCATCATGTTGTCGGAGTCGGATTGCTGCGTGTATGATTGTGCGCCGCTCCCCCGATCACCGCTGTGACCGCTGCGCCCCATCATGTTGTCGGAGTCGGATTGCTGCGTGTATGATTGTGCGCCGCTCCCCCGATCGCCGCTGTGACCGCTGCGCCCCATCGTGTTGTCGGAGTCGGATTGCTGCGTGTATGATTGTGCGCCGCTCCCCCGATCGCCTCTGTGACCGCTGCGCCCCATCATGTTGTCGGAGTCGGATTGCTGCGTGTTGTTGTCTGATTGCTGCGTGTAGAATTGTGCGCCGCTCCCCCGATCGCTGCTGTGACCGCTGCACCCCATCATGTTGTCGGAGTCGGATTGCTGCGTGTATGATTGTGCGCCGCTCCCCCGATCGCCGCTGTGACCGCTGCGCCCCATCATGTTGTCGGAGTCGGATTGCTGCGTGTTGTTGTCTGATTGCTGCGTGTAGAATTGTGCGCCGCTCCCCCGATCGCCGCTGTGACCGCTGCGCCCCATCATGTTGTCGGAGTCGGATTGCTGCGTGTATGATTGTGCGCCGCTCCCCCGATCGCCGCTGTGACCGCTGCGCCCCATCATGTTGTCGGAGTCGGATTGCTGCGTGTTGTTGTCTGATTGCTGCGTGTAGAATTGTGCGCCGCTCCCCCGATCGCTGCTGTGACCGCTGCACCCCATCATGTTGTCGGAGTCGGATTGCTGCATGTATGATTGTGCGCCGCTCCCCCGATCGCCGCTGTGACCGCTGCGCCCCATCATGTTGTCGGAGTCGGATTGCTGCGTGTTGTTGTCTGATTGCTGCGTGTATGATTGTGCGCCGCTCCCCCGATCGCCGCTGTGACCGCTGCGCCCCATCTTGTTGTCTGATTGCTGCGTGTATGATTGTGCGTCGCCCCCCCGATCGCCGCTGTGACCGCTGCGCCCCATCATGTTGTTGGATTGCTGCGTGTATGATTGTGCGCCGCTCCCCTGATCGCCGCTGTGACCGCGCTGTTTTACCTGCACAGGGACGAGCCGAATGCGGAGCTAATAGAAGAGGCCAAAGAGCGAGTCCGGAAACCCAGCTACGTCCAGAGAGCGCTGCCGCCCGCAGTCACAGAGACCACGTAAGTGGAGCGCCGCTTCAGATATGAGAAGCTTCGGATGTGACCGGAGTAGGAAATGGGGTCGGTAAAATAACCGGCTGTAACTTCTGCCATCTCTATGGATTAGTTTTCTTTTAAGTTTACATTTTTTTTTAAAGTTTTATAAACCTTTTGAGATTTTTTTCATATTTTTCCCTGTTTTATTTTTGTGTCCGTTTCTTTTTATATTACGTATTTGTGTTTTTTCTGCAGTTCCAGCAGAGTCCTGTCCTGTGTGAAGGGCCTGAGACGATCCATGGTGAACATCAATAAGCCCCTGGTGGTCCTGGTGGCGGCCGCCGTCCTCCTGATCACACTGCTCAGCTTCCTCACGGGCCTCTCCTTCCATAAACCAGTGGATGGCGCTCCGGTGGGCACCGGGGTGTCGTGGACTTCTGTCCAGCAGCTGCTGTGGCCGTATCTGGGCCTCCGGCACAACGCGCCCCCGCCGGTGTGAAGCACAAGGAACTTTCTCCAGCGCTGAGGTTTTGTACATTTGTATCAGGATAGAATCTAATTTAAGCCTATGTATATAGTATTTTATTGGGTGCGGGGGAGGGGAGGCCGCCGGGTTCTTTCCTGACTGGTTGGTTGTGGTATTTATTGAATAAAGTTGGCTTTATCTTAGGAGAAGCTCAGCAGTCTGGTGGTGCTCAGCAGCTCGTACACGCAGGCTATGAAGAGGGGGTGGGAGGGCGGCAGCTGCGCCGTGGTCTCGGGGCTGCAGTAGTCTCTGACCATGTGATACAGGGAGCTGTGGAACTCGCTGCCCTCGTACAGCTCCGCCGAGAAGCTCTCACTGGACTCGGACACCTTCAGGCGCTGCGTCCTCTGGGGGCTCAGCATGTACAGCGACCAGTCATCCTCACTGCGCGAGCCGGAGCCTTCCCTCACCTGGAATGGAACAGACCTCAGACAAAGCACATTCTTCTTCTTTTTTTTTTTCCCCTCTCACTTCTCTTCCTTCGGCACCTTGGCCTCTTGCCCCTCGCTTTTTCCCCTGGCACCTTGGCCTCTTCCCCAGCCCCTCGGAATCTTCCCCTTCCTTCCTGCTTCTCATCCTTTCCCCTCGCTCCTATTTCCTCTGGCCCCTCGCTCCTTCTCCAGTCCTTCACGCCTTCTCCTCTTGCCCCTCGGAATCTTCCCCTTCCTTCCTGCTTCTCATCCTTTCCCCTCGCTCCTATTTCCTCTGGCCCCTCGCTCCTTCTCCAGTCCTTCACGCCTTCTCCTCTTGCCCCTCGGGATCTTCCCCTTCCCTCCGGTCCCTCACTCTTGCCCCTCACTCCTGCTGCTTTTGTCCTCTTGCCCCCTGCTCCTTTTGTCCTCTTGCCTCTCGCTCCTGCTGCTTTTGTCCTCTTTCCCCTCGCTCCTGCTCTTTTTGTCCTCTTGCCCCTCGCTCGCTCCTCTTGTCCTCTGGCCCCTCGCTCCTTCTCCAGTCCTTCACGCCTTCTCCTCTTGCCCCTCGGAATCTTCCCCTTCCTTCCTGCTTCTCATCCTTTCCCCTCGCTCCTATTTCCTCTGGCCCCTCGCTCCTTCTCCAGTCCTTCACGCCTTCTCCTCTTGCCCCTCGGAATCTTCCCCTTCCTTCCTGCTTCTCATCCTTTCCCCTCGCTCCTATTTCCTCTGGCCCCTCGCTCCTTCTCCAGTCCTTCACGCCTTCTCCTCTTGCCCCTCAGGATCTTCCCCTTCCCTCTGGTCCCTCACTCTTGCCCCTCACTCCTGCTGCTTTTGTCCTCTTGCCCCCTGCTCCTGCTCCTTTTGTCCTCTTGCCTCTCGCTCCTGCTGCTTTTGTCCTCTTTCCCCTCGCTCCTGCTCTTTTTGTCCTCTTGCCCCTCGCTCGCTCCTCTTGTCCTCTTGCCCCTCGCTCCTGCTGCTTTTGTCCTCTTGCCCCTCGCTCCTGCTGCTTTTGTCCTCTTGCCCCTCGCTCCTGCTGCTTTTGTCCTCTTGCCCCTCGCTCCTGCTGCTTTTGTCCTCTTGCCCCTCGTTCCTGCTGCTTTTGTCCTCTTGCCCCCTGCTCCTGCTCCTTTTGTCCTCTTGCCCCTCGCTCCTCTTGTCCTCTTGCCCCTCGCTACTGCTGCTTTTGTCCTCTTGCCCCTCGCTCCTGCTGCTTTTGTCCTCTTGCCCCTCGCTCCTGCTGCTTTTGTCCTCTTGCCCCTCGCTCCTGCTGCTTTTGTCCTCTTGCCCCTCGCTCCTGCTGCTTTTGTCCTCTTGCCCCTCGCTCCTGCTGCTTTTGTCCTCTTGCCCCTCGCTCCTGCTGCTTTTGTCCTCTTGCCCCTCGCTCCTGCTGCTTTTGTCCTCTTGCCCCTCGCTCTTGCTCCTTTTGTCCTCTTGCCCCTCGCTCCTGCTGCTTTTGTCCTCTTGCCCCCTGCTCGTGCTGCTTTTGTCCTCTTGCCCCTCGCTCCTGCTGCTTTTGTCCTCTTGCCCCTCGCTCCTGCTGCTTTTGTCCTCTTGCCCCTCGCTCTTGCTCCTTTTGTCCTCTTGCCCCTCGCTCCTGCTCCTTTTGTCCTCTTGCCCCTCGCTCCTGCTGCTTTGGTCCTCTTGCCCCTCGCTCCTGCTGCTTTGGTCCTCTTGCCCCTCGCTCCTGCTGCTTTGGTCCTCTTGCCCCTCGCTCCTGCTGCTTTGGTCCTCTTGCCCCTCGCTCCTGCTGCTTTGGTCCTCTTGCCCCTCGCTCCTGCTCCTTGATCCATCAGTGTGTTTCCTATCTGCACTGACTCCTGCAGCATCTTGTCTTTGAATCCTTTCTTAGACCTTTTGCTATTCCTCCATTATTACACCTGGAATCTAGTAACTGGAGCGCTGGGTGACCCCACTACTTATAGGGGTGCTTCCCCAGTCTGACGCATGGATTACTGGGCAGGTCACAACCCCACGGGGCGCGTTCTCGCCCCCTTCACCCCGTGCTCGCCCCGAACCTTCACAACGATCTGCTCGTGCCCGCAGCTGTGGTTCCATTTGCTCCAGGCGAAGGTGAATGACGGCGACAGCAGCGCCATCTCCTTGTACGCCATTGTCTCCACCTGTTCACTCTGTCAGGGGAAAAAAACACATTTAGTTAAATCGTAAAATGCCACAACGCAGCGAGCGCCGGCGGCAAATATATCGATATTTGGCTGTAATGACAAGGGTGTGTTGTCAGGTGATGTCATCAAACATGGCGGCCCCTGATGTCACCACAGCCAGGTACAATGCGCTTGGCATTTACCTTTTTATTGACGCTGACGTATTTCCCAGAATCCTCTGCAGGGAAGACGTTCAGGCCGACTCTCCTCATCTCGGCCTTGAGGTGCAGCAGGGTCGTCCACCTCCCGGTGACGTGCGTCAGGTCCGCGTCCACGCCGGAGACGGCAGCCAACCGGCACTGCTCATCCTGCGCCGGACACACAGTATTAATAGGGGCCGGCTCACGAGTGTTTGGGGGTCTCAAGTTATGTTTTAAATTTCTCTTAATTAAAAAAATATATATATAATTTGTGTTTCCGCAACAAAAATTATATAACTCACATTTCTGCCTTTTTTTTTTTCCTGATCACATTATAGATTTTAATAGATTAAACTCTGACAGGAAGAAACCAAATTGTTTTTAATATTCGTGTTTTTATGGCGATGACTTCAAAATTCTATGTTTTTTCATAATTCATTGAATGGAGAAAGTCACGATCACTAAGTGTTAACGCCAGGCTGGTCCTCACAGAAGCACGGTCATGACCGACACGGGGGTCTTCAGCAGACCCCATGGAATCATGATGATAGACAGCAGCATCCAACTGGTTAATGGCAGCAAGCGATGTACAACTCCACTCACAGCTGTAAGTGTAGTTGTACATCGCCTGCTGCAGTTAACCAGTTGAGAACCGTGATGATGGCTGTACAATGTGGTGCCCAACCATCATCTGTCTGTTATCTCTTGTGCTCGGCTGCGTTATACAGCCATCACCTGCCTGTTATCTCCTGTGCTCAGCTGTGGTGCACAGCCATCATCTACCTGCTATCGCTTGTGCTCAGCGGTGTTATACAGCCATCATCTGCCTGTTATCGCTTGTACTCAGCTGCGTTATACAGCCATCACCTGCCTGTTATCGCTTGTACTCAGCTGCGTTATACAGCCATCACCTGCCTGTTATCTCCTGTGCTCAGCGGTGTTATACAGCCATCATCTGCCTGTTATCGCTTGTACTCAGCTGTGTTATACAGCCATCATCTGCCTGTTATCTCCAGTGCCTGCTCAATGTATGACACATCATTAAGGGTTAAACATCATTGATATTGGACATTGCTTTTTATTCTATTTTTTGCGTTTTCACTGGACAAACAAAATGTGGTATTAACCCCAAAATGGTGTAAATAAAAGTCAGATCGCCAAGCAAAAAACCAGCCCTCACACAGCTCCATGCACTCAGTTAAAATGTAACGGGATTCGGAAAATACTGTATTTTTTATATTGATGAAAAAAAAGCAATTTGTGACCTGTATGAAAATGCGGCAGGTTATTTTTGCCAAACCACCTTTTGCCGGTCTTCTAATGTCACATAATAAAATAGATGAGGTCAATCAAAAGTGATTTCCTCCCACAGAAAGCAGAACCTCGTTCGGCTCCGCTCCTTGAATGGCAGCACAAGGCTCATACTGATCCGCGAGGAGAACGGACAAGTGCAAACACACAAAATATCCCACCGCGCTCTGACCAATCTTATTCAGATCGGGCTGTGATTGGTCTCTTATATCGGAGGAGGGTCAGCAATGTAAGTCAATGGGTGCGACAAAAAAAAAAAAAAAATTGGGCAGCATTCTGACCATGTGAGTGAGAGACTGAGAGAGATATACATTATTATTTTTTTTTTTTTTTTTTTTACTACAAACCCATCTCAGGAAACCTGACATGTCATCTGCCCCGTACAGTAAAATCACAGCGTGACCCGACGGGATAGAATAGATATGTGACTGACACCTTACTATATGTGTATATATCTATTCTATCAATTAGTACAGTGCTTGTGCAGCTTACTGTACATGTATTTTAATACTAAATAAATTTCTAAAAAAAAACCTGGAGTGGGATCCCTGAAATTGTATTAACCAGCAGAGGGAACGCGGCCATCTGGGGGCAGATGTTTATAGTCTGCGAAGGGGGTAATACCCATGGAGCTTCCCAGGCTATTAATATCGGCTCACAGCTGTATAATTAGCCTTTACCTGTTATTAAAATGGGGGACTCAAAGAAAAAAAAAAAAAACACCACACAGGGCTCCCCTACAATTAATACCAAGACAGGGCGGGCTGATATTAATAGCCTAGGAAGGGGCTGTGGATATTGGCCCCCTCGCAGACTAAAAACATAGACTAGTTGCTAAAAAGAGAAGGGGGACCCTGTTATTTTTTTATTTTGGTGTGGTCCCCCATTTTAATAATCACTAAAGACTAAGTATACAGCTGTGAGCTGATATTAATGGCCTGGGAGGCTCCATGGGTTTTACCCCCTTCCCAGGCTATAAACATTGGCCCCCAGCTCTCTGCTTTCCCTCTGCTGGATAATAAAATGTTAGGGAACCCCAAGCCATTTGATTTTCCTAAAGGAATTTATTAACTAAAAAAAAATAAATAAAAATGTCCAATAAGCTATACAATCACTGCACTAATTTGATTTGTGTGAGGTTTTTTTTTTTGGATCTATCTAATCTCTCTCTAATCTTGAAAAATAATTCCTTGGAAAACTGTAAATTGCATAGAGCAATTCTCTAGATAAAAGTTCATGCTAAAATTGGATCGCAGATGCCAGGTGTTAAACAGATTATACTTGCAGAAAAATCGCACTTGTCCCACTTTTCTGGCCCACAATCGGACCGTTTACCGTATATACTCGAGTATAAGCCGACCCGAGTATAAGCCGACCCCCCTAATTTTGCCACAAAAAACTGGGAAAACTTATTGACTCGAGTATAAGCCTAGGGTGGAAATGCAGCATTTACCGGTGAATTTCAAAAATAAAAATAGATCATTATTTCCCCATAGCTGTGCCATATAGTGCTCTGCACCGTTCATATTTCCCCATAGGTGTGAACCATATAGTGCTCTGCACCGTTCATTGTGCCCCCTAGCTGTGCCATATACGGTGCTCTGCACCGTTCACTGTGCCCCATTGCTGTGCCATATACGGTGCTCTGCACCGTTCATTGTGCCCCATTGCTGTGCCATATACGGTGCTCTGCACCGTTCACTGTGCCCCATAGCTGTGCCATATACGGTGCTCTGCACCGTTCACTGTGCCCCATAGCTGTGCTGTGCCATCTACGGTGCTCTGCACCGTTCACTGTGCCCCATAGCTGTGCTGTGCCATATACGGTGCTCTGCACCGTTCACTGTGCCCCATAGCTGTGCTGTGCCATATACGGTGCTCTGCACCGTTCACTGTGCCCCATAGCTGTGCTGTGCCATCTACGGTGCTCTGCACCGTTCACTGTGCCCCATAGCTGTGCTGTGCCATCTACGGTGCTCTGCACCGTTCACTGTGCCCCATAGCTGTGCTGTGCCATATACGGTGCTCTGCACCGTTCATACTGCCCCATAGATGCTCCACATAAATTTGTGCCGCCGCTGCCGCAATAAAGAAAAAAAAACACATACTCACCTCCCTTGATTGCAGCTCCCGGCGTCTCGTTCCGGCGCCTCCATCTTCCCGGCGTCTCTGCTCTGACTGATCAGGCAGAGGGCGCCGCGCACACTGTATGCGTCATCGCGCCCTCTGCCTGAACAGTCAGAGAGCAGAGACGCCGGGAAGATGGAGGCGCCGGCCGGGAAGATGGATCGACGCCCGGCGGCTGGAACGAGGACAGGTGAATATGCTATACTTACCTAGTCCTGGCGATCCTCGCGCTGTCCCCTCCTGTCTTCGGTGCCGCAGCTTCTTTCTCTATCAGCGGTCACCGGCACCGCTGATAGAGAAATGAATAAGCGGCTCCGCCCCTATGGGAGGTGGAGCCGCTTATTCATTTCTGTAATGAGCGGTCCCACGTGACCGCTGAAGAGAGGAAGAAACTGCAGCGCCGAAGCCCGTGGGACGGCAGGGACAGCGCGAGGATCGCTGGGACTAGGTAAGTATACCCCAGCGCCCTCAGCCCCTCACCCGCCGACCCCACCGCTACCGTGACTCGAGTATAAGCCGAGGGGGGCACTTTCAGCCCAAAAATTTGGGCTGAAAATCTCGGCTTATACTCGAGTATATACGGGTAATTTCACAGTGATGGACATGAGCCTACAACATAATTCTATTAAAAGAAAAATCGGCCAGCCCTTCAGGGGTTAATGGAGACTTCAGGCTGCCCAATATTGTGGATATTTCTCACGGTTTTATAAACGCTGTATTTTGGGGTTTTTTTTTTGTCTGTGCAGTTTTTCCTAGGGGAGAAGCAAAGTTTAATCTCGGCAAAGTGACTGGGATTTCTGAGATCTCCGGCTGACGCTGATAAGTTTTTCCTTGCAGAATTTAATCATCAGTTTTTCTTTCCATATCACCAGTTTTCAGTTTAGTTTTTTTTTTTACCAATTCAAATTATGGGGGGGGAAAACTTTGTTAAAAAAACCTTTACTTTTTTTAATTTTCTCTATTTGATTATTTTTTTTTCATGGATACAATGTTACTAATTTTTAATTTTCCTTTTCTCTATCCAAAAAGAAATTAAGAAATTACAATTCTACAGGAAAAAAAAAAAAGTTTTAAAATAAAGTTTTTGGTTGAGAGTGGAGAATGTGCCCATCACATCACTTGTGAGATGAGCAGATAACCGTCATGGAGCGAAACGGCGTTCCATAAAGATGGATCGAATGTTACCATTCAGTGACGGGGAGCAGAGGTGGACACAACGTAAGGTAACATGCGCCGTCCATCAGAAAGATGCAGAATGGGACTGGCCTTGACTTCGATGCGGATGTCGGTGCAGGCGGAGGCGATGGTCAGCGAGGCCTCGTTGCGGCCGCGGGGGCTCAGCTCCCAGGACTCGTACGGCATGTGCAGGTGCGACTCCTGGACCAGGGTGAAGGTGGAGAAGGCGTCCATGCTGAACGTCAGCTCCCGCGCCTCCGCCTTGTATCTCACATTCATGACGCCGTCCGTCTTCCAGTTCAGGCCTGGAAAATATACAGATCGCGGTGTGATCAGGAGGAGCGCAACGGCCGGCGATATGGACACTGCTCGCAAGAAGAGGGAGATTTGGCTTTCAAGTGAAATTGATGAAAAACGTAAGACGTTCTCGCTCCAGTGATATTTTTGCGTGAAAGTCAGGGTGATGCACAGCGCTGTCCTTGACGCCATCATTCCTGCTCAGCCTGAGTCGCCTTTCATCAGTGGACAACGCTGAGGCCGCTGCTCCCTCATCTAGAGAGATGGAGTCTGGTGGTGATGGGGTCAGGAACCTTGCAGGGGGTCCCACACGCAGACGTGAAGAGTTTCCAATGGTCGGCTATGACTCTTCAGGCCTCTCGCCTCCCTTGTGCCCGGAGCTGTGTGACATTGATCACCCGATCCTGAAGGGCATCGATCACAATGAAGCGACTCTTCTCTGTGACTCTTCCAGTCTCTGTAGTCACCGGCTGATGACGCTCAGAGGCCTCTTCCACCTGAGAACTTCCTGCCTGAGGCCTCGAGATGGCGACGGACCGGGGATCATTGGTTAGTTGTCTTCATCGTCTCATACCGAGGAGGACGGTTAATCCGAATTCTATTTGACCCCCACATGTATCGGCCGCTCCATGGACCAAACACCATTCAGCTCCTTGTTAGAGAACAGCAAGTTCTGCAGAACGTCCGAGACATCGACCAGTTGGACGTGTAATCAGCGCTATGGACGGTCACATTAAGGTCTCCTGGAGAGGTCAGAGGGCATCATGGGGTCATCCTGACATTTTACCTAAAACCAAATATCTTGATCTTTTTGGGAGCAGTGTATGTAAGAGACAACGACACAGAGAATCGTCACTACGTTACTTTCTGGGTCCCATCGAGCCACCTGAGGGTCCTCAAAGAAGATGACGTTATGGGGAACTTTAATAGAAACGCAAACTGGGGGGGAGCGGAGACCCTCCATGTCCTTCTCCTGGAGCGACACCCCCAAACTGGAGGAAAGGAGCGACTCCTGAGGGTACGGGAATTTCTGCAACCCTCCGGCCAGAAGCTGCAGAGAACAGAGGAAATAAATCAGGGATCTGGGAAAAAAACATTACAAAGACTCCACCATATAATCATGTACATCAGGTTCATCCTGTATTATACTCCAGAGCTGCACTCACTATTCTGCTGGTGCAGTCACTATGTACATACATTACATTACTGATCCTGAGTTACCTCCTGTATTATACCCCAGAGCTGCACTCACTATTCTGCTGGTGCAGTCACTGTGTACATACATTACTGATCCTGAGTTACATCCTGTATTATACTCCAGAGCTGCACTCACTATTCTGCTGGTGCAGTCACTGTGTACATACATTACATTACTGATCCTGAGTTACATCCTGTATTATACTCCAGAGCTGCACTCACTATTCTGCTGGTGCAGTCACTGTATACATACATTACATTACTGATCCTGAGTTACATCCTGTATTATACCCCAGAGCTGCGCTCACTATTCTGCTGGTGCAGTCGCTGTGTACATACATTACTGATCCTGAGTTACATCCTGTATTATACTCCAGAACTGCACTCACTATTCTGCTGGTGCAGTCACTGTGTACATACATTACATTACTGATCCTGAGTTACATCCTGTATTATACTCCAGAGCTGCACTCACTATTCTGCTGGTGCAGTCACTGTGTACATACATTACTGATCCTGAGTTACATCCTGTATTATACCTCAGAGCTGCACTCACTATTCTGCTGGTGCAGTCACTGTGTACATACATTACATTACTGATCCTGAGTTACATCCTGTATTATACTCCAGAGCTGCACTCACTATTCTGCTGGTGCAGTCACTGTATACATACATTACATTACTGATCCTGAGTTACATCCTGTATTATACCCCAGAGCTGCACTCACTATTCAGCTGCTGAAGTCACTGTATACATACATTACATTACTGATCCTGAGTTACATCCTGTATTATACCCCAGAGCTGCGCTCACTATTCTGCTGGTGCAGTCGCTGTGTACATACATTACTGATCCTGAGTTACATCCTGTATTATACTCCAGAGCTGCACTCACTATTCTGCTGGTGCAGTCACTGTGTACATACATTACATTACTGATCCTGAGTTACATCCTGTATTATACCCCAGAGCTGCAATCACTATTCTACTGGTACAGTCACTGTGTACATACATTACATTACTGATCCTGAGTTACATCCTGTATTATACTCCAGAGCTGCACTCACTATTCTGCTGGTGCAGTCACTGTGTACATGCATTACATTACTGATCCTGAGTTACCTCCTGTATTATACCCCAGAGCTGCACTCACTATTCTGCTGGTGTAGTCACTGTGTACATACATTACATTACTGATCCTGAGTTACATCCTGTATTATACTCCAGAGCTGCACTCACTATTCTGCTGGTGCAGTCACTGTGTACATACATTACTGATCCTGAGTTACATCCTGTATTATACCCCAGAGCTGCACTCACTATTCTGCTGGTGCAGTCACTGTGTACATACATTACTGATCCTGAGTTACATCCTGTATTATACTCCAGAGCTGCACTCACTATTCTGCTGGTGCAGTCACTGTGTACATACATTACTGATCCTGAGTTACATCCTGTATTATACCCCAGAGCTGTACTCACTATTCTGCTGGTGCAGTCACTGTGTACATACATTACATTACTGATCCTGAGTTACATCCTGTATTATACCCCAGAGCTGCACTCACTATTCTGTTGGTGCAGTTACTGTGTACATACATTACATTACTGATCCTGAGTTACATCCTGTATTATACTCCAGAGCTGCACTCACTATTCTGCTGGTGCAGTCACTGTGTACATACATTACATTACTGATCCTGAGTTACATCCTGTATTATACTCCAGAGCTGCGCTCACTATTCTGCTGGTGCAGTCACTGTGTACATACAGGTCCTTCTCAAAAAATTAGCATATAGTGTTAAATTTCATTATTTACCATAATGTAATGATTACAATTAAACTTTCATATATTATAGATTCATTATCCACCAACTGAAATTTGTCAGGTCTTTTATTGTTTTAATACTGATGATTTTGGCATACAACTCCTGATAACCCAAAAAACCTGTCTCAATAAATTAGCATATTTCACCCATCCAATCAAATAAAAGTGTTTTTTAATAACAAACAAAAAAACCATCAAATAATAATGTTCAGTTATGCACTCAATACTTGGTCGGGAATCCTTTGGCAGAAATGACTGCTTCAATGCGGCGTGGCATGGAGGCAATCAGCCTGTGACACTGCTGAGATGTTATGGAGGCCCAGGATGCTTCAATAGCGGCCTTAAGCTCATCCAGAGTGTTGGGTCTTGCGTCTCTCAACTTTCTCTTCACAATATCCCACAGATTCTCTATGGGGTTCAGGTCAGGAGAGTTGGCAGGCCAATTGAGCACAGTAATACCATGGTCAGTAAACCATTTACCAGTGGTTTTGGCACTGTGAGCAGGTGCCAGGTCGTGCTGAAAAATGAAATCTTTATCTCCATAAAGCATTTCAGCCGATGGAAGCATGAAGTGCTCCAAAATCTCCTGATAGCTAGCTGCATTGACCCTGCCCTTGATGAAACACAGTGGACCAACACCAGCAGCTGACATGGCACCCCACACCATCACTGACTGTGGGTACTTGACACTGGACTTCAGGCATTTTGGCATTTCCTTCTCCCCAGTCTTCCTCCAGACTCTGGCACCTTGATTTCCGAATGACATGCAAAATTTGCTTTCATCAGAAAAAAGTACTTGGGACCACTTAGCAACAGTCCAGTGCTGCTTCTCTGTAGCCCAGGTCAGGCGCCTCTGCCGCTGTTTATGGTTCAAAAGTGGCTTTACCTGGGGAATGCGGCACCTGTAGCCCATTTCCTGCACACGCCTGTGCACGGTGGCTCTGGATGTTTCCACACCAGACTCAGTCCACTGCTTCCTCAGGTTCCCCAAGGTCTGGAATCGGTCCTTCTCCACAATCTTCCTCAGGGTCCGGTCTCCTCTTCTCGTTGTACAGCGTTTTCTGCCACATTGTTTCCTTCCAACAGACTTACCATTGAGGTGCCTTGATACAGCACTCTGGGAACAGCCTATTTGTTGAGAAATTTCTTTCTGGGTCTTACCCTCTTGCTTGAGGGTGTCAATGATGGCCTTCTTGACATCTGTCAGGTCGCTAGTCTTACCCATGATGGGGGTTTTGAGTAATGAACCAGGCAGGGAGTTTATAAAAGCCTCAGGTATCTTTTGCATGTGTTTAGAGTTAATTAGTTGATTCAGAAGATTAGGGTAATAGGTCGTTTAGAGAACCTTTTCTTGATATGCTAATTTATTGAGACAGGTTTTTTGGGTTATCAGGAGTTGTATGCCAAAATCATCAGTATTAAAACAATAAAAGACCTGACAAATTTCAGTTGGTGGATAATGAATCTATAATATATAAAAGTTTAATTGTAATCATTACATTATGGTAAATAATGACATTTAACACTATATGCTAATTTTTTGAGAAGGACCTGTATATTACATTACTGATCCTGACTTTCTCCTGTGTTACTCTCCAGAGCAGCGCTCAGTGTGAGGCGGTGTTTCGGGGGTACGTTCCTTTTACCTGCACCATGCTCCAGCCGTTCACTTGCTTGCGCTGCGGTGGGAGAACAAGGACATCGAAATAATAAACTCCCCCCAGACTTGAGAACTGGCGCAGATCCAGCACGCCGGCCTCCAGCGTCTCCTCCTCGTCTTCGGCCTCGTTCAGTGTCGGTGTCGGGGAGCGTCCTGAAGAATACACGGACATTCCTCATAATATCTCGGGGGTCGGATATCAATGTTGGATCTGTGCGAGCGCCTGGTCCTAGGACGTCATCCCAATAGGCCCTTCCAGAGCTGCGTTCACTATTCTGCAGTTTACCTGACCTCATATATCACCGATGCTGTACAGAAGGCAGAACTGTGAATGCAGCTCTGTAAAGGACTGGAGTGGTCTGATAAAGACCTGCTCTACTACAGGGGGCTGGGGAAACCGTCAGCAGGTTGGAGGGGTACACACACCTTCACTGGGGTCTCCCACAGGACTCTCCCTCTCCACCTCCTCTGGCTCGTTTCCGTCTTCTCTGCCCGTCGCTGCGCTCAGGACGCTCTGCGGGACAGAAAGCATTGCAGGGTTGTGTCACCTCCTCTGTGCTGCTGTGAGTGCAGGCGGAGAATCTGCAGCCAGTGCCTAAATCAGGTCTGTG
Source organism: Ranitomeya imitator (assembly GCF_032444005.1). Taxonomy (NCBI): domain Eukaryota; kingdom Metazoa; phylum Chordata; class Amphibia; order Anura; family Dendrobatidae; genus Ranitomeya; species Ranitomeya imitator. The sequence continues at coordinate 6,579,701 of NC_091285.1, forward strand.
TGCCGGATGCACCAGCAGGCTCAGGCTGAGCCCCGTCATAGGTCAGTTCCAGCATTGTCAGTGGTCTCGTCCTCCTCACCTTCCTCTCCTCGGACGTCACCTCCTCCATCGGCGCTGGGTCACTTTCTGCCGCAGGTTTCCCGTCGTCCTCCTCCTCCGCTGCCGGCCTCCGGTCTCCGGCCTCGCCTTCCGGGACCTCGGGCTCCTTCGCTGGCGGCAGGAACGTCGGGCTCAGACAGGACAGGTGGTCGTAGTCCGTGTGCAGGATGCGGACGGCGATGTTACTCAGCGCCAGAGGTTTGGGCAAATCGAACGCCATCGCCTCCTCCTGGAAGTGGTGACCCCGGAACCTGCGGGAGGGGAGCACGGTGGTAAGGGCTCCTGACACCACAGTCCCTGCGGGGGCCGCACCGCTCCGGGGGGCCGCACCGCTCCGGGGGTCTTACCTGGGGTTCTTGTTCAGATTCGCCCAGATGCAGAGGGAGACGGTTTCATTTCTGACAACTTTCTGCATGTTCCCCGTATCGATGTCTGACAATGCGGCCGCGCTCTGCGGGGCGGAGAGACGGACGGACATCAGCACAGTCTGCATATAGCTGACGCTCCAGTCACATCCAGAGCTGCGCTCACACATCTCCCTGTAGGCGACGTGTTTTGCTGCCATGTCTGTGTCTGCCAGCAGCGTCGCCTGCAGCTCTGGGGGTGACTAGAGTCGGAGCCAGACATGGACGACGGTAACACGTCAGTACAACGGTACCTTCAGGAGAAGCTCGGTGGCGTCATCGAATTTGCGCTGGAGAAGCGCCTGCAGCTGCCGTGTCGTCTGCGTGTACTCGGCGGCTCCGGCTTCTCCCAGCTCATCGTGGGGGGTGTCAGCGAGGAGGAACTCCAGCTCCGCAATCAGCTGCAAAGACACAAGACGTCAGATTACTGCGCAGACACCGCCGGGATCAGAGACCCCTCTCCAACCCTCTGGGCGAGACCCCCACATGCACAAGCAACAGCACCATCAGGTCCGTTCTGGCCGTGAGCTCTGATGAGTGACCCTGGCATCTGAAGGCCAAACCAAGGTCCTGAGATTGACCACCTCCTCGGAGGCGCCATTCACACCAGCCGCGGCTGTGGACTCACACTCAGCACCAGGCAGCTCCTCCTCAGCGTGGACTCCACATCCACCTCCGTCTCATCGCTCCACAGACTCATGAAGGTGTTGATCTCCTGGGGGACGGTGGGATCGGGGCTCCCATCGCACAGCATGTAACGATCCCACTGTGAACGTGACAGGCAGATCATTAGAGCCGGGAATGGAGACGAAGGCGAGCGCAAGCATGCAGATTATAGAGCACAAGCGTGCCGAGTGCTCCCAGTGTAGACAGCAGGGGGCAGAGAAGTAAGAATGCCGAGTGCTGACAGCGTAACATAAGCGTGCAGAGTGCTGAGAAGGTAAGCGTGCAGAGTGCTGAGAAGGTAAGCGTGCAGAGTGCTGAGAAGGTAAGCGTGCAGAGTGCTGAGAGCATAGAGAGCAGGGGCAGAGAAGTAAGAATGCAGAGTGCTGACAGCGTAAGTGTGCAGACTGCTGAGAAGGTAAGCGTGCAGAGTGCTGAGAGCATAGAGAGCAGGGGCAGAGAAGTAAGAATGCAGAATGCTGAGAACATAAGCGTGCAGAGTGCTGAGAGCGTAGAGAGCAGGGGCAGAGAAGTAAGAATGCAGAGTGCTGACAGCATAACGTAAGCGTGCAGACTGCTGAGAGCGTAGAGAGCAGGGGCAGAGAAGTAAGAATGCAGAGTGCTGACAGCGTAAGCGTGCAGAGTGCTGAGAACGTAGAGAGCAGGGGGCAGAGAAGTAAGAATGCAGAGTGCTGACAGCATAACGTAAGCGTGCAGAGTGCTGAGAGCGTAGAGAGCAGGGGCAGAGAAATAAGAATGCAGAGTGCTGACAGCATAACGTAAGCGTGCAGACTGCTGAGAACGTAGAGAGCAGGGGCAGAGAAGTAAGAATGCAGAGTGCTGACAGCGTAAGCGTGCAGAGTGCTGAGAACGTAGAGAGCAGGGGGCAGAGAAGTAAGAATGCAGAGTGCTGACAGCATAACGTAAGCGTGCAGACTGCTGAGAGCGTAGAGAGCAGGGGCAGAGAAGTAAGAATGCAGAGTGCTGACAGCGTAAGCGTGCAGACTGCTGAGAGCGTAGAGAGCAGGGGCAGAGAAGTAAGAATGCAGAGTGCTGACAGCGTAAGCGTGCAGAGTGCTGAGAACGTAGAGAGCAGGGGGCAGAGAAGTAAGAATGCAGAGTGCTGACAGCATAAGCGTGCAGAGTGCTGAGAGCGTAAACGTGCCGAGTGCTCAGAGTGAAGACAGCAGGGGGCAGAGAAGTAAGAATGCAGAGTGCTGACAGCGTAAGTGTGCAGACTGCTGAGAGCGTAGAGAGCAGGGGGCAGAGAAGTAAGAATGCAGAGTGCTGACAGCGTAAGCATGCAGAGTGCTGAGAACGTAGAGAGCAGGGGGCAGAGAAGTAAGAATGCAGAGTGCTGACAGCGTAAGCGTGCTGAGAGCGTAGAGAGCAGGGGGCAGAGAAGTAAGAATGCAGAGTGCTGACAGCGTAAGCGTGCAGAGTGCTGAGAACGTAGAGAGCAGGGGCAGAGAAGTAAGAATGCAGAGTGCTGACAGCGTAAGCGTGCAGAGTGCTGAGAACGTAGAGAGCAGGGGGCAGAGAAGTAAGAATGCAGAGTGCTGACAGCATAACGTAAGCGTGCATACTGCCGAGAGCGTAGAGAGCAGGGGCAGAGAAGTAAGAATGCAGAGTGCTGACAGCATCAGCGTGCAGAGTGCTGAGAGCGTAGAGAGCAGGGGCAGAGAAGTAAGAATGCAGAGTGCTGACAGCGTAAGCGTGCAGAGTGCTGAGAACGTAAGCGTGCAGAGTGCTGAGAGCGTAGAGAGCAGGGAACAGAGAATGTAAGAATGCAGAGTGCTGACAGTGTAAGCGTGCAGAGTGCTGAGAGCGTAGAGAGCAGGGAACAGTGAATGTAAGAATGCAGAGTGCTGACAGTGTAAGCGTGCAGAGTGCTGAGAGCGTAGAGAGCAGGGGGCAGAGAAGTAAGAATGCAGAGTGCTGACAGCATAAGCGTGCAGAGTGCTGAGAACGTAAGCGTGCAGAGTGCTGAGAGCGTAGACTGCATTCTTACTTCTCTGCCCCCTGCTGTCTACGCTCTCAGCACTCTGCACGCTTACGTTCTCAGCACTCTGCACGCATATGCTGTCAGCACTCTGCATTCTTACTTCTCTGCCCCCTGCTGAGTGCTGACAGCATCAGTGTGCTGAGAACGTAAGCGTGCAGAGTGCTGACAGTGTAAGCGTGCAGAGTGCTGAGAGTGTAGAGAGCAGGGGCAGAGAAATAAGAATGCAGAGTGCTGACAGCATAAGCTTGAAGAGTGCTGAGAGCGTAGAGAGCAGGGGCAGAGAAGTAAGAATGCAGAGTGCTGACAGCATCAGCGTGCAGAGTGCTGAGAGCGTAGAGAGCAGGGGCAGAGAAGTAAGAATGCAGAGTGCTGACAGCGTAAGCGTGCAGAGTGCTGAGAACGTAAGCGTGCAGAGTGCTGAGAGCGTAGAGAGCAGGGAACAGAGAATGTAAGAATGCAGAGTGCTGACAGTGTAAGCGTGCAGAGTTCTGAGAGCGTAGAGAGCAGGGAACAGAGAATGTAAGAATGCAGAGTGCTGACAGTGTAAGCGTGCAGAGTGCTGAGAGCGTAGAGAGCAGGGGGCAGAGAAGTAAGAATGCAGAGTGCTGACAGCATAAGCGTGCAGAGTGCTGAGAACGTAAGCGTGCAGAGTGCTGAGAGCGTAGACTGCATTCTTACTTCTCTGCCCCCTGCTGTCTACGCTCTCAGCACTCTGCACGCTTACGTTCTCAGCACTCTGCACGCTTATGCTGTCAGTACTCTGCATTCTTACTTCTCTGCCCCCTGCTGAGTGCTGACAGCATCAGTGTGCTGAGAACGTAAGCGTGCAGAGTGCTGACAGTGTAAGCGTGCAGAGTGCTGAGAGTGTAGAGAGCAGGGGCAGAGAAATAAGAATGCAGAGTGCTGACAGCATAAGCTTGAAGAGTGCTGAGAGCGTAGAGAGCAGGGGCAGAGAAGTAAGAATGCAGAGTGCTGACAGCGTAAGCGTGCAGAGTGCTGATAGCGTAAGCGTGCAGAGTGCTGAGAACGTAGAGAGCAGGGGGCAGAGAAGTAAGAATGCAGAGTGCTGACAGCATAAGCGTGCAGAGTGCTGAGAGCGTAAACGTGCCGAGTGCTCAGAGTGAAGACAGCAGGGGGCAGAGAAGTAAGAATGCAGAGTGCTGACAGCGTAAGTGTGCAGACTGCTGAGAAGGTAAGCGTGCAGAGTGCTGAGAGCGTAGAGACCAGGGGGCAGAGAAGTAAGAATGCAGAGTGCTGACAGCATAAGCGTGCAGAGTGCTGAGAACGTAAGCGTGCAGAGTGCTGAGAGCGTAGACAGCAGGGGGCAGAGAAGTAAGAATGCAGAGTGCTGACAGCGTAAGCATGCAGAGTGCTGAGAACGTAGAGAGCAGGGGGCAGAGAAGTAAGAATGCAGAGTGCTGACAGCGTAAGCGTGCAGAGTGCTGAGAGCGTAGAGAGCAGGGGGCAGAGAAGTAAGAATGCAGAGTGCTGACAGCGTAAGCGTGCAGAGTGCTGAGAACGTAGAGAGCAGGGGCAGAGAAGTAAGAATGCAGAGTGCTGACAGCGTAAGCGTGCAGAGTGCTGAGAACGTAGAGAGCAGGGGGCAGAGAAGTAAGAATGCAGAGTGCTGACAGCATAACGTAAGCGTGCATACTGCCGAGAGCGTAGAGAGCAGGGGCAGAGAAGTAAGAATGCAGAGTGCTGACAGCATCAGCGTGCAGAGTGCTGAGAGCGTAGAGAGCAGGGGCAGAGAAGTAAGAATGCAGAGTGCTGACAGTGTAAGCGTGCAGAGTGCTGAGAACGTAAGCGTGCAGAGTGCTGAGAGCGTAGAGAGCAGGGAACAGAGAATGTAAGAATGCAGAGTGCTGACAGTGTAAGCGTGCAGAGTGCTGAGAGCGTAGAGAGCAGGGGCAGAGAAGTAAGAATGCAGAGTGCTGACAGCATAAGCGTGCAGAGTGCTGAGAACGTAAGCGTGCAGAGTGCTGAGAGCGTAGACTGCATTCTTACTTCTCTGCCCCCTGCTGTCTACGCTCTCAGCACTCTGCACGCTTACGTTCTCAGCACTCTGCACGCTTATGCTGTCAGCACTCTGCATTCTTACTTCTCTGCCCCCTGCTGAGTGCTGACAGCATCAGTGTGCTGAGAACGTAAGCGTGCAGAGTGCTGACAGTGTAAGCGTGCAGAGTGCTGAGAGTGTAGAGAGCAGGGGCAGAGAAATAAGTATGCAGAGTGCTGACAGCATAAGCTTGAAGAGTGCTGAGAGCGTAGAGAGCAGGGGCAGAGAAGTAAGAATGCAGAGTGCTGACAGTGTAAGCGTGCAGAGTGCTGAGAGCGTAGAGAGCAGGGGGCAGAGAAGTAGGAATGCAGAGTGCTGACAGCGTAAGCATGCAGAGTGCTGAGAGCGTAGAGAGCAGGGGCAGAGAAGTAAGAATGCAGAGTGCTGACAGTGTAAGCGTGCAGAGTGCTGAGAGCGTAGAGAGCAGGGGGCAGAGAAGTAAGAATGCAGAGTGCTGACAGTGTAAGCGTGCAGAGTGCTGAGAGTGTAGAGAGCAGGGGACAGAAGAATGCAGGGTGCAGAGAGTGTAGAGAGCAGGGGACAGAGAAGAATGCAGGGTGCAGAGAGCAGGGGACAGAAGAATGCAGGGTGCAGAGAGCAGGGGACAGAAGAATGCAGGGTGTAGAGAGCAGGGGACAGAGAAGAATGCAGGGTGCAGAGGGTGCAGAGAGCAGGGGACAGAAGAATGCAGGGTGCAGAGAGTGTAGAGAGCAGGGGACAGAGAAGAATGCAGGGTGCAGAGGGTGTAGAGAGCAGGGGACAGAGAAGAATGCAGGGTGTAGAGAGCAGGGGACAGAAGAATGCAGGGTGCAGAGAGTGTAGAGAGCAGGGGACAGAGAAGAATGCAGGGTGCAGAGGGTGTAGAGAGCAGGGGACAGAGAAGAATGCAGGGTGCAGAGAGTGTAGAGAGCAGGGGACAGAGAAGAATGCAGGGTGCAGAGAGTGTAGAGAGCAGGGGACAGAGAAGAATGCAGGGTGCAGAGAGCAGGGGACAGAAGAATGCAGGGTGTAGAGAGCAGGGGACAGAAGAATGCAGGGTGCAGAGAGTGTAGAGAGCAGGGGACAGAGAAGAATGCAGGGTGCAGAGAGTGTAGAGAGCAGGGGACAGAGAAGAATGCAGGGTGCAGAGAGTGTAGAGAGCAGGGGACAGAGAAGAATGCAGGGTGCAGAGAGTGTAGAGAGCAGGGGACAGAGAAGAATGCAGGGTGCAGAGAGTGTAGAGAGCAGGGGACAGAAGAATGCAGGGTGCAGAGAGTGTAGAGAGCAGGGGACAGAGAAGAATGCAGGGTGCAGAGAGTGTAGAGAGCAGGGGACAGAGAAGAATGCAGGGTGCAGAGAGTGTAGAGAGCAGGGGACAGAGAAGAATGCAGGGTGCAGAGAGTGTAGAGAGCAGGGGACAGAGAAGAATGCAGGGTGCAGAGAGTGTAGAGAGCAGGGGACAGAGAAGAATGCAGGGTGCAGAGAGTGTAGAGAGCAGGGGACAGAGAAGAATGCAGGGTGCAGAGAGTGTAGAGAGCAGGGGACAGAGAAGAATGCAGGGTGCAGAGAGCAGGGGACAGAAGAATGCAGGGTGTAGAGAGCAGGGGACAGAAGAATGCAGGGTGCAGAGAGTGTAGAGAGCAGGGGACAGAGAAGAATGCAGGGTGCAGAGAGTGTAGAGAGCAGGGGACAGAGAAGAATGCAGGGTGCAGAGAGTGTAGAGAGCAGGGGACAGAAGAATGCAGGGTGCAGAGAGTGTAGAGAGCAGGGGACAGAGAAGAATGCAGGGTGCAGAGTGTAGAGAGCAGGGGACAGAGAAGAATGCAGGGTGCAGAGAGTGTAGAGAGCAGGGGACAGAGAAGAATGCAGGGTGCAGAGAGTGTAGAGAGCAGGGGACAGAGAAGAATGCAGGGTGTAGAGAGCAGGGGACAGAAGAATGCAGGGTGCAGAGAGTGTAGAGAGCAGGGGACAGAGAAGAATGCAGGGTGCAGAGGGTGTAGAGAGCAGGGGACAGAGAAGAATGCAGGGTGCAGAGAGTGTAGAGAGCAGGGGACAGAGAAGAATGCAGGGTGCAGAGAGCAGGGGACAGAAGAATGCAGGGTGCAGAGAGCAGGGGACAGAAGAATGCAGGGTGCAGAGAGTGTAGAGAGCAGGGGACAGAGAAGAATGCAGGGTGCAGAGGGTGTAGAGAGCAGGGGACAGAGAAGAATGCAGGGTGTAGAGAGCAGGGGACAGAAGAATGCAGGGTGCAGAGCGTGTAGAGAGCAGGGGACAGAGAAGAATGCAGGGTGCAGAGAGTGTAGAGAGCAGGGGACAGAGAAGAATGCAGGGTGCAGAGAGTGTAGAGAGCAGGGGACAGAGAAGAATGCAGGGTGCAGAGGGTGCAGAGAGCAGGGGACAGAGAAGAATGCAGGGTGCAGAGAGCAGGGGACAGAAGAATGCAGGGTGCAGAGAGTGTAGAGAGCAGGGGACAGAGAAGAATGCAGGGTGCAGAGAGCAGGGGACAGAGAAGAATGCAGGGTGCAGAGAGTGTAGAGAGCAGGGGACAGAGAAGAATGCAGGGTGCAGAGAGCAGGGGACAGAGAAGAATGCAGGGTGCAGAGAGCAGGGGACAGAGAAGAATGCAGGGTGCAGAGAGCAGGGGACAGAAGAATGCAGGGTGCAGAGAGTGTAGAGAGCAGGGGACAGAAGAATGCAGGGTGCAGAGGGTGTAGAGAGCAGGGGACAGAGAAGAATGCAGGGTGTAGAGAGCAGGGGACAGAAGAATGCAGGGTGCAGAGAGTGTAGAGAGCAGGGGACAGAGAAGAATGCAGGGTGCAGAGAGCAGGGGACAGAAGAATGCAGGGTGCAGAGAGCAGGGGACAGAAGAATGCAGGGTGTAGAGAGCAGGGGACAGAAGAATGCAGGGTGCAGAGAGTGTAGAGAGCAGGGGACAGAGAAGAATGCAGGGTGCAGAGAGTGTAGAGAGCAGGGGACAGAGAAGAATGCAGGGTGCAGAGAGTGTAGAGAGCAGGGGACAGAAGAATGCAGGGTGCAGAGAGTGTAGAGAGCAGGGGACAGAGAAGAATGCAGGGTGCAGAGAGTGTAGAGAGCAGGGGACAGAGAAGAATGCAGGGTGCAGAGAGTGTAGAGAGCAGGGGACAGAGAAGAATGCAGGGTGCAGAGAGTGTAGAGAGCAGGGGACAGAGAAGAATGCAGGGTGTAGAGAGCAGGGGACAGAAGAATGCAGGGTGCAGAGAGTGTAGAGAGCAGGGGACAGAGAAGAATGCAGGGTGCAGAGGGTGTAGAGAGCAGGGGACAGAGAAGAATGCAGGGTGCAGAGAGTGTAGAGAGCAGGGGACAGAGAAGAATGCAGGGTGCAGAGAGCAGGGGACAGAAGAATGCAGGGTGCAGAGAGCAGGGGACAGAAGAATGCAGGGTGCAGAGAGTGTAGAGAGCAGGGGACAGAGAAGAATGCAGGGTGCAGAGGGTGTAGAGAGCAGGGGACAGAGAAGAATGCAGGGTGTAGAGAGCAGGGGACAGAAGAATGCAGGGTGCAGAGAGTGTAGAGAGCAGGGGACAGAGAAGAATGCAGGGTGCAGAGAGTGTAGAGAGCAGGGGACAGAGAAGAATGCAGGGTGCAGAGAGTGTAGAGAGCAGGGGACAGAGAAGAATGCAGGGTGCAGAGGGTGCAGAGAGCAGGGGACAGAGAAGAATGCAGGGTGCAGAGAGTGTAGAGAGCAGGGGACAGAGAAGAATGCAGGGTGCAGAGAGTGTAGAGAGCAGGGGACAGAGAAGAATGCAGGGTGCAGAGGGTGCAGAGAGCAGGGGACAGAGAAGAATGCAGGGTGCAGAGAGTGTAGAGAGCAGGGGACAGAGAAGAATGCAGGGTGCAGAGAGCAGGGGACAGAGAAGAATGCAGGGTGCAGAGAGCAGGGGACAGAGAAGAATGCAGGGTGCAGAGAGCAGGGGACAGAAGAATGCAGGGTGCAGAGAGTGTAGAGAGCAGGGGACAGAAGAATGCAGGGTGCAGAGGGTGTAGAGAGCAGGGGACAGAGAAGAATGCAGGGTGTAGAGAGCAGGGGACAGAAGAATGCAGGGTGCAGAGAGTGTAGAGAGCAGGGGACAGAGAAGAATGCAGGGTGCAGAGAGTGTAGAGAGCAGGGGACAGAGAAGAATGCAGGGTGCAGAGAGTGTAGAGAGCAGGGGACAGAGAAGAATGCAGGGTGCAGAGAGTGTAGAGAGCAGGGGACAGAGAAGAATGCAGGGTGCAGAGAGTGTAGAGAGCAGGGGACAGAGAAGAATGCAGGGTGCAGAGAGTGTAGAGAGCAGGGGACAGAGAAGAATGCAGGGTGCAGAGGGTGCAGAGAGCAGGGGACAGAGAAGAATGCAGGGTGCAGAGAGCAGGGGACAGAAGAATGCAGGGTGCAGAGAGTGTAGAGAGCAGGGGACAGAGAAGAATGCAGGGTGTAGAGAGCAGGGGACAGAAGAATGCAGGGTGCAGAGAGTGTAGAGAGCAGGGGACAGAAGAATGCAGGGTGCAGAGAGTGTAGAGAGCAGGGGACAGAGAAGAATGCAGGGTGCAGAGAGTGTAGAGAGCAGGGGACAGAGAAGAATGCAGGGTGCAGAGAGTGTAGAGAGCAGGGGACAGAGAAGAATGCAGGGTGCAGAGGGTGTAGAGAGCAGGGGACAGAGAAGAATGCAGGGTGCAGAGGGTGTAGAGAGCAGGGGACAGAGAAGAATGCAGGGTGTAGAGAGCAGGGGACAGAAGAATGCAGGGTGCAGAGAGTGTAGAGAGCAGGGGACAGAAGAATGCAGGGTGCAGAGAGTGTAGAGAGCAGGGGACAGAGAAGAATGCAGGGTGCAGAGAGTGTAGAGAGCAGGGGACAGAGAAGAATGCAGGGTGCAGAGGGTGTAGAGAGCAGGGGACAGAGAAGAATGCAGGGTGCAGAGGGTGTAGAGAGCAGGGGACAGAGAAGAATGCAGGGTGTAGAGAGCAGGGGACAGAAGAATGCAGGGTGCAGAGAGTGTAGAGAGCAGGGGACAGAAGAATGCAGGGTGCAGAGAGTGTAGAGAGCAGGGGACAGAGAAGAATGCAGGGTGCAGAGAGTGTAGAGAGCAGGGGACAGTGAAGAATGCAGGGTGCAGAGGGTGTAGAGAGCAGGGGACAGAGAAGAATGCAGGGTGCAGAGGGTGTAGAGAGCAGGGGACAGAGAAGAATGCAGGGTGTAGAGAGCAGGGGACAGAAGAATGCAGGGTGCAGAGAGTGTAGAGAGCAGGGGACAGAGAAGAATGCAGGGTGCAGAGAGTGTAGAGAGCAGGGGACAGAGAAGAATGCAGGGTGCAGAGAGTGTAGAGAGCAGGGGACAGAGAAGAATGCAGGGTGCAGAGGGTGCAGAGAGCAGGGGACAGAAGAATGCAGGGTGCAGAGAGTGTAGAGAGCAGGGGACAGAGAAGAATGCAGGGTGCAGAGAGTGTAGAGAGCAGGGGACAGTGAAGAATGCAGGGTGCAGAGGGTGTAGAGAGCAGGGGACAGAGAAGAATGCAGGGTGTAGAGAGCAGGGGACAGAAGAATGCAGGGTGCAGAGAGTGTAGAGAGCAGGGGACAGAGAAGAATGCAGGGTGCAGAGTGTGGAGAGAGCAGGGGACAGAGAAGAATGCAGGGTGCAGAGAGTGTAGAGAGCAGGGGACAGTGAAGAATGCAGGGTGCAGAGAGTGTAGAGAGCAGGGGACAGTGAAGAATGCAGGGTGTAGAGAGCAGGGGACAGAAGAATGCAGGGAGCAGAGCGTGTAGAGAGCAGGGGACAGAGAAGAATGCAGGGTGCAGAGAGTGTAGAGAGCAGGGGACAGTGAAGAATGCAGGGTGCAGAGGGTGTAGAGAGCAGGGGACAGAGAAGAATGCAGGGTGCAGAGGGTGTAGAGAGCAGGGGACAGAGAAGAATGCAGGGTGCAGAGGGTGTAGAGAGCAGGGGACAGAGAAGAATGCAGGGTGCAGAGGGTGTAGAGAGCAGGGGACAGAGAAGAATGCAGGGTGCAGAGAGTGTAGAGAGCAGGGGACAGTGAAGAATGCAGGGTGCAGAGGGTGTAGAGAGCAGGGGACAGAGAAGAATGCAGGGTGCAGAGAGTGTAGAGAGCAGGGGACAGAAGAATGCAGGGTGCAGAGAGTGTAGAGAGCAGGGGACAGAAGAATGCAGGGTGCAGAGAGTGTAGAGAGCAGGGGACAGTGAAGAATGCAGGGTGTACAGAGCAGGGGACAGAGAAGAATGCAGGGTGCAGAGAGTGTAGAGAGCAGGGGACAGTGAAGAATGCAGGGTGTAGAGAGCAGGGGACAGAGAAGAATGCAGGGTGCAGAGAGTGTAGAGAGCAGGGGACAGTGAAGAATGCAGGGTGCAGAGGGTGTAGAGAGCAGGGGACAGAGAAGAATGCAGGGTGCAGAGAGTGTAGAGAGCAGGGGACAGAAAAGAATGCAGGGTGCAGAGGGTGTAGAGAGCAGGGGACAGAGAAGAATGCAGGGTGCAGAGGGTGTAGAGAGCAGGGGACAGAGAAGAATGCAGGGTGTAGAGAGCAGGGGACAGAGAAGAATGCAGGGTGCAGAGGGTGTAGAGAGCAGGGGACAGTGAAGAATGCAGGGTGCAGAGGGTGTAGAGAGCAGGGGACAGAGAAGAATGCAGGGTGCAGAGGGTGTAGAGAGCAGGGGACAGAGAAGAATGCAGGGTGCAGAGGGTGTAGAGAGCAGGGGACAGAGAAGAATGCAGGGTGCAGAGGGTGTAGAGAGCAGGGGACAGAGAAGAATGCAGGGTGCAGAGGGTGTAGAGAGCAGGGGACAGAGAAGAATGCAGGGTGCAGAGGGTGTAGAGAGCAGGGGACAGAGAAGAATGCAGGGTGCACTCCTCCCATTTGGCACAGGTATATTTAGTTAGCAGGTGAGTGCACAGTAAGGGGTCCAGCCCATTTCTGCTCTCACTGATTGCTCCTTACATTTTGGTGTTGGTGCTGTGTGGCGGCCATTCTTGCTGTGGTTTTGTACTGGTGGGGCGGCGCGGTCTGGAGTCTTGCAGCATGGGCGCTGTGGGGCACCAGGCCCTCTGCCCTGCCTGTGCATTGCCGCTGTGGCGGTGGTCGGCTCCGCTCCGTGGGGGCAATGGGGACTCCTTTTATTTGGTGTTTGCGCTGTGTGGCGGCCATCGTTGCTGTGGTTTTGTGCTGGTGGGGCGGCGCGGTCTGAAGACATGGGCCGTCTGCCCTGCCTGTGCATTGCCGCTGCGGCGGTGGTTATCGCGCGGCTCCGCTCTGTTAGGGCGGTAGGACCCACTACGAGGTTTGCCGTGACGTGGCAGTGGCCTTCATACAGACTGTTCAGAATGTTAAACTAAGAACTTCATGTTCAGTTATATATGTAGATTGTGAGCCCTCGCGGGCAGGGTCCTCTCTCCTCCTGTACCAGTTGTGACTTGTATTTTTCAAGATTATTGTACTTGTTTTATTATGTATACCCCTCCTCACATGTAAAGCGCCATGGAATAAATGGCGCTATAATAATAAATAATAATAATAATAATAATATATAATTTTTGCCTGGCGGCATTAGAGCAGCGACTGTGTTTCGGGGGTGCGGGTCATGCGCTTTTTCGGGTCATGTGCTCTTTTTGGTATATAAATAAGGATGATTATTATTATGGTGCTGATGACAGACTTGTGCTGTTATGTCTCCCCCTGGTGGTGAATACATAACACTACAAGCTGAAGAACTAGGGCACATGTACCATCTATATTACATACATTGTGTGCTGCTGCACTCAGGACACAGAGAGCATCTATATAACATACAGTGTGTGCTGCTGCACTCAGGACACATGTACCATCTATATTACATACAGTGTGTGCTACTGCACTCAGGACACATGTACCGTCTATATTACATACATTGTGTGCTGCTGCACTCAGGACACAGAGAGCATCTATATAACATACAGTGTGTGCTGCACTCAGGACACATGTACCATCTATATTACATACAGTGTGTGCTGCTGCACTCAGGACACATGTACCATCTATATAACATACAGTGTGTGCTGCTGCACTCAGGACACAGAGAGCATCTATATAACATACAGTGTGTGCTGCACTCAGGACACATGTACCATCTATATTACATACAGTGTGTGCTGCACTCAGGACACATGTACCGTCTATATAACATACAGTGTGTGCTACACTCAGGACACATGTACCATCTATATTACATACAGTGTGTGCTGCACTCAGGACACATGTACCATCTATATTACATACAGTGTGTGCTGCTGCACTCAGGACACATGTGCCATCTATATTACATACAGTGTGTGCTACTGCACTCAGGACACATGTACCGTCTATAACATACAGTGTGTGCTGCTGCACTCAGGACACATGTGCCATCTATATTACATACAGTGTGTGCTACTGCACTCAGGACACATGTACCGTCTATAACATACAGTGTGTGCTGCTGCACTCAGGACACATGTACCGTCTATATAACATACAGTGTGTGCTGCACTCAGGACACATGTACCATCTATATTACATACAGTGTGTGCTGCTGCACTCAGGACACATGTACCATCTATATTACATACAGTGTGTGCTACTGCACTCAGGACACATGTGCCATCTATATTACATACAGTGTGTGCTACTGCACTCAGGACACATGTACCGTCTATAACATACAGTGTGTGCTGCTGCACTCAGGACATATGTACCGTCTATAACATACAGTGTGTGCTGCTGCACTCAGGACACATGTACCGTCTATATAACACAGTGTGTGCTGCTGCACTCAGGACACATGTACCGTCTATATAACATACAGTGTGTGCTGCACTCAGGACACATGTACCATCTATATTACATACAGTGTGTGCTGCTGCACTCAGGACACATGTACCGTCTATATAACATACAGTGTGTGCTGCTGCACTCAGGACACATGTACCGTCTATATAACATACAGTGTGTGCTGCTGCACTCAGGACACATGTACCGTCTATAACATACAGTGTGTGCTGCTGCACTCAGGACACATGTACCGTCTATATTACATACAGTGTGTGCTGCTGCACTCAGGACACATGTACCATCAATATTACATACAGTGTGTGCTGCTGCACTCAGGACACATGTACCATCTATATAACATACAGTGTGTGCTGCTGCACTCAGGACACATGTACCGTCTATATAACATACAGTGTGTGCTGCTGCACTCAGGACACAGAGAGCATCTATATAACATACAGTGTGTGCTGCTGCACTCAGGACACATGTACCGTCTATATAACATATAGTGTGTGCTGCACTCAGGACACATGTACCATCTATATAACATACAGTGTGTGCTGCTGCACTCAGGACACATGTACCGTCTATAACATACAGTGTGTGCTGCTGCACTCAGGACACATGTACCGTCTATATTACATACAGTGTGTGCTGCTGCACTCAGGACACATGTACCATCAATATTACATACAGTGTGTGCTATTGCACTCAGGACACATGTACCGTCTATAACATACAGTGTGTGCTGCTGCACTCAGGACACATGTACCGTCTATAACATACAGTGTGTGCTGCTGCACTCAGGACACATGTACCATCTATATAACATACAGTGTGTGCTGCTGCACTCAGGACACACGTACCGTCTATATAACATACAGTGTGTGCTGCTGCACTCAGGACACATGTACCGTCTATATAACATACAGTGTGTGCTGCACTCAGGACACATGTACCATCTATATAACATACAGTGTGTGCTGCTGCACTCAGGACACATGTACCGTCTATAACATACAGTGTGTGCTGCACTCAGGACACATGTACCATCTATAACATACAGTGTGTGCTGCTGCACTCAGGACACATGTACCGTCTATATAACATACAGTGTGTGCTGCACTCAGGACACATGTACCGTCTATAACATACAGTGTGTGCTGCACTCAGGACACATGTACCATCTATATAACATACAGTGTGTGCTGCTGCACTCAGGACACATGTACCGTCTATAACATACAGTGTGTGCTGCACTCAGGACACATGTACCATCTATAACATACAGTGTGTGCTGCTGCACTCAGGACACATGTACCGTCTATATAACATACAGTGTGTGCTGCTGCACTCAGGACACATGTACCATCTATATAACATACAGTGTGTGCTGCTGCACTCAGGACACATGTACCGTCTATATTACATACAGTGTGTGCTGCTGCACTCAGGACACATGTACCATCAATATTACATACAGTGTGTGCTATTGCACTCAGGACACATGTACCGTCTATAACATACAGTGTGTGCTGCTGCACTCAGGACACATGTACCATCTATATAATATACAGTGTGTGCTGCTGCACTCAGGACACACGTACCGTCTATATAACATACAGTGTGTGCTACTGCACTCAGGACACATGTACCATCTATATTACATACAGTGTGTGCTGCTGCACTCAGGACACATGTACCATCTATATAACATACAGTGTGTGCTGCTGCACTCAGGACACATGTACCGTCTATATAACATACAGTGTGTGCTGCTGCACTCAGGACACATGTACCATCTATATAACATACAGTGTGTGCTGCTGCACTCAGGACACATGTACCATCTATATAACATACAGTGTGTGCTGCTGCACTCAGGACACATGTACCATCTATATAACATACAGTGTGTGCTGCTGCACTCAGGACACATGTACCATCCATATAACATACAGTGTGTGCTGCTGCACTCAGGACACATGTACCGTCTGTATAACATACAGTGTGTGCTGCTGCACTCAGGACACATGTACCGTCTATAACATACAGTGTGTGCTGCTGCACTCAGGACACATGTACCGTCTATATTACATACAGTGTGTGCTGCTGCACTCAGGACACATGTACCGTCTATAACATACAGTGTGTGCTGCTGCATTCAGGACACATGTACAGTCTGTATAACATACAGTGTGTGCTGCTGCACTCAGGACACATGTACCGTCTATAACATACAGTGTGTGCTGCTGCACTCAGGACACATGTACCGTCTATATTACATACAGTGTGTGCTGCTGCACTCAGGACACATGTACCGTCTATATAACATACAGTGTGTGCTGCACTCAGGACACATGTACCGTCTATATAACATACAGTGTGTGCTGCTGCACTCAGGACACATGTACCGTCTATAACATACAGTGTGTGCTGCACTCAGGACACATGTACCGTCTATAGCATACAGTGTGTGCTGCTGCACTCAGGACACATGTACCGTCTATATAACATACAGTGTGTGCTGCACTCAGGACACATGTACCGTCTATAGCATACAGTGTGTGCTGCTGCACTCAGGACACATGTACCATCTATATTACATACAGTGTGTGCTGCTGCACTCAGGACACATGTACCGTCTATAACATACAGTGTGTGCTGCTGCACTCAGGACACATGTACCGTCTATAATATACAGCGTGTGCTGCTGCACTCAGGACACATGTACCATCTATATAACATACAGTGTGTGCTGCTACACTCAGGACGCATGTACCATCTATATAACATACAGTGTGTGCTGCTGCACTCAGGACACATGTACCGTCTGTATAACATACAGTGTGTGCTGCTGCACTCAGGACACATGTACCGTCTATAACATACAGTGTGTGCTGCTGCACTCAGGACACATGTACCATCTATATAACATACAGTGTGTGCTGCTGCACTCAGGACACATGTACCGTCTATATAACATACAGTGTGTGCTGCTGCACTCAGGACACATGTACCGTCTATATAACATACAGTGTGTGCTGCTGCACTCAGGACACATGTACCGTCTATAACATACAGTGTGTGCTGCTGCACTAAGGACATATGTACCATCTATATAACATACAGTGTGTGCTGCACTCAGGACACATGTACCGTCTATATTACATACAGTGTGTGCTGCTGCACTCAGGACACATGTACCATCAATATTACATACAGTGTGTGCTGCTGCACTCAGGACACATGTACCGTCTATAACATACAGTGTGTGCTGCTGCACTAAGGACACATGTACCATCTATATAACATACAGTGTGTGCTGCTGCACTCAGGACACATGTACCGTCTATAACATTCAGTGTGTGCTGCTGCCCTCAGGACACATGTACCGTCTATAACATACAGTGTGTGCTGCTGCACTAAGGACACATGTACCATCTATATAACATACAGTGTGTGCTGCTGCACTCAGGACACATGTACCGTCTAACATACAGTGTGTGCTGCTGCACTCAGGACACATGTACCGTCTATATAACATACAGTGTGTGCTGCACTCAGGACACATGTACCGTCTATATAACATACAGTGTGTGCTGCTGCACTCAGGACACATGTACCATCTATATTACATACAGTGTGTGCTACTGCACTCAGGACACATGTACCGTCTATAACATACAGTGTGTGCTGCTGCACTCAGGACACATGTACCATCTATATAACATACAGTGTGTGCTGCTGCACTCAGGACACATGTACCATCTATATAACATACAGTGTGTGCTGCTGCACTCAGGACACATGTACCGTCTATATAACATACAGTGTGTGCTGCTGCACTCAGGACACATGTACCGTCTATATAACATACAGTGTGTGCTGCTGCACTCAGGACACAGAGAGCATCTATATAACATACAGTGTGTGCTGCTGCACTCAGGACACATGTACCGTCTATATAACATACAGTGTGTGCTGCTGCACTCAGGACACATGTACCATCTATATAACATACAGTGTGTGCTGCACTCAGGACACATGTACCATCTATATTACATACAGTGTGTGCTGCTGCACTCAGGACACATGTACCATCTATATAACATACAGTGTGTGCTGCACTCAGGACACATGTACCATCTATATAACATACAGTGTGTGCTGCACTCAGGACACATGTACCATCTATATTACATACAGTGTGTGCTGCTGCACTCAGGACACATGTACCGTCTATATAACATACAGTGTGTGCTGCTGCACTCAGGACACATGTACCATCTATATTACATACAGTGTGTGCTGCTGCACTCAGGACACATGTACCATCTATATAACATACAGTGTGTGCTGCTGCACTCAGGACACATGTACCATCTATATAACATACAGTGTGTGCTGCTGCACTCAGGACACATGTACCGTCTATATAACATACAGTGTGTGCTGCTGCACTCAGGACACATGTACCATCTATATTACATACAGTGTGTGCTGCTGCACTCAGGACACATGTACCGTCTATATAACATACAGTGTGTGCTGCTGCACTCAGGACACATGTACCATCTATATAACATACAGTGTGTGCTGCTGCACTCAGGACACATGTACCATCATATATAACATACAGTGTGTGCTGCTGCACTCAGGACACATGTACCGTCTATATAACATACAGTGTGTGCTGCTGCACTCAGGACACATGTACCGTCTATATAACATACAGTGTGTGCTGCTGCACTCAGGACACATGTACCGTCTATATAACATACAGTGTGTGCTGCTGCACTCAGGACACATGTACCGTCGATATAACATACAGTGTGTGCTGCTGCACTCAGGACACATGTACCGTCTATAACATACAGTGTGTGCTGCTGCACTAAGGACACATGTACCATCTATATAACATACAGTGTGTGCTGCTGCACTCAGGACACATGTACCGTCTATATAACATACAGTGTGTGCTGCTGCACTCAGGACACATGTACCGTCTATATAACATACAGTGTGTGCTGCACTCAGGACACATGTACCGTCGATATAACATACAGTGTGTGCTGCTGCACTCAGGACACATGTAACGTCTATAACATACAGTGTGTGCTGCTGCACTAAGGACACATGTACCATCTATATAACATACAGTGTGTGCTGCTGCACTCAGGACACATGTACCGTCTATATAACATACAGTGTGTGCTGCACTCAGGACACATGTACCGTCTATATAACATACAGTGTGTGCTGCTGCACTCAGGACACATGTACCATCTATATTACATACAGTGTGTGCTGCTGCACTCAGGACACATGTACCGTCTATAACATACAGTGTGTGCTGCTGCACTCAGGACACATGTACCGTCTATATAACATACAGTGTGTGCTGCACTCAGGACACATGTACCGTCTATAGTATACAGTGTGTGCTGCTGCACTCAGGACACATGTACCATCTATATAACATACAGTGTGTGCTGCTGCACTCAGGACACATGTACCGTCTATATAACATACAGTGTGTGCTGCACTCAGGACACATGTACCGTCTATAGCATACAGTGTGTGCTGCTGCACTCAGGACACATGTACCGTCTATAACATACAGTGTGTGCTGCTGCACTCAGGACACATGTACCGTCTTTAACATACAGTGTGTGCTGCTGCACTCAGGACACATGTATCGTCTATAACATACAGTGTGTGCTGCTGCACTCAGGACATATAACATACAGTGTGTGCTGCTGCACTCAGGACACATGTACCATCTATATTACATACAGTGTGTGCTACTGCACTCAGGACTCATGTACCGTCTATAACATACAGTGTGTGCTGCTGCACTCAGGACACATGTACCGTCTATAACATACAGTGTGTGCTGCTGCACTCAGGACACATGTACCGTCTATAACATACAGTGTGTGCTGCTGCACTCAGGACACATGTACCGTCTATAACATACAGAGTGTGCTGCTGCACTCAGGACACATGTACCGTCTATAACATACAGTGTGTGCTGCTGCACTCAGGACACATGTACCGTCTATAACATACAGTGTGTGCTGCTGCACTCAGGACACATGTACCGTCTATAACATACAGTGTGTGCTGCTGCACTCAGGACACATGTACCGTCTATAACATACAGAGTGTGCTGCTGCACTCAGGACACATGTACCGTCTATAACATACAGTGTGTGCTGCTGCACTAAGGACACATGTACCGTCTATATAACATACAGTGTGTGCTGCACTCAGGACACATGTACCGTCTATAGCATACAGTGTGTGCTGCTGCACTCAGGACACATGTACCATCTATATTACATACAGTGTGTGCTGCTGCACTCAGGACACATGTACCATCTATATAACATACAGTGTGTGCTGCTGCACTCAGGACACATGTACCGTCTATAACATACAGTGTGTGCTGCTGCACTCAGGACACATGTACCGTCTATAACATACAGTGTGTGCTGCACTCAGGACACATGTACCATCTATATTACATACAGTGTGTGCTACTGCACTCAGGACACATGTACCGTCTATAACAAACAGTGTGTGCTGCTGCACTCAGGACACATGTACCGTCTATAACAAACAGTGTGTGCTGCTGCACTCAGGACACATGTACCATCTATATAACATACAGTGTGTGCTGCACTCAGGACACATGTACCATCTATATTACATACAGTGTGTGCTGCTGCACTCAGGACACATGTACCGTCTATATAACATACAGTGTGTGCTGCTGCACTCAGGACACATGTACCGTCTAACATACAGTGTGTGCTGCTGCACTCAGGACACATGTACCGTCTATAACATACAGTGTGTGCTGCTGCACTCAGGACACATGTACAGTCTATAACATACAGTGTGTGCTGCTGCACTCAGGACACATGTACCATCTATATAACATACAGTGTGTGCTGCACTCAGGACACATGTACCATCTATATTACATACAGTGTGTGCTGCTGCACTCAGGACACATGTACCATCTATATTACATACAGTGTGTGCTGCTGCACTCAGGACACATGTACCGTCTATATAACATACAGTGTGTGCTGCAGCACTCAGGACACATGTACCGTCTAACATACAGTGTGTGCTGCTGCACTCAGGACACATGTACCGTCTATAACATACAGTGTGTGCTGCTGCACTCAGGACACATGTACCGTCTATAACATACAGTGTGTGCTGCTGCACTCAGGACACATGTACCGTCTATATAACATACAGTGTGTGCTGCACTCAGGACACATGTACCGTCTATAGCATACAGTGTGTGCTGCTGCACTCAGGACACATGTACCGTCTATAACATACAGTGTGTGCTGCACTCAGGACACATGTACCGTCTATAGTATACAGTGTATGCTGCTGCACTCAGGACACATGTACCGTCTATATAACATACAGTGTGTGCTGCACTCAGGACACATGTACCGTCTATAGCATACAGTGTGTGCTGCTGCACTCAGGACACATGTACCATCTATATTACATACAGTGTGTGCTGCTGCACTCAGGACACATGTACCGTCTATAACATACAGTGTGTGCTGCTGCACTCAGGACACATGTACCGTCTATAACATACAGTGTGTGCTGCTGCACTCAGGACACATGTACCATCTATATAACATACAGTGTGTGCTGCTGCACTCAGGACACATGTACCATCTATATTACATACAGTGTGTGCTACTGCACTCAGGACACATGTACCGTCTATAACATACAGTGTGTGCTGCTGCACTCAGGACACATGTACCGTCTATAACATACAGTGTGTGCTGCTGCACTCAGGACACATGTACCATCTATATTACATACAGTGTGTGCTACTGCACTCAGGACACATGTACCGTCTATAACATACAGTGTGTGCTGCTGCACTCAGGACACATGTACCATCTATATAACATACAGTGTGTGCTGCTGCACTCAGGACACATGTACCGTCTGTATAACATACAGTGTGTGCTGCTGCACTCAGGACACATGTACCGTCTATAACATACAGTGTGTGCTGCTGCACTCAGGACACATGTACCGTCTATAACATACAGTGTGTGCTGCTGCACTCAGGACACATGTACCGTCTATAACATACAGTGTGTGCTGCTGCACTCAGGACACATGTACCGTCTATATAACATACAGTGTGTGCTGCTGCACTCAGGACACATGTACCGTCTAACATACAGTGTGTGCTGCTGCACTCAGGACACAAGTACCGTCTATAACATACAGTGTGTGCTGCTGCACTCAGGACACATGTACCGTCTATAGCATACAGTGTGTGCTGCTGCACTCAGGACACATGTACCGTCTATATAACATACAGTGTGTGCTGCACTCAGGACACATGTACCGTCTATAGCATACAGTGTGTGCTGCTGCACTCAGGACACATGTACCGTCTATAACATACAGTGTGTGCTGCTGCACTCAGGACACATGTACCGTCTATAACATACAGTGTGTGCTGCTGCACTCAGGACACATGTACCGTCTATAACATACAGTGTGTGCTGCTGCACTCAGGACACATGTACCGTCTATATAACATACAGTGTGTGCAGCTGCACTCAGGACACATGTACCATCTATATTACATACAGTGTGTGCTGCTGCACTCAGGACACATGTACCGTCTATAACATACAGTGTGTGCTGCTGCACTCAGGACACATGTACCGTCTATAACATACAGTGTGTGCTGCTGCACTCAGGACACATGTACCGTCTATAACATACAGTGTGTGCTGCTGCACTCAGGACACATGTACCGTCTATATAACATACAGTGTGTGCAGCTGCACTCAGGACACATGTACCATCTATATAACATACAGTGTGTGCTGCTGCACTCAGGACACATGTACCGTCTATAACATACAGTGTGTGCTGCACTCAGGACACATGTACCATCTATATTACATACAGTGTGTGCTACTGCACTCAGGACACATGTACCGTCTATAACAAACAGTGTGTGCTGCACTCAGGACACATGTACCATCTATATAACATACAGTGTGTGCTGCTGCACTCAGGACACATGTACCATCTATATAACATACAGTGTGTGCTGCTGCACTCAGGACACATGTACCATCTATATAACATACAGTGTGTGCTGCACTCAGGACACATGTACCATCTATATTACATACAGTGTGTGCTACTGCACTCAGGACACATGTACCGTCTATATAACATACAGTGTGTGCTGCTGCACTCAGGACACATGTACCGTCTAACATACAGTGTGTGCTGCTGCACTCAGGACACATGTACCGTCTATATTACATACAGTGTGTGCTACTGCACTCAGGACACATGTACCGTCTATAACATACAGTGTGTGCTGCTGCACTCAGGACACATGTACCGTCTATAACATACAGTGTGTGCTGCTGCCCTCAGGACACATGTACCGTCTATATAACATACAGTGTGTGCTGCTGCACTCAGGACACATGTACCATCTATATAACATACAGTGTGTGCTGCTGCACTCAGGACACATGTACCGTCTAACATACAGTGTGTGCTGCTGCACTCAGGACACATGTACCGTCTAACATACAGTGTGTGCTGCTGCACTCAGGACACATGTACCGTCTATATTACATACAGTGTGTGCTACTGCACTCAGGACACATGTACCGTCTGTATAACATACAGTGTGTGCTGCTGCACTCAGGACACATGTACCGTCTATAACATACAGTGTGTGCTTCTGCACTCAGGACACATGTACCGTCTATATAACATACAGTGTGTGCTGCTGCACTCAGGACACATGTACCATCTATATAACATACAGTGTGTGCTGCTGCACTCAGGACACATGTACCGTCTATAACATACAGTGTGTGCTGCTGCACTCAGGACACATGTACCATCTATATAACATACAGTGTGTGCTGCTGCACTCAGGACACATGTACCGTCTATATAACATACAGTGTGTGCTGCTGCACTCAGGACACATGTACCGTCTAACATACAGTGTGTGCTGCTGCACTCAGGACACATGTACCGTCTATATTACATACAGTGTGTGCTACTGCACTCAGGACACATGTACCGTCTATAACATACAGTGTGTGCTGCTGCACTCAGGACACATGTACCGTCTGTATAACATACAGTGTGTGCTGCTGCACTCAGGACACATGTACCGTCTATAACATACAGTGTGTGCTGCTGCACTCAGGACACATGTACCGTCTATAACATACAGTGTGTGCTGCTGCACTCAGGACACATGTACCGTCTATAACATACAGTGTGTGCTGCACTCAGGACACATGTACCATCTATATTACATACAGTGTGTGCTGCTGCACTCAGGACACATGTACCATCTATATAACATACAGTGTGTGCTGCTGCACTCAGGACACATGTACCATCTATATAACATACAGTGTGTGCTGCACTCAGGACACATGTACCATCTATATAACATACAGTGTGTGCTGCACTCAGGACACATGTACCGTCTATAGCATACAGTGTGTGCTGCTGCACTCAGGACACATGTACCATCTATATAACATACAGTGTGTGCTGCTGCACTCAGGACACATGTACCGTCTGTATAACATACAGTGTGTGCTGCTGCACTCAGGACACATGTACCGTCTATAACATACAGTGTGTGCTGCTGCACTCAGGACACATGTACCGTCTATAACATACAGTGTGTGCTGCTGCACTCAGGACACATGTACCGTCTATAACATACAGTGTGTGCTGCTGCACTCAGGACACATGTACCGTCTATATAACATACAGTGTGTGCTGCTGCACTCAGGACACATGTACCGTCTAACATACAGTGTGTGCTGCTGCACTCAGGACACATGTACCGTCTATAACATACAGTGTGTGCTGCTGCACTCAGGACACATGTACCGTCTATAGCATACAGTGTGTGCTGCTGCACTCAGGACACATGTACCGTCTATATAACATACAGTGTGTGCTGCACTCAGGACACATGTACCGTCTATAGCATACAGTGTGTGCTGCTGCACTCAGGACACATGTACCATCTATATTACATACAGTGTGTGCTGCTGCACTCAGGACACATGTACCGTCTATAACATACAGTGTGTGCTGCTGCACTCAGGACACATGTACCGTCTATAACATACAGTGTGTGCTGCTGCACTCAGGACACATGTACCGTCTATAACATACAGTGTGTGCTGCTGCACTCAGGACACATGTACCGTCTATATAACATACAGTGTGTGCAGCTGCACTCAGGACACATGTACCATCTATATAACATACAGTGTGTGCTGCTGCACTCAGGACACATGTACCGTCTATAACATACAGTGTGTGCTGCACTCAGGACACATGTACCATCTATATTACATACAGTGTGTGCTACTGCACTCAGGACACATGTACCGTCTATAACAAACAGTGTGTGCTGCTGCACTCAGGACACATGTACCATCTATATAACATACAGTGTGTGCTGCACTCAGGACACATGTACCATCTATATTACATACAGTGTGTGCTACTGCACTCAGGACACATGTACCGTCTATATAACATACAGTGTGTGCTGCTGCACTCAGGACACATGTACCGTCTAACATACAGTGTGTGCTGCTGCACTCAGGACACATGTACCGTCTATATTACATACAGTGTGTGCTACTGCACTCAGGACACATGTACCGTCTATAACATACAGTGTGTGCTGCTGCACTCAGGACACATGTACCGTCTATAACATACAGTGTGTGCTGCTGCCCTCAGGACACATGTACCGTCTATATAACATACAGTGTGTGCTGCTGCACTCAGGACACATGTACCATCTATATAACATACAGTGTGTGCTGCTGCACTCAGGACACATGTACCGTCTAACATACAGTGTGTGCTGCTGCACTCAGGACACATGTACCGTCTAACATACAGTGTGTGCTGCTGCACTCAGGACACATGTACCGTCTATATTACATACAGTGTGTGCTACTGCACTCAGGACACATGTACCGTCTGTATAACATACAGTGTGTGCTGCTGCACTCAGGACACATGTACCGTCTATAACATACAGTGTGTGCTGCTGCACTCAGGACACATGTACCGTCTATATAACATACAGTGTGTGCTGCTGCACTCAGGACACATGTACCATCTATATAACATACAGTGTGTGCTGCTGCACTCAGGACACATGTACCGTCTATAACATACAGTGTGTGCTGCTGCACTTAGGACACATGTACCATCTATATAACATACAGTGTGTGCTGCTGCACTCAGGACACATGTACCGTCTATATAACATACAGTGTGTGCTGCTGCACTCAGGACACATGTACCGTCTAACATACAGTGTGTGCTGCTGCACTCAGGACACATGTACCGTCTATATTACATACAGTGTGTGCTACTGCACTCAGGACACATGTACCGTCTATAACATACAGTGTGTGCTGCTGCACTCAGGACACATGTACCGTCTGTATAACATACAGTGTGTGCTGCTGCACTCAGGACACATGTACCGTCTATAACATACAGTGTGTGCTGCTGCACTCAGGACACATGTACCGTCTATAACATACAGTGTGTGCTGCTGCACTCAGGACACATGTACCGTCTATAACATACAGTGTGTGCTGCACTCAGGACACATGTACCATCTATATTACATACAGTGTGTGCTGCTGCACTCAGGACACATGTACCATCTATATTACATACAGTGTGTGCTGCTGCACTCAGGACACATGCACCGTCTATAAGAAACAGTGTGTGCTGCTGCACTCAGGACACATGTACCATCTATATTACATACAGTGTGTGCTGCTGCACTCAGGACACATGTACCGTCTATAACATACAGTGTGTGCTGCACTCAGGACACATGTACCATCTATATTACATACAGTGTGTGCTGCTGCACTCAGGACACATGTACCATCTATATAACATACAGTGTGTGCTGCTGCACTCAGGACACATGTACCATCTATATTACATACAGTGTGTGCTGCTGCACTCAGGACACATGCACCGTCTATAAGAAACAGTGTGTGCTGCTGCACTCAGGACACATGTACCGTCTATATAACATACAATGTGTGCTGCTGCACTCAGGACACATGTACCGTCTATAACATACAGTGTGTGCTGCTGCACTCAGGACACATGTACCATCTATATAACATACAGTGTGTGCTGCTGCACTCAGGACACATGTACCATCTATATAACATACAGTGTGTGCTGCACTCAGGACACATGTACCATCTATATAACATACAGTGTGTGCTGCACTCAGGACACATGTACCGTCTATAGCATACAGTGTGTGCTGCTGCACTCAGGACACATGTACCATCTATAACATACAGTGTGTGCTGCTGCACTCAGGACACATGTACCATCTATAACATACAGTGTGTGCTGCTGCACTCAGGACACATGTACCATCTATATAACATACAGTGTGTGCTGCTGCACTCAGGACAAAATGGCGGCGGTGTCTATGAGCGCTGCACTCTGTACTGACTGCAGCAATGCAGGGGTATTTCTTGCACCTTGGATCGATTCCGTTGATTTTTCTTCCACCGAGCCGCAGCTTCCAGCTTCTCTTCCAGCAGCACTCGGTGTTCTCCCAGCTCCTCCTCACGGTGCTCTCGCTGCTGTAATACGATGGGAGCAGAGATGTGAGCGATAATGACCAAATAATTATCTCTCCCTCTTATCTCCCCACCTGACCTCATCTGCAGACCTGCTCCTCAACCTCCGACCTCCACTACTAACACATAAAGCAGGCCGGCCTCTCTCCTTCTCCCACCTGACCTCATCTGCAGACCTGCTCCTCAACCTCCGACCTCTATTACTAACACATAAAGCAGGCCGGCCTCTCTCCTTCTCCCACCTGACCTCATCTGCAGACCTGCTCCTCAACCTCCGACCTCTATTACTAACACATAAAGCAGGCCGGCCTCTCTCCTTCTCCCACCTGACCTCATCTGCAGACCTGCTCCTCAACCTCCGACCTCCACTACTAACACATAAAGCAGGCCGGCCTCTCTCCTTCTCCCCACCTGACCTCATCTGCAGACCTGCTCCTCAACCTCCGACCTCCACTACTAACACATAAAGCAGGCCGGCCTCTCTCCTTCTCCCACCTGACCTCATCTGCAGACCTGCTCCTCAACCTCCGACCTCTATTACTAACACATAAAGCAGGCCGGCCTCTCTCCTTCTCCCACCTGACCTCATCTGCAGACCTGCTCCTCAACCTCCGACCTCCACTACTAACACATAAAGCAGGCCGGCCTCTCTCCTTCTCCCACCTGACCTCATCTGCAGACCTGCTCCTCAACCTCCGACCTCTACTACTAACACATAAAGCAGGCCGGCCTCTCTCCTTCTCCCAACTGACCTCATCTGCAGACCTGCTCCTCAACCTCCGATCTCTACTACTAACACATAAAGCAGGCCGGCCTCTCTCCTTCTACCCACCTGACCTGATCTGCAGACCTGCTCCTCAACCTCCGATCTCTCCTACTAACACATAAAGCAGGCCGGCCTCTCTCCTTCTCCCACCTGACCTCATCTGCAGACCTGCTCCTCAACCTCCGATCTCCACTACTAACACATAAAGCAGGCCGGCCTCTCTCCTTCTCCCACCTGACCTCATCTGTAGACCTGCTCCTCAACCTCCGACCTCCACTACTAACACATAAAGCAGGCCAGCCTCTCTCCTTCTCCCACCTGACCTCATCTGCAGACCTGCTCCTCAACCTCCGACCTCCACTACTAACACAAAAAGCAGGCCGGCCTCTCTCCTTCTCCCACCTGACCTCATCTGCAGACCTGCTCCTCAACCTCCGATCTCCACTACTAACACATAAAGCAGGCCGGCCTCTCTCCTTCTCCCACCTGACCTCATCTGCAGACCTGCTCCTCAACCTCCGACCTCCACTACTAACACATAAAGCAGGCCGGCCTCTCTCCTTCTCCCACCTGACCTCATCTGTAGACCTGCTCCTCAACCTCCGACCTCCACTACTAACACATAAAGCAGGCCGGCCTCTCTCCTTCTCCCACCTGACCTCATCTGCAGACCTGCTCCTCAACCTCCGACCTCTACTACTAACACATAAAGCAGGCCGGCCTCTCTCCTTCTCCCCACCTGACCTCATCTGCAGACCTGCTCCTCAACCTCCGACCTCCACTACTAACACATAAAGCAGGCCGGTCTCTCTCCTTCTCCCACCTGACCTCATCTGTAGACCTGCTCCTCAACCTCCGACCTCTACTACTAACACATAAAGCAGGCCGGCCTCTCTCCTTCTCCCACCTGACCTCATCTGCAGACCTGCTCCTCAACCTCCGACCTCCACTACTAACACATAAAGCAGGCCGGTCTCTCTCCTTCTCCCACCTGACCTCATCTGTAGACCTGCTCCTCCACCTCCGACCTCCACTACTAACACATAAAGCAGGCCGGCCTCTCTCCTTCTCCCACCTGACCTCATCTGCAGACCTGCTCCTCAACCTCCGACCTCTACTACTAACACATAAAGCAGGCCGGCCTCTCTCCTTCTCCCACCTGACCTCATCTGCAGACCTGCTCCTCAACCTCCGACCTCCACTACTAACACATGGAGAGAGGCCGGCCTGCTTTTTCTCCCACCTGACCTCATCTGTAGACCTGCTCCTCAACCTCCGACCTCTACTACTAACACATAAAGCAGGCCGGCCACTCTCCTTCTCCCACCTGACCTCATCTGCAGACCTGCTCCTCAACCTCCGACCTCCACTACTAACACATAAAGCAGGCCGGCCTCTCTCCTTCTCCCACCTGACCTCATCTGCAGACCTGCTCCTCAACCTCCGACCTCTACTACTAACACATAAAGCAGGCCGGCCACTCTCCTTCTCCCACCTGACCTCATCTGCAGACCTGCTCCTCAACCTCCGACCTCTACTACTAACACATAAAGCAGGCCGGCCACTCTCCTTCTCCCACCTGACCTCATCTGCAGACCTGCTCCTCAACCTCCGACCTCTACTACTAACACATAAAGCAGGCCGGCCTCTCTCCTTCTCCCACCTGACCTCATCTGCAGACCCGCTCCTCAACCTCCGACCTCCACTACTAACACATAAAGCAGGCCGGCCTCTCTCCTTCTCCCACCTGACCTCATCTGCAGACCTGCTCCTCAACCTCCGACCTCCACTACTAACACATGGAGAGAGGCCGGCCTGCTTTTTCTCCCACCTGACCTCATCTGCAGACCTGCTCCTCAACCTCCGACCTCCACTACTAACACATAAAGCAGGCCGGCCACTCTCCTTCTCCCACCTGACCTCATCTGCAGACCTGCTCCTCAACCTCCGACCTCTACTACTAACACATAAAGCAGGCCGGCCTCTCTCCTTCTCCCACCTGACCTCATCTGCAGACCTGCTCCTCAACCTCCGACCTCTACTAACACATAAAGCAGGCCGGCCTCTCTCCTTCTCCCACCTGACCTCATCTGCAGACCTGCTCCTCAACCTCCGATCTCTACTACTAACACATAAAGCAGGCCGGCCTCTCTCCTTCTCCCACCTGACCTCATCTGCAGACCTGCTCCTCAACCTCCGACCTCTACTACTAACACATAAAGCAGGCCGGCCTCTCTCCTTCTCCCACCTGACCTCATCTGCAGACCTGCTCCCCAACCTCTACTACTAACACATAAAGCAGGCCGGCCTCTCTCCTTCTCCCACCTGACCTCATCTGCAGACCTGCTCCTCAACCTCCGATCTCCACTACTAACACATAAAGCAGGCCGGCCACTCTCCTCCCACCTGACCTCATCTGCAGACCTGCTCCTCAACCTCCGACCTCCACTACTAACACATAAAGCAGGCCGGCCACTCTCCTCCCACCTGACCTCATCTGCAGACCTGCTCCTCAACCTCCGACCTCCACTACTAACACATAAAGCAGGCCGGCCACTCTCCTCCCACCTGACCTCATCTGCAGACCCGCTCCTCAACCTCCGACCTCTATTACTAACACATAAAGCAGGCCGGCCTCTCTCCTTCTCCCACCTGACCTCATCTGCAGACCTGCTCCTCAACCTCCGACCTCCACTACTAACACATAAAGCAGGCCGGCCTCTCTCCTTCTCCCACCTGACCTCATCTGCAGACCCGCTCCTCAACCTCCGATCTCCACTACTAACACATAAAGCAGGCCGGCCACTCTCCTTCCACCTGACCTCATCTGCAGACCTGCTCCTCAACCTCCGACCTCCACTACTAACACATAAAGCAGGCCGGCCACTCTCCTCCCACCTGACCTCATCTGCAGACCCGCTCCTCAACCTCCGACCTCCACTACTAACACATAAAGCAGGCCGGCCTCTCTCCTTCTCCCACCTGACCTCATCTGCAGACCTGCTCCTCAACCTCCGACCTCCACTACTAACACATAAAGCAGGCCGGCCTCTCTCCTTCTCCCACCTGACCTCATCTGCAGACCTGCTCCTCAACCTCCGACCTCCACTACTAACACATAAAGCAGGCCGGCCTCTCTCCTTCTCCCACCTGACCTCATCTGCAGACCTGCTCCTCAACCTCCGACCTCCACTACTAACACATAAAGCAGGCCGGCCTCTCTCCTTCTCCCACCTGACCTCATCTGCAGACCTGCTCCTCAACCTCCGACCACTAATACTAACACATAAAGCAGGCCGGCCACTCTCCTTCTCCCACCTGACCTCATCTGCAGACCTGCTCCTCAACCTCCGACCTCCACTACTAACACATAAAGCAGGCCGGCCACTCTCCTTCCACCTGACCTCATCTGTAGACCTGCTCCTCAACCTCCGACCTCCACTACTAACACATAAAGCAGGCCGGCCACTCTCCTTCCCCCACCTGACCTCATCTGTAGACCTGCTCCTCAACCTACGACCTCCACTACTAACACATAAAGCAGGCCGGCCACTCTCCTTCTCCCACCTGACCTCATCTGCAGACCTGCTCCTCAACCTCCGACCTCCACTACTAACACATAAAGCAGGCCGGCCACTCTCCTTCCACCTGACCTCATCTGTAGACCTGCTCCTCAACCTCCGACCTCTAATACTAACACATAAAGCAGGCCGGCCACTCTCCTTCTCCCACCTGACCTCATCTGCAGACCTGCTCCTCAACCTCCGACCTCCACTACTAACACATAAAGCAGGCCGGCCTCTCTCCTTCTCCCACCTGACCTCATCTGCAGACCTGCTCCTCAACCTCCGACCTCTACTACTAACACATAAAGCAGGCCGGCCTCTCTCCTTCTCCCACCTGACCTCATCTGTAGACCTGCTCCTCAACCTCCGACCTCTACTACTAACACATAAAGCAGGCCGGCCTCTCTCCTTCTCCCACCTGACCTCATCTGCAGACCTGCTCCTCAACCTCCGACCTCCACTACTAACACATAAAGCAGGCCGGCCTCTCTCCTTCTCCCACCTGACCTCATCTGTAGACCTGCTCCTCAACCTCCGACCTCTACTACTAACACATAAAGCAGGCCGGCCTCTCTCCTTCTCCCACCTGACCTCATCTGCAGACCTGCTCCTCAACCTCCGACCTCCACTACTAACACATAAAGCAGGCCGGCCTGCTCCTCAACCTCCGACCTCTCCTCCGTCACTATCAGGCCGTTGGTGAAACAAACAAGAGATGGACATCCCCCTGTAAGTATGACCGGGTCCTCCCCTTTGACGTTCGCACCTCACCTTGGCCTCCAGGCGCTCGAGCTCTTCTCTTTCAAGTCGCTCTTTCTCCAGACGAGCAGCTTCAATCTGCTCAGCGAGAAACCGAGCTTCCTCTGGGGATCAGAGACAAAGGTGAGGAAAGGGTTAAATCCAATGAGGCATCACCGGTGATGAAACCTACAACTTTCTGGAAATTCTTGACCGTTTTCACATCCTCTGCTTGCTGTCAGTGAATAGAAACCTTCTCGACACTCAGATCCTAATTTCCTTTTCACAGCTGCAGGTTTGCTGCAATGCATGAGCCACAGGGATGTGTGGAGGGTGCAATGCATCATGGTCCAGTGACTGCGCTGTGATCACATGATCAATGCGGTGTGATGAGGTCACGTGACGCCTCGACAGCTCAAAGTGGGAAACCCCTTTAAGAGTGAAATCTCATAATCTGATAGGGAGCAGCCCCCTGGACAGCCCCCCGACACTCATGCGGATGCTGACCTTCCTCCCGTTGCCTTCGCTCCTCCTCCTCTTTCTGCAGCCGCTGTTTCTCCACTTTGCTGGGTTTTCCTTTCTTCCGGGAAGAGGCCGACGTCCCTTTCGATGACTAGTAGGAAACGTGGGATATCACAATGTTATTCTGCTGTCTGATAAGCCGGAAAATCGGACACAAAACTGAGAAATCATACGGAAAGCAGAAAACGGAAAAAGCGTTCCAACAGAGGCCGGAGCGGAGGACGGGAGGAGGCAAGAAGCACGGAGCTGAGGCTATGGGGGCACCGATATATGGATCTGCGTAGGGTCATTGTCCTAATGTGGAGAAATCAGGAATGGGCCCTCCGTAAAGAGGGCACTGCCTCCAGGAGCATCTGTGACTGGCACAAGTATAGGGGCATAGTCGCTGGTGCTATGGCGAGCTCTGGTGTGGGGGCGCAGCGGGCACTGCTGTGACGGTCCTGCAGCAGTTATGGGGCGGCATGGCTGGCACTGGTAAGGGGGCACTGTTATAATGACACTAGGGCACTTATGGGGCACTATGGCAGGCTCTATAATAGGGGCTGTAGTGGGCACTGTTATAATGACACTATGGCAGTTATGGGGCACTATTGCTGGCTTTATTATGGGGGCTGTAGAGGGCACTGTTATAATGACACTATGGCAGTTATGGGGCACTATTGCTGGCTTTATTATGGGGGCTGTAGAGGGCACTGTTATAATGACACTGGCAGTTATGGGGCACTATGGCAGGCTTTATTATGGGGGCTGTAGAGGGCACTGTTATAATGACACTATGGCAGTTATGGGGCACTATTGCTGGCTTTATTATGGGGGCTGTAGAGGGCACTGTTATAATGACACTATGGCAGTTATGGGGCACTATGGCAGGCTCTATTATGGGGGGTTGCAGCGGGCACTGTTATAATGACACTATGGCACTTATGGGGCACTATGGCTGGCTCTATAATGGGGGCTGTAGTGGGCACTGTTATAATGACACTAGGGCAGTTATGGGGCACTATTGCTGGCTCTATAATAGGGGCTGTAGTGGGCACTGTTATAATGACACTATGGCAGTTATGGGGCACTATGGCAGGCTCTATTATAGGGGATGCAGCGGTGACTGTTATAATGACACTATGGCAGTTATGGGGCACTATTGCTGGCTTTATTATGGGGGCTGTAGAGGGCACTGTTATAATGACACTGGCAGTTATGGGGCACTATGGCAGGCTTTATTATGGGGGCTGTAGAGGGCACTGTTATAATGACACTATGGCAGTTATCGGGCACTATTGCTGGCTTTATTATGGGGGCTGTAGAGGGCACTGTTATAATGACACTGGCAGTTATGGGGCACTATGGCAGGCTTTATTATGGGGGCTGTAGAGGGCACTGTTATAATGACACTATGGCAGTTATGGGGCACTATTGCTGGCTCTATTATGGGGGCTGTAGTGGGCACTGTTATAATGACACTATGGCAGTTATGGGGCACTATTGCTGGCTCTATTATGGGGGGTTGCAGTGGGCACTGTTATAATGACACTATGGCTGGCTCTATAATGGGGGCTGTAGAGGACACTGTTATAATGACACTATGGCAGTTATGGGGCACTATTGCTGGCTTTATTATGGGGGCTGTAGTGGGCACTATTGCTGGCTTTATTATGGGGGCTGTAGTGGGCACTGTTATAATGACAATATGGCAGTTATGGGGCACTATGGCAGGCTCTATTATGGGGGGTGTAGTGGGCACTGTTATAATGACACTATGGCAGTAATGGGGCACTATAGCAGGCTCTATTATAGGGGGCTACAGCGGGCACTGTTATAATGACATTATGACAGTTTGGGGTACCTTGGCTGGTTCTGGTATGGAGGAGGCAGTGGTTGACACTGTAATGGTGCACTATGACTGTTAGGCAGTATGGCTGGTTCTGGTATGGGGGCAGTGGTTCTCACTGTAATGGTGCACTATGACTGTTAGGCACTATGGCTGGTTCTGGTATGGGGCAATGGTTCTCACTGTAATGGTGCACTATGACTGTTAGGCACTATGGCTGGTTCTGGTATGGGGCAATGGTTCTCACTGTAATGGTGCACTATGACCGTTAGGCACTATGGCTGGTTCTGGTATGGGGCAATGGTTCTCACTGTAATGGTGCACTATGATTGTTAGGCACTATGGCTGGCTCTGGTATGGGGGCAGTGGTTGGCACTGTAATGGTGCACTATGACTGTTAGGCACTATGGCTGGTTCTGGTATGGGGGCAGTGGTTGGCACTGTAATGGTGCATTATGACTGTTAGGCACTATGGCTGGTTCTGGTATGGGGCAATGGTTCTCAGTGTAATGGTGCACTATGACTGTTAGGCACTATGGCTGGCTCTGGTATGGGGGCAATGGTTCTCACTGTAATGGTGCACTATGAATGTTAGGCACTATGGCTGGTTCTGGTATGGGAAACAGTGGTTCTCACTGTAATGGTGCACTATGACTGTTAGGCACTATGGCTGGCTCTGGTATGGGGGCAGTGGTTGGCACTGTAATGGTGCACTATGACTGTTAGGCACTATGGCTGGCTCTGGTATGGGGGACAGTGGTTCTCACTGTAATGGTGCACTATGACTGTTAGGCACTATGGCTGGTTCTGGTATGGGGCAGTGGTTCTCACTGTAATGGTACACTATGACTGTTAGGCACTATGGCTGGTTCTGGTATGGGGGACAGTGGTTCTCACTGTAATGGTGCACTATGACTGTTAGGCACTATGGCTGGTTCTGGTATGGGGGCAGTGGTTCTCACTGTAATGGTGCACTATGACTGATAGGCACTATGGCTGGCTCTGGTATGGGGGCAGTGGTTGGCACTGTAATGGTGCACTATGACTGTTAGGCACTATGGCTGGCTCTGGTATGGGGGCAGTGGTTGGCACTGTAATGGTGCACTATGACTGTTAGGCAGTATGGCAGGCTCTGGTATGGGGGCAGTGGTTCTCACTGTAATGGTGCACTATGACTGTTAGGCACTATGGCTGGCTCTGGTATGGGGGCAGTGGTTGGCACTGTAATGGTGCACTATGACTGTTAGGCAGTATGGCAGGCTCTGGTATGGGGGCAGTGGTTCTCACTGTAATGGTGCACTATGACTGATAGGCACTATGGCTGGCTCTGGTATGGGGGCAGTGGTTCTCACTGTAATGGTGCACTATGACTGTTAGGCACTATGGCTGGCTCTGGTATGGGGGCAGTGGTTCTCACTGTAATGGTGCACTATGACAGTCATAGTGCACCATTACAGTGCCAACCACTGCCCCCCATACCAGAACCAGCCATAGTGCCTAACAGTCATAGTGCACCATTACAGTGAGAACCACTGCCCCCATACCAGAACCAGCAATACTGCCTAACAGTCATAGTGCACCATTACAGTGCCAACCACTGCCCCCCATACCAGAACCAGCCATAGTGCCTAACAGTCATAGTGCACCATTACAGTGAGAACCACTGCCCCCATACCAGAACCAGCAATACTGCCTAACAGTCATAGTGCACCATTACAGTGCCAACCACTGCCCCCCATAACAGAACCAGCCATAGTGCCTAACAGTTAGGCAGTATTGCTGGTTCTGGTATGGGGGCAGTGGTTCTCACTGTAATGGTGCACTATGACTGTTAGGCACTATGGCAGGCTCTAGTATGGGGGCAGTGGTTGGCACTGTAATGGTGCACTATGACTGTTAGGCAGTATGGCTAGTTCTGGTATGGGGGCAGTGGTTCTCACTGTAATGGTGCACTATGACTGTTAGGCACTATGGCTGGCTCTGGTATGGGGGCAGTGGTTGGCACTGTAATGGTGCACTATGACTGTTAGGCACTATGGTTGGCTCTGGTATGGGGGCAGTGGTTCTCACTGTAATGGTGCACTATGACTGTTAGGCAGTATGGCTGGCTCTGGTATGGGGGCAGTGGTTGGCACTGTAATGGTGCACTATGACTGTTAGGCACTATGGCTGGCTCTGGTATGGGGGCAGTGGTTGGCACTGTAATGGTGCACTATGACTGTTAGGCACTATGGCTGGCTCTGGTATGGGGGCAGTGGTTCTCACTGTAATGGTGCACTATGACTGTTAGGCACTATGGCAGGCTCTGGTATGGGGGCAGTGGTTCTCACTGTAATGGTGCACTATGACTGATAGGCACTATGGCTGGCTCTGGTATGGGGGCAGTGGTTCTCACTGTAATGGTGCACTATGACTGTTAGGCAGTATGGCTGGTTCTGGTATGGGGGCAGTGGTTGGCACTGTAATGGTGCACTATGACTGTTAGGCACTATGGCAGGCTCTGGTATGGGGGCAGTGGTTGGCACTGTAATGGTGCACTATGACTGTTAGGCAGTATGGCTGGCTCTGGTATGGGGGCTGTAGTGGGCATCACTGTAATGGTGCACTATGACTGTTAGGCACTATGGCAGGCTCTGGTATGGGGGCAGTGGTTGGCACTGTAATGGTGCACTATGACTGTTAGGCAGTATGGCTGGTTCTGGTATGGGGGCAGTGGTTCTCACTGTAATGGTGCACTATGACTGTTAGGCACTATGGCTGGCTCTGGTATGGGGGCAGTGGTTGGCACTGTAATGGTGCACTATGACTGTTAGGCAGTATGGCTGGCTCTGGTATGGGGGAAGTGGTTGGCACTGTAATGGTGCACTATGACTGTTAGGCACTATGGCTGGCTCTGGTATGGGGGCAGTGGTTCTCACTGTAATGGTGCACTATGACTGTTAGGCAGTATGGCTGGTTCTGGTATGGGGGCAGTGGTTCTCACTGTAATGGTGCACTATGACTGTTAGGCAGTATGGCTGGTTCTGGTATGGGGGCAGTGGTTGGCACTGTAATGGTGCACTATGACTGTTAGGCAGTATGGCTGGCTCTGGTATGGGGGCAGTGGTTCTCACTGTAATGGTGCACTATGACTGTTAGGCACTATGGCAGGCTCTGGTATGGGGGCAGTGGTTCTCACTGTAATGGTGCACTATGACTGATAGGCACTATGGCTGGCTCTGGTATGGGGGCAGTGGTTCTCACTGTAATGGTGCACTATGACTGTTAGGCAGTATGGCTGGCTCTGGTATGGGGGAAGTGGTTGGCACTGTAATGGTGCACTATGACTGTTAGGCACTATGGCAGGCTCTGGTATGGGGCAGTGGTTGGCACTGTAATGGTGCACTATGACTGTTAGGCACTATGGCTGGCTCTGGTATGGGGGCAGTGGTTCTCACTGTAATGGTGCACTATGACTGTTAGGCACTATGGCTGGCTCTGGTATGGGGCAGTGGTTCTCACTGTAATGGTGCACTATGACTGTTAGGCAGTATGGCTGGTTCTGGTATGGGGGCAGTGGTTCTCACTGTAATGGTGCACTATGACTGTTAGGCAGTATGGCTGGCTCTGGTATGGGGGAAGTGGTTGGCACTGTAATGGTGCACTATGACTGTTAGGCACTATGGCTGGCTCTGGTATGGGGGCAGTGGTTCTCACTGTAATGGTGCACTATGACTGTTAGGCAGTATGGCTGGTTCTGGTATGGGGGCAGTGGTTCTCACTGTAATGGTGCACTATGACTGTTAGGCAGTATGGCTGGTTCTGGTATGGGGGCAGTGGTTGGCACTGTAATGGTGCACTATGACTGTTAGGCAGTATGGCTGGCTCTGGTATGGGGGCAGTGGTTCTCACTGTAATGGTGCACTATGACTGTTAGGCACTATGGCTGGCTCTGGTATGGGGCAGTGGTTCTCACTGTAATGGTGCACTATGACTGTTAGGCAGTATGGCTGGTTCTGGTATGGGGGCAGTGGTTCTCACTGTAATGGTGCACTATGACTGTTAGGCACTATGGCTGGCTCTGGTAT
The DNA here is from genome assembly GCF_032444005.1 of Ranitomeya imitator. Taxonomy (NCBI): domain Eukaryota; kingdom Metazoa; phylum Chordata; class Amphibia; order Anura; family Dendrobatidae; genus Ranitomeya; species Ranitomeya imitator. Next base: position 6,618,944 of record NC_091285.1, read on the forward strand.
GGGGCAGTGGTTCTCACTGTAATGGTGCACTATGACTGTTAGGCAGTATGGCTGGTTCTGGTATGGGGGCAGTGGTTGGCACTGTAATGGTGCACTATGACTGTTAGGCAGTATGGCTGGCTCTGGTATGGGGGCAGTGGTTCTCACTGTAATGGTGCACTATGACTGTTAGGCAGTATGGCTGGTTCTGGTATGGGGCAGTGGTTCTCACTGTAATGGTGCACTATGACTGTTAGGCAGTATGGCTGGTTCTGGTATGGGGGCAGTGGTTCTCACTGTAATGGTGCACTATGACTGTTAGGCAGTATGGCTGGTTCTGGTATGGGGGCAGTGGTTCTCACTGTAATGGTGCACTATGACTGTTAGGCAGTATGGCTGGTTCTGGTATGGGGGCAGTGGTTCTCACTGTAATGGTGCACTATGACTGTTAGGCAGTATGGCTGGTTCTGGTATGGGGGCAGTGGTTCTCACTGTAATGGTGCACTATGACTGTTAGGCAGTATGGCTGGTTCTGGTATGGGGGCAGTGGTTGGCACTGTAATGGTGCACTATGACTGTTAGGCAGTATGGCTGGCTCTGGTATGGGGGCAGTGGTTCTCACTGTAATGGTGCACTATGACTGTTAGGCACTATGGCTGGCTCTGGTATGGGGGCAGTGGTTGGCACTGTAATGGTGCACTATGACTGTTAGGCAGTATGGCTGGCTCTGGTATGGGGGCAGTGGTTCTCACTGTAATGGTGCACTATGACTGTTAGGCAGTATGGCTGGTTCTGGTATGGGGGCAGTGGTTCTCACTGTAATGGTGCACTATGACTGTTAGGCACTATGGCAGGCTCTGGTATGGGGCAGTGGTTGGCACTGTAATGGTGCACTATGACTGTTAGGCAGTATGGCTGGTTCTGGTATGGGGGCAGTGGTTCTCACTGTAATGGTGCACTATGACTGTTAGGCAGTATGGCTGGCTCTGGTATGGGGGCAGTGGTTGGCACTGTAATGGTGCACTATGACTGTTAGGCAGTATGGCTGGTTCTGGTATGGGGGCAGTGGTTCTCACTGTAATGGTGCACTATGACTGTTAGGCAGTATGGCTGGTTCTGGTATGGGGGCAGTGGTTGGCACTGTAATGGTGCACTATGACTGTTAGGCAGTATGGCTGGCTCTGGTATGGGGGCAGTGGTTCTCACTGTAATGGTGCACTATGACTGTTAGGCACTATGGCTGGCTCTGGTATGGGGGCAGTGGTTCTCACTGTAATGGTGCACTATGACTGTTAGGCACTATGGCTGGCTCTGGTATGGGGGCAGTGGTTGGCACTGTAATGGTGCACTATGACTGTTAGGCAGTATGGCTGGTTCTGGTATGGGGGCAGTGGTTCTCACTGTAATGGTGCACTATGACTGTTAGGCAGTATGGCTGGTTCTGGTATGGGGGCAGTGGTTGGCACTGTAATGGTGCACTATGACTGTTAGGCACTATGGCTGGCTCTATCAGGACATATGGAGTTACAAGGCCATGTTCACATACAGCAGTTTTGCAGGGTTTATTTTATGCAATTAAAAGCTGATTTTTACAGGACCGGCAGAACGTACGAGAGCTCAGAAATATCCACAACGCGTCTGGATTTTATTTTTCCTGACTCAAATTGAAATCTGCAGCTTCAATTCTTTCAGCGTTTTTGCAGTTTTTCCACTCATAGGAAGCAATGAGAAAGTGAAAAAACAGTTTTTTTGCGGCGTTTCCAGTGGGGTTTTTTTGGCAAATAAAACTAACTTTATTAAACATGTACTGGAGATAAAACACAGATGTAAACAAAAAACACTGCAAAAAAACAGGACAAAAACGCTGCACAAGGGGCATCCTGAATGCAGGTTATGGCTTAAAAAAAAAATTGCTGCGTGTGAACACGGCCTGACACAGATATGACGTCTCTCTATCATCACTATTCCTATCTGGCTCTACGTCTACGGCGTCAGGGGACCTCGCTCTCCGATCCCTCGTTACTCGCCTTTCTTGCCTTCATTTTCTTTCTCTAAATATCAGGAAATAAAGTAAGAAGAAAAGATGAATGAGAACAAAGAAACAAAGTATCAGTGGCGGCCAAAGTAACAGCCGGCGACCGCCACTGATCACTAAGGATTCTCCATCTGTCGCCAAGATGAACGTGGCCGGACATCAACAGAGGATAAAAGCCCCAACTGTAACTGCTCTGCTTATTAATACCCCTGATACCTGCCCCAGATTACTACTGCTAATACCCGGGAGACCCCCGGACTGTGCCTGACCCCCTCCTTATTAATACCCCTGATACCTGCCCCAGATTACTACTGCTAATACCGGAGAGACCCCCGGACTGTGCCTGACCCCCTCCTTATTAATACCCCTCATACCTGCCCAAGATTACTACTGCTAATACCGGAGAGACCCCCGGACTGTGCCTGACCCCCTCCTTATTAATACCCCTGATACCTGCCCCAGATTACTACTGCTAATACCCGGGAGACCCCCGGACTGTGCCTGACCCCCTCCTTATTAATACCCCTCATACCTGCCCAAGATTACTCCTGCTAATACCGGAGAGACCCCCGGACTGTGCCTGACCCCCTCCTTATTAATACCCCTGATACCTGCCCCAGATTACTACTGCTAATACCCGGGAGACCCCCGGACTGTGCCTGACCCCCTCCTTATTAATACCCCTCATGCCTGCCCCAGATTACTCCTGCTAATACCGGAGAGACCCCCGGACTGTGCCTGACCCCCTCCTTATTAATACCCCTCATACCTGCCCAAGATTACTACTGCTAATACCCGGGAGACCCCCGGACTGTGCCTGACCCCCTCCTTATTAATACCCCTCATACCTGCCCAAGATTACTACTGCTAATACCGGAGAGACCCCCGGACTGTGCCTGACCCCCTCCTTATTAATACCCCTCATACCTGCCCAAGATTACTACTGCTAATACCCGGGAGACCCCCGGACTGTGCCTGACCCCCTCCTTATTAATACCCCTCATACCTGCCCAAGATTACTACTGCTAATACCGGAGAGACCCCCGGACTGTGCCTGACCCCCTCCTTATTAATACCCCTCATACCTGCCCAAGATTACTACTGCTAATACCCGGGAGACCCCCGGACTGTGCCTGACCCCCTCCTTATTAATACCCCTCATACCTGCCCAAGATTACTACTGCTAATACCGGAGAGACCCCCGGACTGTGCCTGACCCCCTCCTTATTAATACCCCTGATACCTGCCCCAGATTACTACTGCTAATACCGGAGAGACCCCCGGACTGTGCCTGACCCCCTCCTTATTAATACCCCTCATACCTGCCCAAGATTACTACTGCTAATACCGGAGAGACCCCCGGACTGTGCCTGACCCCCTCCTTATTAATACCCCTGATACCTGCCCCAGATTACTACTGCTAATACCGGAGAGACCCCCGGACTGTGCCTGACCCCCTCCTTATTAATACCCCTCATACCTGCCCCAGATTACTACTGCTAATTCCCGGGAGACCCCCGGACTGTGCCTGACCCCCTCCTTATTAATACCCCTCATACCTGCCCCAGATTACTACTGCTAATACCGGAGAGACCCCCGGACTGTGCCTGACCCCCTCCTTATTAATACCCCTCATACCTGCCCCAGATTACTACTGCTAATTCCCGGGAGACCCCCGTACTGTGCCTGACCCCCTCCTTATTAATACCCCTCATACCTGCCCCAGATTACTACTGCTAATACCCGAGAGACCCCCGGACTGTGCCTGACCCCCTCCTTATTAATACCCCTCATACCTGCCCAAGATTACTACTGCTAATACCGGAGAGACCCCCGGACTGTGCCTGACCCCCTCCTTATTAATACCCCTCATACCTGCCCAAGATTACTACTGCTAATACCCGGGAGACCCCCGGACTGTGCCTGACCCCCTCCTTATTAATACCCCTCATACCTGCCCAAGATTACTACTGCTAATACCGGAGAGACCCCCGGACTGTGCCTGACCCCCTCCTTATTAATACCCCTGATACCTGCCCCAGATTACTACTGCTAATACCGGAGAGACCCCCGGACTGTGCCTGACCCCCTCCTTATTAATACCCCTCATACCTGCCCCAGATTACTACTGCTAATTCCCGGGAGACCCCCGGACTGTGCCTGACCCCCTCCTTATTAATACCCCTCATACCTGCCCCAGATTACTACTGCTAATACCGGAGAGACCCCCGGACTGTGCCTGACCCCCTCCTTATTAATACCCCTCATACCTGCCCCAGATTACTACTGCTAATACCCGAGAGACCCCCGGACTGTGCCTGACCCCCTCCTTATTAATACCCCTCATACCTGCCCCAGATTACTACTGCTAATTCCCGGGAGACCCCCGTACTGTGCCTGACCCCCTCCTTATTAATAACCCTCATACAGTGGGGCAAAAAAGTATTTAGTCAGTCAGCAATAGTGCAAGTTCCACCACTTAAAAAGATGAGAGGCGTCTGTAATTTACATCATAGGTAGACCTCAACTATGGGAGACAAACTGAGAAAAAAAAATCCAGAAAATCACATTGTCTGTTTTTTTATCATTTTATTTGCATATTATGGTGGAAAATAAGTATTTGGTCAGAAACAAACAATCCAGACTTCTGGCTCTCACAGACCTGTAACTTCTTCTTTAAGAGTCTCCTCTTTCCTCCACTCATTACCTGTAGTAATGGCACCTGTTTAAACTTGTTATCAGTATAAAAAGACACCTGTGCACACCCTCAAACAGTCTGACTCCAAACTCCACTATGGTGAAGACCAAAGAGCTGTCAAAGGACACCAGAAACAAAATTGTAGCCCTGCACCAGGCTGGGAAGACTGAATCTGCAATAGCCAACCAGCTTGCAGTGAAGAAATCAACAGTGGGAGCAATAATTAGAAAATGGAAGACATACAAGACCACTGATAATCTCCCTCGATCTGGGGCTCCACGCAAAATCCCACCCCGTGGGGTCAGAATGATCACAAGAACGGTGAGCAAAAATCCCAGAACCACGCGGGGGGACCTAGTGAATGAACTGCAGAGAGCTGGGACCAATGTAACAAGGCCTACCATAAGTAACACACTACGCCACCATGGACTCAGATCCTGCAGTGCCAGACGTGTCCCACTGCTTAAGCCAGTACATGTCCGGGCCCATCTGAAGTTTGCTAGAGAGCATTTGGATGATCCAGAGGAGTTTTGGGAGAATGTCCTATGGTCTGATGAAACCAAACTGGAACTGTTTGGTAGAAACACAACTTGTCATGTTTGGAGGAAAAAGAATACTGAGTTGCATCCATCAAACACCATACCTACTGTAAAGCATGGTGGTGGAAACATCATGCTTTGGGGCTGTTTCTCTGCAAAGGGGCCAGGACGACTGATCCGGGTACATGAAAGAATGAATGGGGCCATGCATCGTGAGATTTTGAGTGCAAACCTCCTTCCATCAGCAAGGGCATTGAAGATGAAACGTGGCTGGGTCTTTCAACATGACAATGATCCAAAGCACACCGCCAGGGCAACGAAGGAGTGGCTTCGTAAGAAGCATTTCAAGGTCCTGGAGTGGCCTAGCCAGTCTCCAGATCTCAACCCTGTAGAAAACCTTTGGAGGGAGTTGAAAGTCCGTGTTGCCAAGCGAAAAGCCAAAAACATCACTGCTCTAGAGGAGATCTGCATGGAGGAATGGGCCAACATACCAACAACAGTGTGTGGCTACCTTGTGAAGACTTACAGAAAACGTTTGACCTCTGTCATTGCCAACAAAGGATATATTACAAAGTATTGAGATGAAATTTTGTTTCTGACCAAATACTTATTTTCCACCATAATATGCAAATAAAATGTTAAAAAAACAGACAATGTGATTTTCTGGATTTTTTTTTCTCAGTTTGTCTCCCATAGTTGAGGTCTACCTATGATGTAAATGACAGACGCCTCTCATCTTTTTAAGTGGTGGAACTTGCACTATTGCTGACTGACTAAATACTTTTTTGCCCCACTGTACCTGCCCCAGATTACTCCTGCTAATACCGGAGAGACCCCCGGACTGTGCCTGACCCCCTCCTTATTAATACCCCTCATGCCTGCCCCAGATTACTACTGCTAATACCCGAGAGACCCCCGGACTGTGCCTGACTCCCTCCTTATTAATACCCCTCATACCTGCCCCAGATTACTACTGCTAATACCCGAGAGACCCCCAGACTGTGCCTGACCCCCTCCTTATTAATACCCCTCATTCCTGCCCCAGATTACTCCTGCTAATACCAGAGAGACTCCTGGACTGTGCCTGACCCCCTCCTTATTAACATTCATCATACCTCTCCTATATTACTACTGCTAGTAACTGACTGACCCCCGGACTATGCCTACTTTGCTTTCCCCCTCTCAGTCCCCGTTTCTGGCAGCTTTCTCCTCTCAGTCTCCCAGTTTCTGGCCGCCGTCCCCCCTCTCAGTCCCCCGGTTTCTGGCCGCCGTCCTCCCTCTCAGTCCCCCGGTTTCTGGCCGCCGTACCCCCTCTCAGTCCCCCGGTTTCTGGCCGCCGTCCTCCCTCTCAGTCCCCCGGTTTCTGGCCGCCGTCCCCCCTCTCAGTCCCCCGGTTTCTGGCCGCCGTCCCCCCTCTCAGTCCCCAGGTTTCTGGCCGCCGTCCCCCCTCTCAGTCCCCCGGTTTCTGGCCGCCGCCCCCCCTCTCAGTCCCCCGGTTTCTGGCCGCCGTCCTCCCTCTCAGTCCCCCGGTTTCTGGCCGCCGTCCCCCCTCTCAGTCCCCCGGTTTCTGGCCGCCGTCCTCCCTCTCAGTCCCCCGGTTTCTGGCCGCCTTCCTCCCTCTCAGTCCCCAGGTTTCTGGCCGCCGTCCCCCCTCTCAGTCCCCAGGTTTCTGGCCGCCGTCCCCCCTCTCAGTCCCCCAGTTTCTGGCTGCCGTCCTCCCTCTCAGTCCCCCGGTTTCTGGCCGCCGTCCTCCCTCTCAGTCCCCCGGTTTCTGGCTGCCGTCCCCCCTCTCAGTCAATTGTTTTGGCCGCCATCCCCCCTCTCAGTCCCCCGGTTTCTGGCCGCCGTCCTCCCTCTCAGTCCCCCGGTTTCTGGCCGCCGTCCCCCCTCTCAGTCCCCCGGTTTCTGGCCGCCGTCCTCCCTCTCAGTCCCCCGGTTTCTGGCCGCCTTCCTCCCTCTCAGTCCCCAGGTTTCTGGCCGCCGTCCCCCCTCTCAGTCCCCCGGTTTCTGGCCGCCGTCCCCCCTCTCAGTCCCCCAGTTTCTGGCTGCCGTCCTCCCTCTCAGTCCCCCGGTTTCTGGCCGCCGTCCTCCCTCTCAGTCCCCCGGTTTCTGGCTGCCGTCCCCCCTCTCAGTCAATTGTTTTGGCCGCCATCCCCCCTCTCAGTCCCCCGGTTTCTGGCCGCCGTCCTCCCTCTCAGTCCCCCGGCTTCTGGCCGCCGTCCCCCCTCTCAGTCCCCCGGTTTCTGGCCGCCGTCCTCCCTCTCAGTCCCCCGGTTTCTGGCCGCCGTCCCCCCTCTCAGTCCCCCGGTTTCTGGCCGCCGTCCCCCCTCTCAGTCCCCCGGTTTCTGGCCGCCGTCCCCCCTCGCAGTCCCCCGGTTTCTGGCCGCCGTCCCCCCTCGCAGTCCCCCGGTTTCTGGCCGCCGTCCCCCCTCGCAGTCCCCCGGTTTCTGGCCGCCGTCCTCCCTCTCAATCCCCCGGTTTCTGGCCGCCGTCCTCCCTCTCAGTCCCCCGGTTTCTGGCCGCCGTCCTCCCTCTCAGTCCCCCGGTTTCTGGCCGCCGTCCTCCCTCTCAGTCCCCCGGTTTCTGGCCGCCGTCCCCCCTCTCAGTCCCCCGGTTTCTGGCCGCCGTCCTCCCTCTCAGTCCCCCGGTTTCTGGCCGCCGTCCTCCCTCTCAGTCCCCCGGTTTCTGGCCGCCGTCCTCCCTCTCAGTCCCCCGGTTTCTCGCCGCCGTCCTCTCTCTCAGTCCCCCGGTTTCTCGCCGCCGTCCCCCCTCTCAGTCCCCCGGTTTCTGGCCGCCGTCCTCCCTCTCAGTCCCCCGGTTTCTGGCCGCCGTCCCCCCTCACAGTCCCCCGGTTTCTGGCCGCCGTCCTCCCTCTCAGTCCCCCGGTTTCTGGCCGCCGTCCCCCCTCTCAGTCCCCCGGTTTCTGGCCGCCGTCCCACCTCGCAGTCCCCCGGTTTCTGGCCGCCGTCCCACCTCGCAGTCCCCCGGTTTCTGGCCGCCGTCCTCTCTCTCAGTCCCTCGGTTTCTGGCCGCCGTTCCCCCTCAGTCCCCCGGTTTCTGGCCGCCGTCCTCCCTCTCAGTCCCCCGGTTTCTGGCCGCCGTCCTCCCTCTCAGTCCCCCGGTTGCTCGCCGCCGTCCCCCCTCTCAGTCCCCCGGTTTCTGGCCGCCGTCCTCCCTCTCAGTCCCCCGGTTTCTGGCCGCCGTCCTCCCTCTCAGTCCCCCGGTTTCTGGCCGCCGTCCCCCCTCTCAGTCCCCCGGTTTCTGGCCGCCGTCCTCCCTCTCAGTCCCCCGGTTTCTGGCCGCCGTCCTCCCTCTCAGTCCCCCGGTTTCTGGCCGCCGTCCTCCCTCTCAGTCCCCCGGTTTCTCGCCGCCGTCCTCTCTCTCAGTCCCCCGGTTTCTCGCCGCCGTCCCCCCTCTCAGTCCCCCGGTTTCTGGCCGCCGTCCTCCCTCTCAGTCCCCCGGTTTCTGGCCGCCGTCCCCCCTCACAGTCCCCCGGTTTCTGGCCGCCGTCCTCCCTCTCAGTCCCCCGGTTTCTGGCCGCCGTCCCCCCTCTCAGTCCCCCGGTTTCTGGCCGCCGTCCCCCCTCTCAGTCCCCCGGTTTCTGGCCGCCGTCCTCCCTCTCAGTCCCCCGGTTTCTGGCCGCCGTCCTCCCTCTCAGTCCCCCGGTTTCTGGCCGCCGTCCCCCCTCTCAGTCCCCCGGTTTCTGGCCGCCGTCCCCCCTCTCAGTCCCCCGGTTTCTGGCCGCCGTCCTCCCTCTCAGTCCCCCGGTTTCTGGCCGCCGTCCTCCCTCTCAGTCCCCCGGTTTCTGGCCGCCGTCCCCCCTCTCAGTCCCCCGGTTTCTGGCCGCCGTCCTCCCTCTCAGTCCCCCGGTTTCTGGCCGCCGTCCTCCCTCTCAGTCCCCCGGTTTCTGGCCGCCGTCCCCCCTCTCAGTCCCCCGGTTTCTGGCCGCCGTCCTCCCTCTCAGTCCCCCGGTTTCTGGCCGCCGTCCCCCCTCTCAGTCCCCCGGTTTCTGGCCGCCGTCCCCCCTCTCAGTCCCCCGGTTTCTGGCCGCCGTCCTCCCTCTCAGTCCCCCGGTTTCTGGCCGCCGTCCTCCCTCTCAGTCCCCCGGTTTCTGGCCGCCGTCCTCCCTCTCAGTCCCCCGGTTTCTGGCCGCCGTCCCCCCTCTCAGTCCCCCGGTTTCTGGCCGCCGTCCTCCCTCTCAGTCCCCCGGTTTCTGGCCGCCGTCCCCTCTCTCAGTCCCCCGGTTTCTGGCCGCCGTCCCCTCTCTCAGTCCCCCGGTTTCTGGCCGCCGTCCCCCCTCAGTCCCCCGGTTTCTGGCCGCCGTCCTCCCTCTCAGTCCCCCGGTTTCTGGCCGCCGTCCCCTCTCTCAGTCCCCCGGTTTCTGGCCGCCGTCCTCCCTCTCAGTCCCCCGGTTTCTGGCCGCCGTCCTCCCTCTCAGTCCCCCGGTTTCTGGCCGCCGTCCCCCCTCTCAGTCCCCCGGTTTCTGGCCGCCGTCCTCCCTCTCAGTCCCCCGGTTTCTGGCCGCCGTCCTCCCTCTCAGTCCCCCGGTTTCTGGCCGCCGTCCTCCCTCTCAGTCCCCCGGTTTCTGGCCGCCGTCCTCCCTCTCAGTCCCCCGGTTTCTGGCCGCCGTCCCCCCTCTCAGTCCCCCGGTTTCTGGCCGCCGTCCTCCCTCTCAGTCCCCCGGTTTCTGGCCGCCGTCCCCTCTCTCAGTCCCCCGGTTTCTGGCCGCCGTCCCCTCTCTCAGTCCCCCGGTTTCTGGCCGCCGTCCCCCCTCAGTCCCCCGGTTTCTGGCCGCCGTCCCCTCTCTCAGTCCCCCGGTTTCTGGCCGCCGTCCCACCATTCCTCCTCTCCCCTCGTTCTCACCATGTTGCTGCTTTACTCTCGGTGGAGCGTCCTAGTTGCCATAGAGACCGCGGGGCCTTCTGGGAGCTCGGCGCAGCCGGTGACGTCATCGGTAGGCTCCGCAGTGTTGCCGGAAGTCGGTTGGAGGTCAGTGCGCGGAGACAGCAGCGGCCCCCAATCTGCCTGTCCGCCCCCCGGTCACACCGCCCCCGGGGCATGCTGGGAGTTGTAGTCTCAGCACTGATTTGTCAGATTCCACAATAAAGTGGAATTTTCTCAGTTATTGTTTTCATTTATTCAGCATTGATTGGCTGCAGCCTTCTTATGTGGTGTAACCTGAGAATCTGAGCGCTGCAGCCAATCACTGGTCACCAGGAGGGCACAGAGTATGGAGGATGGGTGCTGAACGGGCGCAGGACCAAATGCGGTTAGTTTTGGTCTCGTTAAGAGTAAAAAGTCGTAAAACTATGGATAAGGGAGCAGCCAGCTGTACAGACAGATCGGAGCGAGTTCAGCCGCGGTGCTCGGACTGTGGTGTTCGGACTGCGGTGTTCGGACTGGCCGCGGTGCTCGGACTGTGGTGTTCGGACTGCGGTGCTCGGACTGCGGTGCTCGGACTGCCCACAGTGTTCGGACTGCGGTGCTCGGACTGCGGTGTTCGGACTGGCCGCGGTGCTCGGACTGTGGTGTTCGGACTGCCCACAGTGTTCGGACTGCGGTGCTCGGACTGTGGTGTTCGGACTGCGGTGTTCGGACTGGCCGCGGTGCTCGGACTGCGGTGCTCGGACTGCGGTGCTCGGACTGGCCGCGGTGCTCGGACTGTGGTGTTCGGACTGTGATGTTCGGACTGCGGTGCTCGGACTGGCCGCGGTGCTCGGACTGCGGTGCTCGGACTGCGGTGTTCGGACTGGCCGCGGTGCTCGGACTGTGGTGTTCGGACTGCCCACAGTGTTCGGACTGCGGTGCTCGGACTGCGGTGTTCGGACTGGCCGCGGTGCTCGGACTGCGGTGCTCGGACTGCCCACAGTGTTCGGACTGGCCGCGGTGCTCGGACTGTGGTGTTCGGACTGGCCGCGGTGCTCGGACTGCGGTGATCGGACTGTGATGTTCGGACTGCGGTGCTCGGACTGGCCGCGGTGCTCGGACTGCGGTGCTCGGACTGGCCGCGGTGCTCGGACTGTGGTGCTCGGACTGGCCGCGGTGCTCGGACTGCGGTGCTCGGACTGGCCGCGGTGCTCGGACTGTGGTGTTCGGACTGGCCGCGGTGCTCGGACTGTGGTGTTCGGACTGGCCGCGGTGCTCGGACTGTGGTGTTCGGACTGGCCGCGGTGCTCGGACTGTGGTGTTCGGACTGCCCACAGTGCTCGGACTGTGGTGTTCGGACTGGCCGCAGTGCTCGGACTGTGGTGCTCGGACTGGCCGCGGTGCTCAGACTGTGGTTTTCGGACTGCCCACAGTGCTTGGACTGGCCGCAGTGCTCGGACTGTGGTGTTCGGACTGCCCACAGTGCTCGGACTGGCCACAGTGCTCGGACTGCCCACAGTGCTCGGACTGGCCGCGGTGCTCAGACTGTGGTTTTCGGACTGCCCACAGTGCTCGGACTGGCCGAAGTGCTCGGACTGTGGTGTTCGGACTGGCCGCGGTGTTAGGACTGCCCACAGTGCTCGGACTGCCCACGGTGCTCGGACTGGCTGCGGTGCTCAATTGTGGTGATCGGACTGCCTACGGTGATCGGACTGGCCGCAGTACTCAGACTGGCCGCGGTGCTCGGACTGCCCACTGTGCTCGGACTGTGGTGTTCAGACTGGCCGCGGTGCTCGGACTGTTCGCGGTGCTCGGACTGGCCGCGGTGCTCGGACTGCCCGCGGTGTTCGGACTGCCCACGGTGCTCGGACTGGCCGCAGTGCTCAGACTGCCCACGGTGCTCGGACTGTGGTGTTCGGACTGCCTACAGTGATCGGACTGTGGTGTTTGGACTGGCCGTGGTGCTCGGACTGTGTTCGGACTGGCCGCGGTGCTCGGACTGTGGTGATCGGACTGGCTGCGGTGCTTGGACTGTGATCGGACTGGCCGCAGTGCTCGGACTGTGGTGTTCGGACTGGCCGCTGTGCTTGGTCTGGCCGGGGTTCTCTGGCCGCGGTGCTCGGACTCTGGTGCTCGGAGTGGTCGCTGTGCTTGGTCTCGCCGCGGTGCTCGGACTCTGGTGCTCGGAGTGGTTGCTGTGCTTGGTCTGGCCGGGGTTCTCTGGCCGCGGTGCTCGGACTCTGGTGCTCGGAGTGGTCACTGTGCTTGGTCTGGCCGGGGTTCTCTGGCTGCGGTGCTCGGACTCTGGTGCTCGGAGTGGTCGCTGTGCTTGGTCTGGCCGAGGTTCTCTGGCCGCGGTGCTCGGACTCTGGTGCTCGGAGTGGTTGCTGTGCTTGATCTGGCCGGGGTTCTCTGGCCGTAGTGCTCTGACTGGTCACTGTGCTTGGTCTGGCCGGGGTTCTCTGGCCGCGGTGCTCGGACTGGTTGCTGTGCTTGGTCTGGCCGGGGTTCTCTGGCCGCGGTGCTCGGACTCTGGTGCTCGGAGTGGTCACTGTGCTTGGTCTGGCCGGGGTTCTCTGGCTGCGGTGCTCGGAGTGGTCGCTGTGCTTGGTCTCGCCGCGGTGCTCGGACTCTGGTGCTCGGAGTGGTTGCTGTGCTTGGTCTGGCCGGGGTTCTCTGGCCGCGGTGCTCGGACTCTGGTGCTCGGAGTGGTCGCTGTGCTTGGTCTGGCCGGGGTTCTCTGGCCGTGGTGCTCGGACTCTGGTGCTTGGAGTGGTTGCTGTGCTTGGTCTGGCCGGGGTTCTCTGGCCGCGGTGCTCGGACTGTGGTGCTCGGAGTGGTTGCTGTGCTTGGTCTGGCCGGGGTTCTCTGGCCGCGGTGCTCGGACTCTGGTGCTCGGAGTGGTTGCTGTGCTTGGTCTGGCCGGGGTTCTCTGGCCGCGGTGCTCGGACTCTGGTGCTCGGAGTGGTTGCTGTGCTTGGTCTGGCCGGGGTTCTCTGGCCGCGGTGCTCGGAGTGGTCGCTGTGCTTGGTCTGGCCGAGGTTCTCTGGCCGCGGTGCTCGGACTCTGGTGCTCGGAGTGGTTGCTGTGCTTGGTCTGGCCGGGGTTCTCTGGCCGCGGTGCTCGGACTCTGGTGCTCTGACTGGTCGCTGTGCTTGGTCTGGCCGGGGTTCTCTGGCCGCGGTGCTCGGACTGGCCGGGGTATTGGACTGGCCGTGGCTCTCCTGACCCAAGTGCGACCGATTCATGTATTTCACCCGGCCAGTCCGAACACTGCAGCTGATCTCCGCCGTCTGACTGCGCCCTGACCATTAGAAACGTCACACAACAGGATTTTATTTTACTGCAAACAATTAGTGTCTTTTAGTGACGTATGGTGAATGAGGCTAAAGCATTCCGGATTCCCCAAATCACCCCGTAATGCCGAACCAAATGAATAAAAGATATAAACAAGTCACATAAAAAAGTCGCCAAGTAAATAAGGAACGAGGCGTAAATAATTATTGGGTACAATTATTTTATTCCAGGAAAAAGGCGCAAAAGTAACGATGAATCGACTCCTGTGACTCCCAAAAGAAAAAGTTAATAAAAGTTGATTAATAAGTTCTAATTACCCAGAAATCATTGTATCGAGAAATGCAACTTATCCTCCAAAAGACGAGAAAAAATGCCAAAGTTCTGTCTTCAGTATGCAATGATGGGAGAGCGGGTGGCAGGGAGCGTCCCCACCGGTCCTTACAGTTTGCAGTTTACGCTGTGGATTTTTGTGATCCGCTGCGCAGATTTCCTGCAGTCGGTTTCTCCGCGTATTCGCCGGTGGTCTCGCCTTCCTCCTCCTCACACCCATCTGCTTCTCTTTCAGCTGCGCCCTCCATGATGTGCTGACCGCAGAGCTCGTCCCTCGGGTGTGGACATGGCGAATCCTTTGCGAGGAGAGGTTGTGAAGCTGTACAAGAACGTAAGCCCCCAGAAATGACCACTGCCTTAGCTTGCTCATCCAGAGCCTGCTGACTCATGAATAGCATGCCAGTTTCTACTGCTACAGACAGACCTGACCTGTGGTTTGTCCTGAGCACGTCTTTACGTGAATAGGATTCTAGGCCTGCAGTGAAGACTGACACAGCACAGGTTGGGCGCCGCCGTAGCTGTACAAAATGTAGATTTATACACCAGCTGGGTGCTGCCCCCTGCAGGCACTGATTAGTCCGACAGCTTTCCTTCCCTGTATAAGACCATCCATCTTTCTCATCCGCAGCTTCTCTTCTTGGGACGAGAATACCCGAAAGGTGAAGTCTTCTTCAAGGAGCGACTGAAGAAAGCCTTCATGAAGAACAAGGATGTCAGCGACCCGGAGAAGATCCGGGAACTCATCTCTCGGGGGGAGTTCGTCATTAAAGAGCTGGAAGCGTTATATTTCCTGCGCAAATACCGTGCGATGAAGCAGCGATACTACGAGGACGGCCCCGGATCCTAGAAAATGATGATGTGAACTGAGGCCAAAGCACAGAAGTGGTCGGTCGGCCAGAGGGAAAGTCCATGATGTGCCGTTCATCCCCCGGCCGAGGATACGCGCAACTGTGGCCGAGATGCAGATCGCAGTTTGCTGCTGCAACATTGCAGAACAGTGCAAGGAGCGGAGTCACAATGTAACGAGCGACATCCAGCGAGAGGTGAGGGATCCGTGGGGTCCTGACTCTTCATCACTTACTGCGCTGTGATGTCGCAGCGGCAAACAGAAACCTGCTTCTTGGTCAAAGTCACCGCGTAGCCCCGGCCCAAGTGCATTATGGTAAATTGGTAAAAGACAAAAATGGCCCGCTGATCGTCTGCAGGGAAGAGAGATGGGTAATAAAGCTCAATCACTGCGGCCCGAGGTCTCGGCTCCCTCTATTCCTCTGCTTGCTGTCAGTGACTACAATTGTTTACATTCAGAGGCCTGAGCACATTCTGACCTAAAACTGAACATGCAAATGGCCCCTTCAGAGAGGAACAGGACTAGAACAATAGCGCCACCTATTGGAAGCAGCAATCCTACAAGTCCAAATCGACCCGAAAGTATGAGAGCTTATTTCGCTAGGAGAGACCTAATACTGCCAACTTGTTACACTGTATCAGCGGTGGACATCTCTGTGTGCAGCTTGTTACACTGTATCTGCGGTGGACATCCCTCCCGTGTGCAGCTTGTTACACTGTATCGGCGGTGGACATCTCTCCTGTGTGCAGCTTGTTACACTGTATCAGCGGTGGACATCTCTCCTGTGTGAAGCTTGTTACACTGTATCGGCGGTGGACATCCCTCCTGTGTGCAGCTTGTTGCACTGTATCGGCGGTGGTCATATCTCCTGTGTGCAGCTTGTTACACTGTATCGGAGGTGGCCATCTCTCCTCTGTGCAGCTTGTTACACTGTATCGGCGGTGGACATCTCTCCTGTGTGCAGCTTGTTACACTGTATATAACACTGTTATACCAAGGAAGGTGACGGGCACAAGGGGGCATTCTTTGCGTCTGGAGGAGAGAAGGTTTTTCCACCAACATAGAAGAGGATTCTTTACTGTTAGGGCAGTGAGAATCTGGAATTGCTTGCCTGAGGAGGTGGTGATGGCGAACTCAGTCGAGGGGTTCAAGAGAGGCCTGGATGTCTTCCTGGAGCAGAACAATATTGTATCATACAATTAGGTTCTGTAGAAGGACGTAGATCTGGGGATTTATTATGATGGAATATAGGCTGAACTGGATGGACAAATGTCTTTTTTCGGCCTTACTAACTATGTTACTATGTTACACTGTATCGGCGGCGGACATCTCTCATGTGTGCAGCTTGTTACACTGTATCGGCGGTGGACATCTCCCCTGTGTGCAGCTTGTTACACTGTATCGGCGGTGGACATCTCTCCTGTGTGCAGCTTGTTACACTGTATCGGCGGTGGACATTTCTCCTGTGTGCAGCTTGTTACACTGTATCGGCGGTGGACATCTCTCCTGTGTGCAGCTTGTTACACTGTATCGGCGGTGGACATCTCTCCTGTGTGCAGCTTGTTACACTGTATCGGCGGTGGACATCTCTCCTGTGTGCAGCTTGTTACACTGTATCGGCGGCGGACATCTCTCATGTGTGCAGCTTGTTACACTGTATCGGCGGTGGACATCTCTCCTGTGTGCAGCTTGTTACACTGTATCAGCGGTTGTCATATCTCCTGTGTGCAGCTTGTTACACTGGATCGGCGGTGGACATCTCTCCTGTGTGCAGCTCGGCGGTTGTCATATCTCCTGTGTGCAGCTTGTTACACTGTATCGACGGTGGACATCTCCTGTGTGCAGCTTGTTACACTGTATCGGCGGTGGACATCTCTCCTGTGTGCAGCTTGTTACACTGTATCAGCGGTTGTCATATCTCCTGTGTGCAGCTTGTTACACTGGATCGGCGGTGGACATCTCTCCTGTGTGCAGCTTGTTACACTGTATCGGCGGTGGACATCTCTCCTTTGTGCAGCTTGTTACACTGTATCGGCGGTGGACATTTCTCCTGTGTGCAGCTTGTTACACTGTATCGGCGGTGGACATCTCTCCTGTGTGCAGCTTGTTACACTGTATCGGCGGTGGACATCTCTCCTGTGTGCAGCTTGTTACACTATATCGGCGGTGGACATCTCTCCTGTGTGCAGCTTGTTACACTGTATCGGCGGTTGTCATATCTCCTGTGTGCAGCTTGTTACACTGTATCGGCGGTGGACATCTCTCCTGTGTGCAGCTTGTTACACTGTATCGGAGGTGGACATCTCTCCTGTGTGCAGCTTGTTACACTGTATCGGAGGTGGCCATCTCTCCTGTGTGCAGCTTGTTACACTGGATCGGCGGTGGCCATCTCTCCTGTGTGCAGCTTGTTACACTGTATCGGCGGTGGCCATCTCTCCTGTGTGCAGCTTGTTACACTGTATCGGCGGTGGACATCTCTCCTGTGTGCAGCTTGTTACACTGTATCGGCGGTGGACATCTCTCCTGTGTGCAGCTTGTTACACTGTATCGGCGGTGGACATCTCTCCTGTGTGCAGCTTGTTACACTGTATCGGCGGTGGCCATCTCTCCTGTGTGCAGCTTGTTACACTGTATCGGCGGTGGACATCTCTCCTGTGTGCAGCTTGTTACACTGTATCGGCGGTGGACATCTCTCCTGTGTGCAGCTTGTTACACTATCGGCGGTGGACATGTCTCCTGTGTGCAGCTTGTTACACTGGATCGGCGGTGGACATCTCTCCTGTGTGCAGCTTGTTACACTATCGGCGGTGGACATGTCTCCTGTGTGCAGCTTGTTACACTGTATCGGCGGTGGACATCTCTCCTGTGTGCAGCTTGTTACACTGTATCGGCGGTGGACATCTCTCCTGTGTGCAGCTTGTTACACTGTATCGGCGGTGGACATCTCTCCTGTGTGCAGCTTGTTACACTGTATCGGCGGTGGACATCTCTCCTGTGTGCAGCTTGTTACACTATCGGCGGTGGACATGTCTCCTGTGTGCAGCTTGTTACACTGGATCGGCGGTGGACATCTCTCCTGTGTGCAGCTTGTTACACTATCGGCGGTGGACATGTCTCCTGTGTGCAGCTTGTTACACTGGATCGGCGGTGGACATCTCTCCTGTGTGCAGCTTGTTACACTGTATCGGCGGCGGACATCTCTCCTGTGTGCAGCTTGTTACACTGTATCGGCGGCGGACATCTCTCCTGTGTGCAGCTTGTTACACTGTATCGGCGGTGGACATCTCTCCTGTGTGCAGCTTGTTACACTGTATCGGCGGTGGACATCTCTCCTGTGTGCAGCTTGTTACACTATCGGCGGTGGACATGTCTCCTGTGTGCAGCTTGTTACACTGTATCGGCGGTGGACATCTCTCCTGTGTGCAGCTTGTTACACTATCGGCGGTGGACATGTCTCCTGTGTGCAGCTTGTTACACTGGATCGGCGGTGGACATCTCTCCTGTGTGCAGCTTGTTACACTGTATCGGCGGTGGACATCTCTCCTGTGTGCAGCTTGTTACACTGTATCGACGGTGGACATCTCCTGTGTGCAGCTTGTTACACTGTATCAGCGGTTGTCATATCTCCTGTGTGCAGCTTGTTACACTGTATCAGCGGTTGTCATATCTCCTGTGTGCAGCTTGTTACACTGTATCGACGGTGGACATCTCTCCTGTGTGCAGCTTGTTACACTGTATCGGCGGTGGACATTTCTCCTGTGTGCAGCTTGTTACACTGTATCGGCGGTGGACATCTCTCCTGTGTGCAGCTTGTTACACTGTATCGGCGGTGGACATCTCTCCTGTGTGCAGCTTGTTACACTGTATCGGCGGTGGACATCTCTCCTTTGTGCAGCTTGTTACACTGTATCGGCGGTGGACATCTCTCCTGTGTGCAGCTTGTTACACTGTATCGGCGGTGGACATCTCTCCTGTGTGCAGCTTGTTACACTGTATCGGCGGTGGACATCTCTCCTGTGTGCAGCTTGTTACACTGTATCGGCGGTGGACATCTCTCCTGTGTGCAGCTTGTTACACTGTATCGGAGGTGGACATCTCTCCTGTGTGCAGCTTGTTACACTGTATCGGCGGTGGACATCTCTCCTGTGTGCAGCTTGTTACACTGTATCGGCGGTGGACATCTCTCCTGTGTGCAGCTTGTTACACTGTATCGGCGGTGGACATCTCTCCTGTGTGCAGCTTGTTACACTGTATCGGCGGTGGACATCTCTCCTCTGTGCAGCTTGTTACACTGTATCGGCGGTGGACATCTCTCCTGTGTGCAGCTTGTTACACTGTATCGGCGGTGGACATCTCTCCTGTGTGCAGCTTGTTACACTGTATCGGCGGTGGACATCTCTCCTGTGTGCAGCTTGTTACACTGTATCGGCGGTGGACATCTCTCCTGTGTGCAGCTTGTTACACTGTATCGGCGGTGGACATCTCTCCTGTGTGCAGCTTGTTACACTGTATCGGCGGTGGACATCTCTCCTGTGTGCAGCTTGTTACACTGTATCGGCGGTGGACATCTCTCCTGTGTGCAGCTTGTTACACTGTATCGGCGGTGGACATCTCTCCTGTGTGCAGCTTGTTACACTGTATCGGCGGTGGACATCTCTCCTGTGTGCAGCTTGTTACACTGGATCAGTGGAGTGCATTGTACACTTTGCGGTGAAGGCCGGATGGGGCAGATCCATCACAATGGGGCAGAGTCACCATCACCAGAAATCATTTATTACTTTACAATAAATAGGAGCGTTACAGTTAATGACAAAATAAAACGACGACGTCCACGGAACAAACTCCTATAAAACCCTACAGTGGTCATTGTCCGGCTGTAGTCCCGACGCGCGGCCGCCACAACGTACGAAAACACACACAGATAATAAAAAGCACAAATGTACAAAATGTGCACGTTCTATACAAAAATAGTTCAATACATTCCAAGAAAACGGAGTTCGGGATCTGCAGAGGGGGATGAGACACGGCGAGGTATTATTCCCTACAACGTATCACCCGGCGGCTCCGTCCTCGCGTGCAGAATTTACCGTAATCTGTGGTGACAAACACATGGGCTATGGGTAGATTAGTGCCGCCATTAGTTGCTGCCGCCGACTCGTTAAGTTATTGGATTAACAGGCTAATAAAGAAAATGTGAAAAAAAAAATTAAAGTTTACTGTGCCTTTAACTCAAGTCCCTGCCTTCCAGAGACTCCACCAACTATATGATCGGTGATCGTCGCTCAGGTCTGTCACCTCCTTCCTTTCGCTTTATGATCTTTCTGTACCTGCTGTAATGTGATCAGCTCTAGATGCACTGGTGAGACTTCCTGTATAAAGAAGGGCTGCAGTGTAAAGCATGGAGGTGTGTAGGAGCTCAGCGCCCGCTGGCCGGAGGCTCCGCTGGCACAACGCTGGTGAGCCGCCATCATGAAGATTAGCTAGAGCTGGTGAGCTTGGCCCCGAGCTGGGCCGCATGTGCTGATGACTTTCCCTTTAAGAGGATGCGCTCAGTCGTACTTACAGTGAGGTAGATGCAGACCCCCGGCTACAGTTCAGGAGCCTGCGGAAGTCAGGACATGCTGGGAGTTGTAGTTTTGCACCCTGGATGTGACAGTGTATACAGGGCAGACAATCCCACAGCGAGTCGGCCCCCGGCAGAGCGCAGGACACGCAGCCCCCGCTGATATAACGAGAGGGGTCATCATCCCCGGCTCCAGCCTCCTCTACAGCGGATGGTGGGGAGGAAAGAGGCGCAACATCAGCAGCCGACCGTGGAAGACGTGATGGACCGGACTCCCCCAAAGAAAGAAATCTCAAGACACTCAGCGACCGATCTACCACTACAGCCGGAAATAACGAAACGCTGCCGCTGGTCACCCGACTGCACGGATGTGACCGATCTACCTCTACAGCCGGGCATAACAAAGCGTTGCCGCCGGTCACCCGACTGCACGGATGTGACCGATCTACCACAAACAGCCGGGCATAACGAAGCGCTGCCGCCGGTCACCCGACTGCACGGATGTGGCCGATCTACCACTACAGCCGGAAATAACGAAACGCTGCCGCTGGTCACCCGACTGCACGGATGTGACCGATCTACCTCTACAGCCGGGCATAACGAAGCGCTGCCGCCGGTCACCCGACTGCACGGATGTGACCGATCTACCTCTACAGCCGGGCATAACGAAGCGCTGCCGCCGGTCACCCGACTGCACGGATGTGACCGATCTACCACTACAGCCGGGCATAACGAAGCGCTGCCGCCGGTCACCCGACTGCACGGATGTGACCGATCTACCACTACAGCCGGGCATAACGAAGCGCTGCCGCCGGTCACCCGACTGCACGGATGTGACCGATCTACCACTACAGAAGGGCATAACGAAGCGCTGCCGCCGGTCACCCGACTGCACGGATGTGACCGATCTACCACTACAGCCGGGCATAACGAAGCGCTGCCGCCAGTCACCCGACTGCACGGATGTGACCGATCTACCTCTACAGCCGGGCATAACGAAGCGCTGCCGCCGGTCACCCGACTGCACGGATGTGACCGATCTACCGCTACAGCCGGGCATAACGAAGCGCTGCCGCCGGTCACCCGACTGCACGGATGTGACCGATCTACCGCTACAGCCGGGCATAACGAAGCGCTGCCGCCGGTCACCCGACTGCACGGATGTGACCGATCTACCGCTACAGCCGGGCATAACGAAGCGCTGCCGCCGGTCACCCGACTGCACGGATGTGACCGATCTACCGCTACAGCCGGGCATAACGAAGCGCTGCCGCCGGTCACCCGACTGCACGGATGTGACCGATCTACCACTACAGAAGGGCATAACGAAGCGCTGCCGCCGGTCACCCGACTGCACGGATGTGACCGATCTACCACTACAGCCGGGCATAACGAAGCGCTGCCGCCAGTCACCCGACTGCACGGATGTGACCGATCTACCTCTACAGCCGGGCATAACGAAGCGCTGCCGCCGGTCACCCGACTGCACGGATGTGACCGATCTACCGCTACAGCCGGGCATAACGAAGCGCTGCCGCCGGTCACCCGACTGCACGGATGTGACCGATCTACCACTACAGAAGGGCATAACGAAGCGCTGCCGCCGGTCACCCGACTGCACGGATGTGACCGATCTACCTCTACAGCCGGGCATAACGAAGCGCTGCCGCCGGTCACCCGACTGCACGGATGTGACCGATCTACCGCTACAGCCGGGCATAACGAAGCGCTGCCGCCGGTCACCCGACTGCACGGATGTGACCGATCTACCACTACAGAAGGGCATAACGAAGCGCTGCCGCCGGTCACCCGACTGCACGGATGTGACCGATCTACCGCTACAGCCGGGCATAACGAAGCGCTGCCGCCGGTCACCCGACTGCACGGATGTGACCGATCTACCACTACAGAAGGGCATAACGAAGCGCTGCCGCCGGTCACCCGACTGCACGGATGTGACCGATCTACCACAAACAGCCGGGCATAACGAAGCGTTGCCGCCGGTCACCCGACTGCACGGATGTGACCGATCTACCCCTACAGCCGGGCATAACGAAGCGCTGCCGCCGGTCACCCGACTGCACGGATGTGACCGATCTACCACTACAGAAGGGCATAACGAAGCGCTGCCGCCGGTCACCCGACTGCACGGATGTGACCGATCTACCTCTACAGCCGGGCATAACGAAGCGCTGCCGCCAGTCACCCGACTGCACGGATGTGACCGATCTACCACTACAGCCGGGCATAACGAAGCGCTGCCGCCGGTCACCCGACTGCACGGATGTGACCGATCTACCGCTACAGCCGGGCATAACGAAGCGCTGCCGCCGGTCACCCGACTGCACGGATGTGACCGATCTACCGCTACAGCCGGGCATAACGAAGCGCTGCCGCCGGTCACCCGACTGCACGGATGTGACCGATCTACCGCTACAGCCGGGCATAACGAAGCGCTGCCGCCAGTCACCCGACTGCACGGATGTGACCGATCTACCACTACAGCCGGGCATAACGAAGCGCTGCCGCCGGTCACCCGACTGCACGGATGTGGCCGATCTACCACTACAGCCGGAAATAACGAAACGCTGCCGCCAGTCACCCGACTGCACGGATGTGACCGATCTACCACAAACAGCCGGGCATAACGAAGCGCTGCCGCCAGTCACCCGACTGCATGGATATAAGATTATATCACAGACTCATCAAGATGCTCGGGATAATACATAATCAAGAGCGAAACTCTCTCCTACACCGCTGTATATGTGTAATTGTATTATGCTCCAGAGCTGCGCTCCCTATTCTCCTGGTGAAGTCGCCGTATACATAGTTTATTTTGTATTAAAACACCAGAGCTGCACTCATTCTTCTGTTGATGGAGTCTCTGTACATACATTACTGACCCTGCATTATACTCCAAAGCTGCGCTCACTATTCTGCTGGTGAAGTCGCCGTATACATACATTATTTATCCTGTATTAAACACCAGAGCTGCACTCATTCTTCTGTTGATGGGAGTCTCTGTGTACATATATTACTGATCCTGTATTATATTCCTGAGCTGCGCTCCCTATTCTGCTGGTGAAGTCGCTGTATAGATACATTATTTATCCTGTATTAAACACCAGAGCTGCGCTCATTCTTCTGTGGATGGAGTCTCTGTACATACATTACTGACCCTGCATTATACTCCAGAGCTGCGCTCACTATACTGGAGGTGAAGTCACCGTGTACATATATTACCGATTCTGTATTTTACTGCAGAGCTGCGCTCAGTCTTCTGCTGGTGAAGTCACTGTGAACAGAATAATGTATGTACACAGTGACACCAGCAGAACAGGGAGTGCAGCTCTGGAGCATGTAATAGGCTACCCGACCGCCAAACCAAAGCCGCCACGTTTGTAGGAGTGAAGTGTCGCCGTCCTGCATCAATCCCGAGGCTTCCATCATCGCCATTAGCACCGCGGTGTCACATTGTGGGTACAGGGAGGGGATGGGGGGGCACATTTAGTAAAGTTATAAAGGTCACCAATGCAGCTGTAGTGGTGGCGTGCAGGGAACTGATGGAGCACTACAAGTCCCAGACGTCTCGAGCAATGAGCCCCCAAGCAGAGAAGGCGTCTACATCAGGTGATATAAAGTCTCGGTTCAGTCCATCCCGGAGTGAAGGTGGAGGGCGAGCAGAGCGCCACCTGGTGCATGCACAGAGGTCTGCTGGTGCCCCCGCCGCCGGACACCACGGTGCTGGCACAGGGGGCAGCGCCAGACGCGGGGGGGCGACCAGATGCTAATAATTTAGTGTGTAATGTACAAGGTGGGCACGGAGGGGACGCGGCGGCCCCCGATCACAGGATCAGACACTTGGACTTGGACTTTTTCTTCTTCTTTTTGCCTTCTTTGCTCATCTTCTCCTTGTGCTTTCGGATTTCTCGTACTAACGTGTAGAAAGCATCGTCCACCCCCTGAAAAAAGGCAGAAAAAGGGGCGTCAGCAAAGGGCAAAAAGCAGAGACCCCCGAACCTGGTGTATGGCTGAAGACAGAGCAGACGGAAAGCAGCTCTTAAAGGGGCTGTGCCACGGCGGGTTGTCCAAAGCCCACCGTCCTATCACAAAAGTATCCAGTCATTAAAGGGATAGTCCAGGATTGGGAGAAACATGGCTGCCTGCTTCCAGGAACAGCGCCACCCCCCGTCCTGTCTGGTATTGCAGCTAAGAGTACAGAGCTGTAATACCACATACACCCTGAGGACAGGGGTGGCGCCACTACACGCAGAAGGCAGCCCCCGAAATCTACATGTGATGTTACCGGGTATCACAGGACCGGCCGCCGCAGCCCCCCAACAGCCTCCCCGCACCCCCAGATATACACACTTACCGGCTCACATTACAAGGCATTTTTTTATTTTCACGCAGCCGGGCGTCTTTTCTTCTTTGCTGATCTTTTTCAATCTGTATTGTCGGATTTCTCGCACCAAAGTATAAAAAGCATCCTCCACTCTCTGCATTGTAAAACACAACTCTTGTCACTCACATGGGGGGCACCGGTCCCTCCCTGGGGGGCGGCCGTACCGGACGGCACCCCGCTGCACTAGCACATAAAGGGCCACTCTTCTGAGGGGGTGCAAATACGATCCTGCGATCGGGGGGAGTCAGGCCGCGTCTGAGCGGCAGCGCCCTCTGTGGACAGTCTGTGTAACAAGCGCCGATCCAAAAGGGCGGCCGATCCAGTCCACAGCGTGTAAAAGCTTCATCACTGCAAAATGAAAACTTCTGCAACTTTCTCCGGTGTGTCAGTGCAGCCGCAGAGATTCATCTTGGCCCCTGTGGCCCCGGCTGTGTCTGACAACCAGGGCCCCGGACCGGCTATATAGTGCAGGAGCTTTAAATCCACAGCACTTGGTCATCCCCTGTTAACATTTCATTACATAAAGCAATGCGCTATCGTCCTCAGAAGGATCTCACACCCGCTAGGTTACTGCAAAGATGATGTACAGTGGCATGGAAAAAAGTATTTGCACCCTTGGTCAAAAGTAATGTTATTGTGAAAAGTAATGAAAGTTGAAAGTGAAATGATCTAAAAGGCCTACAGTTACAGATGACAAATTAAAAATGACAAAAATAAGAATGGGCCACTGCAAAAGTTTGTTAGTACTCAGCCGCACCTCCTTCTGCATGTATCACAGCTTTTAAACACTTTTTGTAGCCAGACAAGAATCTTTCTATTCTTGTTTGCGGGATTTTCCTCCGATCTTCCTTACAGAATTCCTCCAGTTTTGTGAGATTCCTGGCCGTTCTTGCTTCCTCTGCTATTCTGAGGTCTCACCACAAATTTTCAATGATGCTCAGATCAGGGGACTGTGAGGGCCATTGTAAAACCTTCATCTTGCGCCTTTTCAGGTCGTGTATTGTTGATTGTGACATGTGTTTCGGGTCATTTTCCATGTGTAGCAGCCATCCTCTTCCTCTTTTCACCTTCAGTTTTTTTACAGATGGTGTTATGTTTGTATCAAGAATTTGGTGAAATTTCATTGAATCCATTCTTCCCTCTACCCATAAAATGTTCCTCGTACCATTGGCTGCAGCACAGCCCTAAAGTTTCATTGATCCACCCCCATGCTTAATAGTTGACGTGATGTTCTTTCCTGAAATCCTGTGCCCTTTTTTCTCTCCACACATACCTCTGATCATTGTGGCCACAGGATTTTATCTATTTTACCCTCATCGCTCCACAGGACTTTTCCACAATGCATCAGACTTATTTTGATGTTCTCTTGCATACTTTTGACACTGAATTTTACAGTGAGGACGCAGGAGAGGTTTTTCTTCTAATGACTCTTCCATGAAGGCCAAATTTGTGCAGGTGACTCTGAACAGTAGGACAGTGTACCACAACTTCAGAATCTGATAAATCTTTATGGAGGTCTTTTGCAGTCAAGCAGGGATTCTGATTTGTCTCTCTATCAATTCTACGAGCAGCGCTCACTGAAATTTTGCTTGGTCTTCCAGACCTCATCTTAACCTTCACAGTTCCTCATAAGAAAACGTCATTATCTACATTTTGAACTGAGGAAAGGGCAACTTGTAAACGCTTTGTGGGTCTCCGCCATTCTCAGAGTGCTCGGCCGCAGCTTAAAAGACCCCATGGCTGATGCTTTTTGGCGCAAGGTTAGAGGAGGCTGGGTTTTTATAAAACCAGAGAAATTTGCATTACCTGGCCTTTGCTAACGATGATAGGGAACATGTCATAACCCTAACAGGCCAATTAAGGTCTGAACCCTTGGTCAAAGATATCAGAGTACACAAATCTCCAAGGCTGCCCATACTTTTGCATCAGTCGATTTTGTAATTTTTAAAATGTAAATATATGTGTGTGTATATATATATATATATATATAGATATATATATATATATTTTCCCTAAAATACAAAGATGTGATTTCATCTTTAACTTGCTTAACTGTTCACAATAGTTTTGACCAGTGGTGCCCAAATTTTGATGTGCCACCGTAGATGACAGATGACGTTGGAAGTTCCAGAAGTTTTCCTTGTGCAGTGATGAAGCTCCGATGCAGCAGTCACCCCTGTGCATGGCCGCTTGTGCCGGGAGGGTCCAGTGGTAATCACGAGGTTGCTGGTGATTCGATGCCTTGGGATCATTGAGAAGCAGAGTGTTTTATCAATGCAGAGAGAAGAGCAGAAGAAGAGACCAAACACCAAGAGCCGCGATCAGATCACCCCAGCACATTATGGGAGGTGCAGCCAAAGCAAATCATCAGTATAGAAGAGTGCAGAGCCCACGTTGTGTCACCTCCGAGGCTCCACAAGGGAAGAGGCCCCTGGATTAAGCCCCACATGTAGGTGCCCACCGGTGAGGGGCAGAGACCGGGCTGGGCACCCCGAATTATGATTACACAGTCATGCAATCAGTAGCCAGGATCACTGTATCCCCCGATTATTCCCACCAGTGGTCACAATGATGAAGAAACAGATCAGTTATGATCTTCGTAAAGGGGGAATCCACCTGAGCCGCTCCTGCCCCGGTTATGGCCGCTCAGCTGCTTGATAAGAGAGGTATCAAGGGGTCTGGCTGCCTGCTTACTTCAATAGCTGAGCCTCCTCCTGCGGCACGGCTGATGTGAAGAGAAGGAGGCTGGCTTAGCTAGTGAAGTCAGCCACCCGTCAGCAGGAGAGAAATGGTCTGTATGTAGATATTTTTCAAAGAGGGAGTGCAGACCCTCAGTAGTATGTGTGGAGCTCTTGCGTCCCCCTTTACATCTGACCCATGCGTCTACTTTCTGAGACCCCAACAGCTTCCCCAGGTGGGTGGTGGATTTCCCCTTTAAAACTGAGCCACAAACACACGGAGAATAGAATTGAATGAGAGAGAAGACGCCCCCGGAGCAGAAATCACAATACAGAAATGGAGGGCGGGTGCATCTGCACAGAAGTGGTCCGACCCCAACCCCCATTACATATTAGGAGACCATATCACACAGAGAAGCCAAAGTGATCTGTCAGGGTCACAGCAAAAAGGAGATTTCAGCTCTGATCAAACCTGAATGTTAAAGAACCTGATAGTAAGTGAGCAAGGCCCCAATACTGCATGGACATGGCAGGTCTCTGCTCCGGATAAGAGGCTGGACTGAAGACCACCCCCCTCCTGCATAGTGCCAATCCAGAGCAAGCAGAGATGTTGAAACACAAGCCGTTACATAAGGCTGGACTATATAGGGGAGACCTGTAAACCCCCCATATACTCAGTTTCTGATGGTGCCGTTGCAGTTCCCCGAACCCGTTCCCAGCTACGTTGGCCGGACCCCTTTAGCTCCTGTGGCAGGTACAATATCTGATCGTCCACCAGTAGCCTGCACAGGGTCAGTACGGGTAAGAGATCATCGCCCAGTGACTATCCTGCCTCGGCCAGCGGCCGCCCCTTGCGCGGTTATCAGTTCCCTCCAATCATTAATGAGGACGCCGGGTTATCAGTCACACATTAACAGAGATGTCAGGACACCGAGGAGACGTGCGAGGACAACAGCTGGGAAAGCTTCAGATTCTCTGGGGACAATCACAAGGAGAGCCACCTATTAGCCGGAGCAGAGACCCACCCTCATCTTTTGAAGACCCCACACTGCAATGAATGGATGTCTCCCCCACTATACATGGAGACTACGGGGGAACGTAGCAACAGGATCCCCCACAGTCTGCCAAATATAGGGAGACAACATCCAGTAATGGCCCCAGCAGAGCACGAGACCCTACCGCTAAGATGGCAGGTCAGAAGCCCCCAGCAGAGTACGAGACCCCCTATCGCTAAGATGGCAGGTCAGAAGCCCCCAGCAGAGTACGAGACCCCCTATCGCTAAGATGGCAGGTCAGAAGCCCCCAGCAGAGTACGAGACCCCCTACCGCTAAGATGGCAGGTCAGAACCCCCAGCAGAGCACGAGACCCCCTAACACTAAGATGGCAGGTCAGAACCCTCAGCAGAGCACGAGACCCTACCGCTAAGATGGCAGGTCAGAACCCCCAGCAGAGCACGAGACCCTACCGCTAAGATGGCAGGTCAGAACCCCCAGCAGAGCACGAGACCCTACCGCTAAGATGGCAGGTCAGAACCCCCAGCAGAGCACGAGACCCTACCGCTAAGATGGCAGGTCAGAACCCCCAGCAGAGCACGAGACCCTACCGCTAAGATGGCAGGTCAGAACCCTCAGCAGAGCACGAGACCCTACCGCTAAGATGGCAGGTCAGAACCCCCAGCAGAGCACGAGACCCTACCGCTAAGATGGCAGGTCAGAACCCCCAGCAGAGCACGAGACCCCCTAACACTAAGATGGCAGGTCAGAACCCTCAGCAGAGCATGAGACCCCCTACCGCTAAGATGGCAGGACAGAACCCCCAGCAGAGCATGAGACCCCCTACCGCTAAGATGGCAGGACAGAACCCCCAGCAGAGCTCTGTTCTCCGCAGAGACTGAAGACTGGTTTGATAAAACGTCTGTCGAATCAGTCTGCAGCTTGTTCCCCTCTGTAGGTCTGGTGGGGATCTCCGCACCTCCACTGATCAAACCACAAGCAGAGAAGGAAATAATGAGGAGCTAAAACGAGGTCCAATGGAAAGTACTTCCAATGCATCGTATAACTAATCCCACCCTCACTGATCAGGTTCCCACCGTTTTGTGTACACAGCTCCCACGCAGACTGATGTCTCCCAGGATCTACATCTACAGATGTGCTGAGGGTCAGATGCCTCGCACACATTGCGAGTGTCATTCGCCTTTATTAGGGTTCGCCCCACACCCTGTACCTGGAAGCCGCCCATCAGCGCCGCTTATTACCTGTCTGGTTTTCGCAGAGGTCTCAATAAAGGGAATGCCATAACTCCTCGCGAGGTCCTGAGCTTGTTTGGTGTCTACTGTCCTCGAAGGAAGGTCACATTTATTGCCGACTAAGACCATGGGGACGTCCTCTGAGTCCTTCACCCGCTTTATCTGCTCTCTGCAGGGAAAGAGAATACAGGTGATGGACAACATGTTTAGGATCCGCCACAGCAGGACAGACCCCCGCAAGGTCCAGGACCCGCCACAGCAGGACAGACCCCCGCAAGGTCCAGGACCCGCTGCCCATGACAGACCCGCTCAGGGTCCAGGACCCGCCGCCCACGACAGACCCGCTCAGGGTCCAGGACCCGCCGCCCACGACAGACCCGCTCAGGGTCCAGGACCCGCCGCCCACGACAGACCCCCGCAAGGTCCAGGACCCGCCGCCCATGACAGACCCGCAAAAGGGCCAGGGCCCGCCACCCACAACAGATACGCGCAGGGCCCATGGCCCGCCGCCCACAACAGACCCGCGCAGGGCCCAGGACCCGCCGCCCACAACAGACCCGCACAGGGCCCAGGACCCGCCGCCCACAACAGACCCAAGGGGCCAAGCCAGGACCAGCCACACAGGACAGACCCCAGCAGGGTCGAGGAGCCGCCACAGCAGGGTCCAGGAGCTGCCGCCCACGACAGACCCCCCTCCCCCACAGGGTCCAGGACCCGACACCCACTACAGACCCCCTGCAGGGTCCAGGACCATTCATACATATCTGCTTTCTGCAGACCACCGTGTTATAGGAGAGGCCTTCCCTCATGTTCTTCCATCCTTACCTATAATGGTGAATGTCCTCGAAGGATTTAGTGTTATTAATGGCGAAGACGCAGAGGAAGCCCTCCCCCGTCCTCATGTACTGGTCTCTCATGGCGCTGTACTCCTCTTGACCTGCAGTGTCCAGTATGTCCAGGAGACACGTCTCCCCATCGATGACTACCTGCTTCCGGTACGAGTCCTGCCGAGAGAACGACAAGACTAAGGATGAAGTCAACAACAAGAACCCGTCCTGCTGCCAGCAGAATAGAGAGTGCAGCTCTGGAGGAAAAGACAAGATACAGAGTCCTTCTATAGGCAGCGCCTCTCACCTCTATAGTGGGATCATACTCGTCAACAAAATGGTTCTGAATGAGTTGTATAGTCAGGGCGCTCTTCCCGACACCTCCAGCCCCGACCACCACCAGTTTATATTCTGTCATTTTTGATCAATCTGGGGAAAAAAAAAAAAAAGTTATTAATAATCCGTTATAAATTTAGGACTAGAAAACAGGAAGACGCGTTCTATTAATACAGCCCCGGCCCATGGTGCGGTGTACGGGGCCGTCACTGCCAACAGAGGTGGAAGTGTGGAGCGGCTGCAATTATGGTCTGTGAATCCAGAAAACGGACAACGTGCACCCGGCAATCAGCGGCGGCCGAGTACACAGGACAGCGGGGAGGGGCGAGAAGCCATCAATGGGCCCAGTGTGAGGCGACGGCTGCAGACGGTCCTATAGTGACCATAGAGACATAGTAACGGCCTAGGCTTGTTCGGGCCTCTGATCGAGAAAACAGTCCGTGCTAAGCTTAGTAAAAGTAGCCTTACAGCACAGCGCCACATTCTGCCGCTCTCCAGTACTGCAACTCCCTTCACATAACTGCATTAGGAGTGCAGCCACTGGATGCTGGAGGTGGTGTTTGACACCGGCCGTGATATCCTTACGTTATCAATATCGCAAGTCCTGGACAACCCCTTTAATAGCGCGTCATATCAACACAATAGTGCAACACTATCACCCCACGACGTTGCGTGCCTCCAAGCCGGACCCTACCAATAGCCCCAACCCAATTCACTAAATAACTAGTCATTCCAAATATCCTGGAGTCTGAGAGCGCGGCCGGGCCTAGGTCAGGAGGGAAGATGGTGGAGACGAGTGATCACCCTCGTTGTAGATTAACCCGAGCACCTGAGGCTTCTTATCCACCCGCAGCCGGTCCGTAGGGGACTCCAAAGTCTCTGCCGTGTGCACGTGATCCCAGACACAAAAGGTCACACGTGAGCGGTGGAGGCGCAGATTATAGGGCCATCACCAGGACAGGCAGGAGCCAAGGGGGGATAGCCATAATGCTGTACAAAAAGCAACTAATGCTCCTCATGCACGCTCCGCTTGCTGTCAGTAATTCCTGTGCCCCATGTCCAGGGATCCTAGCCATCCTGATCACTGGGGATGTTGCGTTATCGGCAATAATTAGCTGCGATGGTCATACAAGAAGCTAAAGACTGTATTCAGACAGAGCAGACAGGTTGTGCAGTTTTCAATCCTGATAGTAAGTGTACCAAATCTAACCCACACTCCAGAAAAAAATAAAAATCTGCAGGCAAAACTTTTCCCCAGGTACAGATTTGTTGGGGATCGGAGAAGGAAGCTTTGTATGTTCAAAACAAACCTTTTCTGAAAGCTTAACATGTCAGAAGTTGGAATTGGTTGGAGGCTCATATTTCAGGACGCCTACGAATAGTCCAGGTAGATGCTCTGGACCCTAAAATTAATATGGACCACCATCAAGTAAAACTTCTGACAAGTCACTCACCCGAGTGCTGCTCTTTTCCAGAAGACCGACCACTGCCGAGCGCATAATGTCAGAACCCTCGGATCAGAACTTATCACGTCACTTGGACACGTCGGAAACTTTCTGAAAGTGCAGTTACAAAGTCCACAGCTGAAGTGGAATGTGCAACGATCGGTTCCCGGAGTTCATGGTGACCGGATTCTGGAGGCTTTCTGGTTACTCCACCTGTCGGCGACATTTACTGAAGATTCTCCAGGGGGTAAACGTACCATGATGTATAGACCTGCGACTCCAGGCTCGACCAGGAAGAGCGGCAGACAGGTGCAGGCCGGGCGTGGTAACCTGTTCAGCAGGCTCTGGCACACACTGAAGACTATGCGGTTTATGTACACTGGCAACACGAGCCGCGGCCGAAGCCAGAAACCTCCATATACACACAGGGCAGTATACCCATGGCAGTGCCATAGCTGTGGCTGCAAGCAGAAGCCAGGGTCAGAGCTCCGCAGCGCACCGCCGAGCCCCGCAGCGCACCGCCGAGCCCCGCAGCGCACCGCCGAGCCCCGCAGCGCACCGCCGAGCCCCACGTACTACACAGCGGGCTTCCAATCTCACGTCTCTGCTGCAGTCCGTGAATGAGAACAAGGGTTTACATCCAGAAATCCTGTGCTGACACAGTACTTCCCACAGCTGAGGGGTTGTTACATTTGTACGCAGCCTAGATAATTCTCCGAGCTAAACAGGACTCTGAAATGACACTGTAACCAACCATCACATCTCTGCATCCTACAGATCACTAGTGCTATATGTTCATAACTGACCACGAGTGAACCGCTCACCTGCACAGACATATGATGCACACACCAAAGAGCTGGCCAGCAGCACATCTAGCCTCCCAGCCCCCTGTCTGGCAGAGTCAGATTTGCAGGATCAGTTCTTGGGGGTCCCGCAGAGTAGAAAAAAAGTCACAAGGAGGGACAGGTGTATGGACACCAGGTTCCTGCAATATTGGCTCCTTTAGAAAGCCGTCTCTCTTGTCTTAAGGTCCCCATTGAGGATGCATTCATGCTCGGCCGGACCCAATGTGTTTGGGGAGGCTAGTCTGAAAAGCTGATCAGAATAACCCCCGACCAGGTCTTACCTGCAGCGATTCTACTAACCAAACACCCGATACAGAAATTCTGCTAATACAACACGCAAGACAGTCAGTCTCTGAAGTTTACTGCCCAACAATCCAGCATTGGCTGGAGGAGGACAACCTCGGGTCTCGTCTATGCCAAGCATAAAGATATTACACGTCTACGAGTCCCTCTATACAAAGGCATCTAATAGTTCAGCATCTCTGATGGCTCTCTGGATTCCCGAGGATGCCGCCCCGTCTAAAAAGTCTTGTTCCCGCATAACAAAAGCTGCATTTTTCTTTCCAGTGCAAAAAATAATAATAAAGGCAGATTATCACTCTGTATTTTTGGGAGGACACTTGCAGGGAAAGTCCACCAGAGAAGTGGAGACGGACCACAGGTCAAATTGCACGGGTTTACTACGCGTTCACCCACTTGCCGCTACTATATTCCACCTGCATAAATACAAAGTGTTTCCGTCTCCAGTGGATCTAAATGTAGTCACACTTTCAGCATGTTACAGAAAAGCTCTTGGCACCGACATCGGACACATCCATAGGGTCCCGTTCACCCGATGGAGGGCATATGTTACTCAGCTTTATGGCAGAATATATACAGCCCAACAATGACATCGGTCAGCATCTGTCACTGTGTTCCCGCACGTCGGCATCTGTCGGAGGAACACGTCGGGGAATCCTCCTGACGCATACAGCGCCATATGCTCCAAACACACGAATGAACCATCATCCCCTCTTATCGAGGAATACTCAGATACTCCAGTTTATGATCCGGGAGGATCTGACCAACGCGTCCACATTGAGTCTGAGAATGACATATCAGCATGGTGTCCCCAGGTCATCCGCAGCACATCGGTGGCATTCACTGCGATGCTCGGCACAAGCCTGGAGGCCATGAGATCTCACCACTGGGACGTCCACTTTATAAGATCAGGCCAATAAGGCAACAGACTAGAGATTGCGCATTTTACATGGTTTTCTCTATGCCAACACATTGTCCCCTTTAATGATCCACAATATGAGGGAATAGATATGAAGCCAAAACCGCAGGAGACAGCACCATGCGCCATCAGTCCCCATCGGTATCAAGGTTTCGCCAACTTAATCTACCTCAACGACAGCAAATCCAAGTCGGAGGAAGCTCGTCAGATTACTACTAGTTACATAAGAAAAGTCTGTACTGTAGAGTCCCGACACAGATTTACCAATCACAAATGTTGCACTTTGAACACTGATGTGTAAACCAGTCCTTACGTAGGCCTTGAGGCACAGACTACCCATAGGCCCTGCTGTAGATCTTATGGCAGGAGATCTGGGGCCATCATGGATAGGACCTGGGACCTCACAACACAGACGTGATAAACGGTCCACAATTTTGGACATTACCGCTTGTCAAATCCCAGAAGGTGTGTAATATATGCACAGTTAGGATTCGGAACAGATTGCCAGTTCCAGTTGTCAGGACGCGATTGCAAGTAAAGAACCAACACAGAAGCGGATAAGAATGTAGTTGGTATTTGTCAGCAGTTACGCAAGTCGCAGTCATGTAAGCAGGGCGGAATAGGGAGTACATTACACATGGTTATACATATGGTTAGGGTATGTGCCCACGATCCGGAGCTGCTGGGGGTTTGAAATGCGTACTTCTGGGGCGTCAAAGCCGCAGCCGCTAGCTGTTACAGCATAGTGCAGTGTTCCCCAAGTCCGGTCCTCAAGAGCCACCAACAGGTCATGTTTTCAGTACTTCCTTAGTATTGCACAGGTGATAATTGCATCACCTGCACAGGCAATAATCCATCACCTGTGCAATACTAAGGAAATCCTGAAAACATGACCTGTTGGTGGCTCTTGAGGACCGGAGTTGGGGGAACACTGGCATAGTGGATGGGATTTCAAGAAATCCCTCATCGACAGAAGCCCACTGATAACCGACCGAGACTGACATGCGGCACTTCTTTCTAGACTGCAGCATGTCAATTTCATCCATAGAATGCATTGAATTCGCACGGTTCAGTGGCTTAATCCGGATTCACCTGCGCTCAATAGAGGGCAGCGCTTTGTATGCAGTGAACATACACTGTGTCCAAGGTGCTGCTAGTCCCGGACCGTGGGCCTCCGGCCTTAGGACTCAGCAAGCTGCACCACTTATCGAAAATCCACCAAAACAATCTCTAGGGCCACCTAATCGTCAGGTGCACGGAGTGCTATTATTCCAACGTTGTAGGATCACACACACGTCCAGTCCGGTCCCCCTTGGCAGTCTTAATTTTTGAAGCCAGCATTGTTGAAGCCTGTGACAACTTCATGGGGCCTAGTGAATGCCAGAGATTGTCACACACGCACCCTTCTGCTTACACCACTTCACAGCAATGTGAACCTGGCCTCCGTCGATGACCTGACCACTGCGGCCTCGGACTGGCATCGCTGGAAGACCGGACTTTTCTGCTGCTCCACCACAGATAATCCACAGCAAGGGCTGTGATCACAGGGATGGGGGGGTTCTTGTGGATTGTGTCCACCTCAGAGAAAGTCAAGAGACGGACACGCTGCAGGCGACATTCTGCAAGAAATCACCCACAAAGCGTGGAGGAGATCAGCGTCCCTCAGCCCATAAGAGACCATCGCAAACAAAAGATCCGCAGCGATGACGGGACATGCAGACGTCCTCCAGCATAACATGCACTCATGTACCTGGCCAGGACGGGGCTGGACTGCAGTCAATTAGTACTCAGGTCCAATAATTGTAATTTGTTTTGCAGCCTGCGGGTCACAACGTGGCCACAGTCATTCACATTGTGCTGCGGTCCATCGCGATCTCTGGCCACGTCGTGGAGTATCCCCTACATGTATGACGCGGTTAGTTCTTACCATACTACTCACAGTGGAGGGCCCGCAGTCACCTCACCCTCAGCGGGGGGCCCGCAGTCACCTCACCCTCAGCAGGGGGGGGGGCCATGCAGTCACCTTTCCTATGGCGGAGGGCCCGCAGTCACCTTACCCTCAGCGGGGGGCCCGCAGTCACCTTACCCTCAGCGGGGGGCCCGCAGTCACCTCACCCTCAGCGGGGGGCCCGCAGTCACCTCACCCTCAGCGGGGGGCCCGCAGTCACCTCACCCTCAGCAGGGGGGGGGGCCATGCAGTCACCTTTCCTATGGCGGAGGGCCCGCAGTCACCTTACCCTCAGCGGGGGGCCCGCAGTCACCTCACCCTCGGCAGGGGGGGGGAGGGGGCCGCAGTCACCGTGTCAGATTTTCTACCTGGATTTTTGGCTAGAGAACCCACAGCTGAATACAGATCAGACCCCAGAGATCGGGGATCATCATTTATCTCCCAGTCAGACCCCAGAGATCAGGGATCATCATTTATCTCCCAGTCTGACCCCAGAGATCGGGGATCATCATTTATCTCCCAGTCAGACCCCAGAGATCATCATTTATCTCCCAGTCAGACCCCAGAGATCGGGGATCATCATTCATCTCCCAGTCAGACCCCAGAGATCATCATTTATCTCCCAGTCAGACCCCAGAGATCGGGGATCATCATTTATCTCCCAGTCAGACCCCAGAGATCATCATTTATCTCCCAGTCAGACCCCAGAGATCATCATTTATCTCCCAGTCAGACCCCAGAGATCATCACTTATCTCCCAGTCAGACCCCAGAGATCGGGGATCATCATTTATCTCCCAGTCAGACCCCAGAGATCATCATTTATCTCCCAGACGCCAGAGATCGGGGATCATCATTTATCTCCCAGTCAGACCCCAGAGATCATCACTTATCTCCCAGTCAGACCCCAGAGATCGGGGATCATCATTTATCTCCCAGTCAGACCCCAGAGATCATCATTTATCTCCCAGTCAGACCCCAGAGATCATCACTTATCTCCCAGTCAGACCCCAGAGATCATCACTTATCTCCCAGTCAGACCCCAGAGATCGGGGATCATCATTCATCTCCCAGTCAGACCCCAGAGATCATCACTTATCTCCCAGTCAGACCCCAGAGATCGGGGATCATCATTCATCTCCCAGTCAGACCCCAGAGATCATCATTTATCTCCCAGTCAGACCCCAGAGATCGGGGATCATCATTTATCTCCCAGTCAGACCCCAGAGATCATCATTCATCTCCCAGTCAGACCCCAGAGATCATCATTTATCTCCCAGTCAGACCCCAGAGATCATCATTTATCTCCCAGTCAGACCCCAGAGATCATCACTTATCTCCCAGTCAGACCCCAGAGATCGGGGATCATCATTTATCTCCCAGTCAGACCCCAGAGATCATCATTTATCTCCCAGACGCCAGAGATCATCATTCATCTCCCAGTCAGACCCCAGAGATCATCATTTATCTCCCAGTCAGACCCCAGAGATCATCATTTATCTCCCAGTCAGACCCCAGAGATCATCACTTATCTCCCAGTCAGACCCCAGAGATCGGGGATCATCATTTATCTCCCAGTCAGACCCCAGAGATCATCATTTATCTCCCAGACGCCAGAGATCGGGGATCATCATTTATCTCCCAGTCAGACCCCAGAGATCAGAGATCATCATTTATCTCCCAGTCAGACCCCAGAGATCGGGGGATCATCATTCATCTCCCAGTCAGACGACAGAGATCGGGGATCATCATTTATCTCCCAGTCAGACCCCAGAGATCAGAGATCATCATTTATCTCCCAGTCAGACCCCAGAGATCGGGGATCATCATTTATCTCCCAGACGCCAGAGATCGGGGATCATCATTTATCTCCCAGTCAGACGCCAGAGATCATCATTTATCTCCCAGTCAGACGCCAGAGATCGGGGATCATCATTTATCTCCCAGTCAGACGCCAGAGATCGGGGATCATCATTTATCTCAGGATAATGACCGGCCGATCAGACAGAGGCCAGAGATCATCACTTATCTCCCAGTCAGACCCCAGAGATCATCACTTATCTCCCAGTCAGACCCCAGAGATCATCACTTATCTCCCAGTCAGACCCCAGAGATCATCATTTATCTCCCAGTCAGACCCCAGAGATCATCACTTATCTCCCAGTCAGACCCCAGAGATCGGGGGATCATCACTTACCTCCCAGTGAGACCCCAGAGATCGGGGGATCATCACTTATCTCCCAGTCAGACCCCAGAGATCATCACTTATCTCCCAGTCAGACCCAAGAGATCATCACTTATCTCCCAGTGAGACCCCAGAGATCGGGGGATCATCACTTACCTCCCAGTGAGACCCCAGAGATCGGGGGATCATCACTTATCTCCCAGTCAGACCCCAGAGATCATCACTTATCTCCCAGTCAGACCCCAGAGATCATCATTTATCTCCCAGTCAGACCCCAGAGATCATCACTTATCTCCCAGTCAGACCCCAGAGATCGGGGGATCATCACTTACCTCCCAGTGAGACCCCAGAGATCGGGGGATCATCACTTATCTCCCAGTCAGACCCCAGAGATCGGAGATCATCATTCATCTCCCAGTCAGACCCCAGAGATCGGGGATCATCATTTATCTCCCAGACCCCAGAGATCGGGGATCATCATTTATCTCCCAGACCCCAGAGATCGGGGATCATCATTTATCTCAGGATAATGATCGGCCGATCAGACAGAGGCCAGAGCCGCCCACCCTGCAGTCAGCGGCCCCTGCGCTCCGGCCTGCCCCGACCATACGAGGAGGGAGACTGCCGCAGAGCCCCTGCGCCCTCATCTGCGCCCACACACTGCAGCACGGCGCTCCCCGCACTGACCCGCCCTCCGCACACTCACCGCTCTCCAGCTACACGTCCATACTCCTCCCGCTGACAGAGCCGACTACTCCCGGCGAGCGCAGCCCCGGGCCGAGGTACAGCGAGGCCGCGTCCGGACGCCCAGTCACCAGGCCGCGCAGCCGGAGACTCCCAGGGGCTCTTTAAATACGATCTATAAATACTACAGCCGCTCCGCGTGACGTCACGGAGACATACCGCCAGCGATTGGTCAGAGGGAGGGGTCTCTCGGCGTGAAAACACGCCCTCTGTAGGGAAAACCACGCCTTCTAATGCGCCCCCTGCTGTTAGACATCTGCAATGACGGCAAAAAAGCGTGAGCGCGCGAAACAGGACTGTCAGAAAATGATGAATCACTGTGCAGGGAGCAGTGAGGTAAATAATGGGGGAAAGTGATGGTACAGTGGAGCAGTGAGGTAAATAATGGAGGAAAGAGATGGTACAGTGGAGCAGTGACGTAAATAATGGGGGATAGAGATGGTACAGTGGAGCAGTGAGGTAAATAATGGAGGAAAGAGATGGTACAGTGGAGCAGTGACGTAAATAATGGGGGATAGAGATGGTACAGTGGAGCAGTGACGTAAATAATGGGGGATAGAGATGGTACAGTGGAGCAGTGAGGTAAATAATGGGGGATAGAGATGGTACAGTGGAGCAGTGACGTAAATAATGGGGGATAGAGATGGTACAGTGGAGCAGTGAGGTAAATAATGGGGGATAGAGATGGTACAGTGGAGCAGTGACGTAAATAATGGAGGAAAGAGATGGTACAGTGGAGCAGTGAGGTAAATAATGGGGGAAAGAGATGGTACAGTGGAGCAGTGACGTAAATAATGGGGGATAGAGATGGTACAGTGGAGCAGTGACGTAAATAATGGGGGATAGAGATGGTACAGTGGAGCAGTGAGGTAAATAATGGAGGAAAGAGATGGTACAGTGGAGCAGTGAGGTAAATAATGGGGGAAAGTGATGGTACAGTGGAGCAGTGAGGTAAATAATGGAGGAAAGAGATGGTACAGTGGAGCAGTGAGGTAAATAATGGAGGAAAGAGATGGTACAGTGGAGCAGTGAGGTAAATAATGGGGGAAAGTGATGGTACAGTGGAGCAGTGAGGTAAATAATGGAGGAAAGAGATGGTACAGTGGAGCAGTGAGGTAAATAATGGAGGAAAGAGATGGTACAGTGGAGCAGTGAGGTAAATAATGGAGGAAAGAGATGGTACAGTGGAGCAGTGAGGTAAATAATGGAGGAAAGAGATGGTACAGTGGAGCAGTGAGGTAAATAATGGGGGAAAGTGATGGTACAGTGGAGCAGTGAGGTAAATAATGGGGGAAAGTGATGGTACAGTGGAGCAGTGAGGTAAATAATGGAGGAAAGAGATGGTACAGTGGAGCAGTGAGGTAAATAATGGAGGAAAGAGATGGTACAGTGGAGCAGTGAGGTAAATAATGGGGGAAAGTGATGGTACAGTGGAGCAGTGAGGTAAATAATGGAGGAAAGAGATGGTACAGTGGAGCAGTGAGGTAAATAATGGAGGAAAGAGATGGTACAGTGGAGCAGTGAGGTAAATAATGGAGGAAAGAGATGGTACAGTGGAGCAGTGAGGTAAATAATGGAGGAAAGAGATGGTACAGTGGAGCAGTGAGGTAAATAATGGGGGAAAGTGATGGTACAGTGGAGCAGTGAGGTAAATAATGGGGGAAAGAGATGGTACAGTGGAGCAGTGAGGTAAATAATGGAGGAAAGAGATGGTACAGTGGAGCAGTGAGGTAAATAATGGGGGAAAGAGATGGTACAGTGGAGCAGTGACGTAAATAATGGGGGATAGAGATGGTACAGTGGAGCAGTGACGTAAATAATGGGGGATAGAGATGGTACAGTGGAGCAGTGACGTAAATAATGGGGGATAGAGATGGTACAGTGGAGCAGTGAGGTAAATAATGGAGGAAAGAGATGGTACAGTGGAGCAGTGAGGTAAATAATGGGGGATAGAGATGGTACAGTGGAGCAGTGACGTAAATAATGGGGGATAGAGATGGTACAGTGGAGCAGTGACGTAAATAATGGGGGATAGAGATGGTACAGTGGAGCAGTGAGGTAAATAATGGAGGAAAGAGATGGTACAGTGGAGCAGTGAGGTAAATAATGGGGGAAAGTGATGGTACAGTGGAGCAGTGAGGTAAATAATGGAGGAAAGAGATGGTACAGTGGAGCAGTGAGGTAAATAATGGGGGATAGAGATGGTACAGTGGAGCAGTGACGTAAATAATGGGGGATAGAGATGGTACAGTGGAGCAGTGACGTAAATAATGGGGGATAGAGATGGTACAGTGGAGCAGTGACGTAAATAATGGGGGATAGAGATGGTACAGTGGAGCAGTGAGGTAAATAATGGAGGAAAGAGATGGTACAGTGGAGCAGTGAGGTAAATAATGGGGGATAGAGATGGTACAGTGGAGCAGTGACGTAAATAATGGGGGATAGAGATGGTACAGTGGAGCAGTGACGTAAATAATGGGGGATAGAGATGGTACAGTGGAGCAGTGAGGTAAATAATGGAGGAAAGAGATGGTACAGTGGAGCAGTGAGGTAAATAATGGGGAAAAGTGATGGTACAGTGGAGCAGTGAGGTAAATAATGGAGGAAAGAGATGGTACAGTGGAGCAGTGAGGTAAATAATGGGGGATAGAGATGGTACAGTGGAGCAGTGACGTAAATAATGGAGGAAAGAGATGGTACAGTGGAGCAGTGAGGTAAATAATGGGGGATAGAGATGGTACAGTGGAGCAGTGACGTAAATAATGGAGGAAAGAGATGGTACAGTGGAGCAGTGAGGTAAATAATGGGGGATAGAGATGGTACAGTGGAGCAGTGACGTAAATAATGGGGGAAAGAGATGGTACAGTGGAGCAGTGAGGTAAATAATGGGGGAAAGTGATGGTACAGTGGAGCAGTGAGGTAAATAATGGAGGAAAGAGATGGTACAGTGGAGCAGTGAGGTAAATAATGGGGGATAGAGATGGTACAGTGGAGCAGTGAGGTAAATAATGGGGGAAAGAGATGGTACAGTGGAGCAGTGAGGTAAATAATGGGGGAAAGTGATGGTACAGTGGAGCAGTGACGTAAATAATGGGGGATAGAGATGGTACAGTGGAGCAGTGAGGTAAATAATGGGGGAAAGAGATGGTATAGTGGAGCAGTGAGGTAAATAATGGGGGAAAGTGATGGTACAGTGGAGCAGTGAGGTAAATAATGGGGGATAGAGATGGTACAGTGGAGCAGTGAGGTAAATAATGGAGGAAAGAGATGGTACAGTGGAGCAGTGAGGTAAATAATGGGGGAAAGTGATGGTACAGTGGAGCAGTGACGTAAATAATGGAGGAAAGAGATGGTACAGTGGAGCAGTGACGTAAATAATGGGGGATAGAGATGGTACAGTGGAGCAGTGAGGTAAATAATGGGGGAAAGAGATGGTACAGTGGAGCAGTGAGGTAAATAATGGAGGAAAGAGATGGTACAGTGGAGCAGTGACGTAAATAATGGAGGAAAGAGATGGTACAGTGGAGCAGTGACGTAAATAATGGGGGAAAGAGATGGTACAGTGGAGCAGTGAGGTAAATAATGGAGGAAAGAGATGGTACAGTGGAGCAGTGAGGTAAATAATGGGGGAAAGATGGTACAGTGGAGCAGTGAGGTAAATAATGGGGGAAAGAGATGGTACAGTGGAGCAGTGAGGTAAATAATGGAGGAAAGAGATGGTACAGTGGAGCAGTGACGTAAATAATGGGGGAAAGTGATGGTACAGTGGAGCAGTGAGGTAAATAATGGAGGAAAGAGATGGTACAGTGGAGCAGTGACGTAAATAATGGGGGATAGAGATGGTACAGTGGAGCAGTGAGGTAAATAATGGGGGAAAGAGATGGTACAGTGGAGCAGTGAGGTAAATAATGGGGGAAAGAGATGGTACAGTGGAGCAGTGACGTAAATAATGGAGGAAAGAGATGGTACAGTGGAGCAGTGACGTAAATAATGGAGGAAAGAGATGGTACAGTGGAGCAGTGACGTAAATAATGGGGGATAGAGATGGTACAGTGGAGCAGTGAGGTAAATAATGGAGGAAAGAGATGGTACAGTGGAGCAGTGAGGTAAATAATGGGGGATAGAGATGGTACAGTGGAGCAGTGAGGTAAATAATGGAGGAAAGAGATGGTACAGTGGAGCAGTGAGGTAAATAATGGAGGAAAGAGATGGTACAGTGGAGCAGTGAGGTAAATAATGGGGGAAAGTGATGGTACAGTGGAGCAGTGACGTAAATAATGGGGGAAAGTGATGGTACAGTGGAGCAGTGACGTAAATAATGGGGGATAGAGATGGTACAGTGGAGCAGTGAGGTAAATAATGGGGGAAAGAGATGGTAC
Source organism: Ranitomeya imitator (assembly GCF_032444005.1). Taxonomy (NCBI): domain Eukaryota; kingdom Metazoa; phylum Chordata; class Amphibia; order Anura; family Dendrobatidae; genus Ranitomeya; species Ranitomeya imitator. The sequence continues at coordinate 6,662,354 of NC_091285.1, forward strand.
AGTGGAGCAGTGAGGTAAATAATGGAGGAAAGAGATGGTACAGTGGAGCAGTGACGTAAATAATGGAGGAAAGAGATGGTACAGTGGAGCAGTGACGTAAATAATGGGGGAAAGAGATGGTACAGTGGAGCAGTGAGGTAAATAATGGAGGAAAGAGATGGTACAGTGGAGCAGTGAGGTAAATAATGGGGGAAAGATGGTACAGTGGAGCAGTGAGGTAAATAATGGGGGAAAGAGATGGTACAGTGGAGCAGTGAGGTAAATAATGGAGGAAAGAGATGGTACAGTGGAGCAGTGACGTAAATAATGGGGGATAGAGATGGTACAGTGGAGCAGTGAGGTAAATAATGGAGGAAAGAGATGGTACAGTGGAGCAGTGAGGTAAATAATGGGGGAAAGATGGTACAGTGGAGCAGTGAGGTAAATAATGGGGGAAAGAGATGGTACAGTGGAGCAGTGAGGTAAATAATGGGGGAAAGAGATGGTACAGTGGAGCAGTGAGGTAAATAATGGGGGAAAGTGATGGTACAGTGGAGCAGTGAGGTAAATAATGGGGGAAAGTGATGGTACGGTGGAGAAGTGGGCGTGGACAAGCTGAAGAGCGCGAACAACAATGGCCGCCCAGTCTAAATATTTCTGTGCTTTGAGGACGTGTCCATCAGCAGCCGAGATCCGCCTCCTGATCCTCAGTGGAGGGCGGAGACAAAGGAAGCAAAACTGCCCACGAAGGAGAGAGTGGGAAAAGGACAAGGAGGGAGAGGAAGTGAGCAATGTGGGAGACGCCATGGCCAGCCGACCGGGATCGGAGCGTGGGGTCGGAGCAGAGGACTCCCCCAGCTACCCGGAGAGATACCGCGGCCAGGCATCACCTGTTGGTCCCGACTTCCTGCAGGCCGGAGTGGACGAGCTCAGCGATCAACTCCGGCGGACGCAGCTGAGCACTGAGGCCGGGTGGAAGGAGACCGTCATCGGGGGCCTCACCAGACGTCTGTCGGCAGCCTCGTCTGGTCCGGAGCAAGAAAGAAGTTCCAGCGCTCCTAAGCCAGAAAGCAAGGCCCTGCCGGAAAGCGAGATGCTGCAAACAGAGATGACAACGCCGCAGCACAAGGCCCCGCAGTCAGCGTTCCAGATCCCAGCGGAGACGGAGCAGGCTGGCACCGGAGGGACCGTATCTGAAGCAGCTATGAAGAACGACCCTGCCCCAGTGACCAAAGACCTACTGGTAGGCCCCGTAGTAGCACCACCTGCTGCCATGACTAAGACTAACTCTGAACTGACAAATCCTAATACTACTACCACAGTGGGCAATATTGCCGCTACTGAACCTACTACCAAAATTGACATTCGAACCCAGATGATACCTGAAAAACTGATTAGTGACATTGACACCGCATCGGATGAGAGGTCGAACACAGATCTTTCCATGCCGGGAAGTGTTCGCTACCAACAGATGCCTTGCAATCTACCGTCGCGAGAATAAACCTCGGAAGCCCGCAATTGCACATAGTTAACTTTTTCCTGTTTGCTGCTTTAAACCCGTCCAGGGTTAACTCTTAAAGGGGTCCCTTTGTTTACCCGGGATCACTTTTCTTTTTGTTTGTTCATCATTGTTTCCAAAGACTGCCGGATCATGAACAGTGAATGAATCCAAAACTGATTTGTATATAGTTTGCACCTTCTTAAAGGTGCTCCCTACTGGTTTTACACAGAAAGAAGACTTTGCGAAGATAATGCTTCTGGACATGACGCAGAAGGTCTTGCTTTCATTGGACTTGCAGACAGAGAGAATCTGCACTACCTAAGAGAGACTTGGTTCCCTCTTAAAGGGGATGTTCACATATTGCACTGAAGTTATAATGTTGCCTTGAGAAAAGTTGGAATGTTAATAATGTTGAAATTTAGAATAGTTTGATAATGTTGATAGAGATTGAGGACAGGAAAGATTGAAAGTAAACCCGTAGGGGTTAGAGAGTCCTCCTGAGAACTGTAGAACGATAGTTGGTTGCTGAAAGAGAGACAATAACAGTAGGCCCGGCCCAGGAGCTAGGCGGTCCTGCATTGGTGAAGCTAGAAAGGAAAGACAAGATGAGTTATTTTATAGTATTTTATAGTAGGCCTTTAGTGGGTTCAGCTTATACGCCCTTAAAGGAAAAGTTAACTTATTGTTCAGAATTTGCACTGAGTAGAATACCCGGTTGGGTGAAAATAGTTATTTATAGTCATAATGTTATTTAAAAATATTTAATCTTGTGTTGTTTGTAAGTTCAAGTGTCCTCACCTCCCATAAAGGGAAGCATTGTTCTATTTACTTGTTTTAAGCATTTCAAAATTTTGTATGTCTTTTGCTGAATTGTATTGTTGTTCTTCTTCCCAGTCCAGGAGTACTGGATTTAACCGGGGGGGAGTGCAACCAGAGAGGCCCGGTACCGAAAACGCGTGGCCCTGTGTCTGGGGGCGCTCCACATGCGTCACTTTGGCGCAACTGTCAGGGCGCAGAGGACGCTGCATGATGCAGTTTTTTCTGCACCAAGAATCATGCAAAAATGAACGCATGCGTCACAAAATGCTGCGTTGTGGGGGATAGAGATGGTACGGTGGAGCAGTGAGGTAAATAATGGGGGATAGAGATGGTACGGTGGAGCAGTGAGGTAAAGAATGGGGGATAGAGATGGTGCAGTGGAGCAGTGAAGTAAATAATGGGGAAAGTGATGGTACACTGGAGCAGTGAGGTAAATAATGGGGGATAGAGATGGTACGGTGGAGCAGTGAGGTAAATGGGAAAAATGATCGTACAGTGGAGCAGTGAGGTACATATTGGGGGATAGAGATGGTATGATGGAGCAGTGAGGTAAAAAATGGGGGAGAGTGATGGTACGGTGGAGCAGTGAGGTAAATAATGGGGGATAGAGATGGTACAGTGGACCAGTGAGGTAAATAATGGGGGAAAGAGATGGTACAGTGGAGCAGTAAGGTAAATAATGGGGGAAAGTGATGGTACAGTGGAGCAGTGAGGTAAATAATGGGGGAAAGTGATGGTACAGTGGAGCACTGAGGTAAATAATGGGGGAAAGTGATGGTACAGTGGAGCAGTGAGGTAAATAATGGGGGAAAGAGATGGTACAGTGGAGCAGTGAGGTAAATAATGGGGGAAAGTGATGGCACAGTGGAGCAGTGAGGTAAATAATGGGGGAAAGTGATGGTACAGTGGAGTAGTGAGGTAAATAATGGGAAGAGTGATGGTACAGTGGAGCAGTGAGGTAAATATTGGGGGAAAGTGATGGTACAGTGGAGCAGTGAGGTAAATAATGGGGGAGAGTGATGGTAAAGTGGAGCAGGGAGGTAAATAATGGGGGACAGTGATGGCACAGTGGAGCAGTGAGGTAAATAATGGGGGAAAGTGATGGTACAGTGGAGCAGTGAGGTAAATGGGGGACAGTGATGGTACAGTGGAGCAGTGAGGTAAATGGGGATAGAGATGGTACAGTGGAGCAGTGAGGTAAATAATGGGGGAAAGTGATACAGTGGAGCAGTGAGGTAAATAATGGGGGAAAGAGATGGTACAGTGGATCAGTGAGGTAAATAATGGGGGATAGAGATGGTGCAGTGGAGCAGTGAGGTAAATAATGGGGGAAAGTGATGATACAGTGGAGCAGTGAGGTAAATAATGGGGGATAGAGATGGTACAGTGGAGTGAATAATGGGGGATAGAGATGGTACAGTGGAGCAGTGAGGTAAATAATGGGGGAAAGTGATGGTACAGTGGAGCAGTGAGGTAAATAATGGGGGAAAGTGATGGTACAGTGGAGCACTGAGGTAAATAATGGGGGATAGAGATGGTACAGTGGAGCAGTGAGGTTAATAATGGGGGATAGAGAAAGAAAACCACACATTTGCGGAAATATGTTACGTGACGGCAGTACGGATCACCCCATGTATAAGAATATCGACATGTCTACCCTGTCGTTCAAACCTATAGGACCCATAGCCCCTGTCTGCATTATCCATCTGGCTTCCCGCCTCACTAAGAGGTTATGGAGATCCCCTCCTCTTATAAGTGGCACCACTTTCTCAATGCCAGCAAAAGTCATCACATTGGGATTCCCCCCATGGGATGACCCGTACTGTCGTCACGTAACATATTTCCAAAAATGTGTTGGTTTGATTTTTTGGAATGTTTTTTCTGTCCGTACTTTATATTTATTATATTTATCGTGTTGGTTGGCATAATAGTAATTCATCGATGTTTTATTGTTCATTTGCATTTAAGACTACTGTATATACTCGAGTATAAGCCGAGATTTTCAGCCCAAAATTTTGGGCTGAAAGTGCCCCTCTTGGCTTATACTCGAGTCACGGTAGCGGTGGGGTCGGCGGGTGAGGGGGAGAGGGCGCTTTAGCATACTCGCCTAGTCCCAGCGATCCTGGCGCTCCCCCTGCCGTCCCACGGTCTTCCGTGCTGCAGCTCTTCCTGTCAGCGGTCACGTGGGACCGCTCATTAGAGAAATGAATACGCGGCTCCACCTCCCATAGGGGTGGAGCCGCGTATTCATTTCTCTAATCAGCGGTGACGGTGACCGCTGATAGAGGAAGAGGCTGCAGCACCGAAGACCATGTGACAGGCAGAGGGAGCCGGACGCAGGTAAGTATGTCATATTCACCTGTCCCCGTTCCACCCGCCGGGCGCCGCTCTGTCTTCGCGTCTCTCCGCACTGACTGTCCAGGTCAGAGGGCGCGATGACGGATATAGTGTGCGCGGCGCCCTCTGCCTGATCAGTCAGAGCGGAGAGTCGCCGGGACCGGACGCTGGGAGCTGCAAGCAGCGAGGTGAGTATGGCATTTTTTTTTTTAAGCAGCAGCAGCAATGGCAGAGATTTATGTGGAGCATCTATGGGGAAATATGAACGGTGCAGAGCACTATATGGCAGCTATGGGGCAATACTGAACGGCGCAGAGCACTATATGGCACAGCTATGGGGCAATACTGAACGGCGCAGAGCACTATATGGCAGCTATGGGGCAATACTGAACGGCGCAGAGCACTATATGGCAGCTATGGGGCAATAATGAACGGTGCAGAGCACTATATGGCACAGCTATGGGGCAATAATGAGCGGCGCAGAGCACTATATGGCACAGCTATGGGGCAATAATGAATGGCGCAGAGTACTATATGGCAGCTATGGGGCAATAATGAACGGCGCAGAGCACTATATGGCAGCTATGGGGCAATACTGAACGGCGCAGAGCACTATATGGCAGCTATGGGGCAATACTGAACGGCGCAGAGCACTATATGGCAGCTATGGGGCAATACTGAACGGCGCAGAGCACTATATGGCAGCTATGGGGCAATAATGAACGGTGCAGAGCACTATATGGCACAGCTATGAGGCAATACTGAACGGTGCAGAGCACTATATGGCACAGCTATGGGGCAATAATGAACGGTGCAGAGCACTATATGGCACAGCTTTATATAGCACATGTATGGGGCAATAATGAACGGTGCAGAGCACTATATGGCAGAGCTTTCTATGGCACATCTATGGTGCAATAATGAACAGTATGGAGCATTATATATGGCACAGCTTTATATGGAGCATCTTATGGGGCCATAATGAACGGTATGGAGCATCTATTTTTATATTTGAAATTCACCGGTAGCTGCTGCATTTCCTACCCTAGGCTTATACTCGAGTCAATAAGTTTTCCCAGTTTTTTTGTGGCAAAATTAGGGGGGTCGGCTTATACTCGGGTCGGCTTATTCTCGAGTATATACGGTATTTTGGAATACTGCTCCCATAGTAGTCCGTTTGAGTTCCAGAGAAAATCGGGATATGTACCGAAGGGTAATGGTTATAATACCAACAAATATGGGGAAGTAACTTGATCACTCATAAATAATAATGTAAGTAATATCTTGTTAATATAAGTCCAATACAAGTTTATCACAGCATGTAGGTATTAAATTTGTTTTTAGTTGTTTTTAGTATTTCGTGCAGTGGATGGGCGGGGTGAGGTAGGGAGGAGTTGTGCCTTGAGCACATACTTCTTCTGGCGTCATGTCCGTCCACCCACAAACCCGAAGAAGAGCCGCAGCGGTGCGAAACGGCCGTTGTTTGGACCTATACACTCTGCTACATGTACACCCCCGAGCTGTGAAGATTTTATCGCAATAGTTACCCGTTTTGAAGATCGGTGAGTGCTGCCGCTTTCTTTCTGCTCACAGGAATAATTATACCCAAGTGATGAGCTAAGAATCAGATTTCATAACAGGAATACCATGCTCAGAGCATGCAATGAAAAAATCTACAAAAAGAAGTTTTTGTCTATGTAAAGCACACATGTTGGTACAATTAGTTCTTATGAGGTTCGATGTATGTAGAAAATGTTTTACATAAAAAAATTCAGTATATTGGTTACAAATTTGGTTAAATCAATCACTAAATTTTCTTTCACTTAATAGATACTTTATTGGCACCTTTTTTATATACTTATCACTTTAATTCTGGCACTTTGTTTTTTTCATGATAATAATAATGTTATTAATTCTTCCACACACAATAATTTACATTGCATTTACAGCATTTCACTGCCCCTTTTTTCACATCCACTATATTAGTGAACATATATTTCATTTACACATAATTATTTATTAGATAAATTCAAATTAAGTTAATTTGTGCCAAAATGTTAATATTTTTTCTTCCTTTACTTTAACATATTTAATATATATATTTTTGTTTACATCTACCGACATATTAGTATAGAACCTATAACCATATATATCTCCTTATGGTAGTTCACTTCGTGGCCAAATTTAGTCTGAATCCCGTCTAATGGGAGTGGAAGGAAAAAGTGTGGTAGAAAAAGGTTCACAAGCAACTGGGATAACCGCAGTCTGGAAAGGATGAAGAAAAGGCCATTCAATAATGTGGGGGAGATTCACAAGGAGCGGACTGCTGCTGGGGTCATTGCTCCAAGAGCCACCACACACAGACGTCTCCAGGACATGGACTACAAGTGTCACATTCCTTGTGTCCGGCCACTCATGACCAATAGACAACGCCAGAAGCCTCTTACCTGGGGCAAGGAGAAGAAGAACTGGACTGTTGTCAGTGGTCCAAGGTCCCAGAGTCTGGAGGAAGAGTGGAGGCCACAATCCAAGCTGCTGGAGGTCTGGTGTGAAGTCTCCACAATCAGTGATGGTTTGGGGAGCCATGTCATCTGCTGGTGGAGGTCCACTGGGTTTTATCAAGACCAAAGTCAGTGCTGCCGTCTACCAGGACATTTTAGAGCACTTCATGCTTCCCTCTGCTGACAAGCTTTATCGAGATGGAAATGTCATTCTCCAGCAGGACTTGGCCCCTGTCCACACGGCCAAAAGTACCAATACCTGGTGTAAAAACAACAGTATCACTGGGCTTGATTGACAGCAAACTCACCTGACCTTAACCCCATAGAGAATCTATGGAGTATTGTCAAGAGGAAGATGAGACACCAGACCCAACAATGCAAACGAGCTGAAGGCTGCTATCAAAGCAACCTGGGCGTCCATAACCTCTCAGCAGTGCCACAGGCTGATCGCCTCCATGCCACGCCGCATTGATGCAGTAATTGATGCAAAAGGAACAAAGACCAAGTACTGAGTGCATTTACTGAACATACATTTCAGTAGGGAACATTTCGGCTTTTAAAATCATTTTTCAAGCTGGTGTTATAAAGTATTCTAATTTACTGAGATAATGACTTTTGGGTTTTCATTGGCTGTAAGCCATAATCATCAACATTAACCCCTTTCTGACATCGGACGTACTATCCCGTCGAGGTGGGGTGGGCACCTATGACCACGGACGGGATAGTACGTCCAGCGCGATCGGCGGCGCTCATGGGGGGAGCGCGGCCGGGTGTCAGCTGCCTATCGCAGCTGACATCCGGCACTATGTGCCAGGAGCGGTCACGGACCTCCCCCGGCACATTAACCCCCGGCACCCCGCGATCAAAGATGATCGCGATGTGCCGGCGGTGCAGGGAAGCATCGCGCAGGGAGGGGGCTCCCTGCGGGCTTCCCTGAGCCCCCCGCAGCAACGCGATGTGATCGCGTTGCTGCGAGGGTCTTAGTGGTGGCTTCACAGAGCCTGCTCAGAGCAGGCACTGTGTAGCCTGCAGCACTGTAAGTGAGATCAGTGATCTGACAGAGTGCTGTGCACACTCTCAGATCACCGATCTGTGATGTCCCCCCCTGGGAAAAAGTAAAAAAATATTTTTCCAAATGTGTAAAAAAAAAAATTCCTAAATAATGAAAAAAAAAAATTATTATTCCCATAAATACATTTCTTTATCTAAATAAATAAAAACAATAAAAGTACACATATTTAGTATGGCCGCATCCGTAACGACCCAACCTATAAGGCTAGGTTCACACTAGCGTTGCGCCGCCCTGCGTCGGCGACGCAACGCGCGACGCACGTAAAAACGCGCGCAAAAACGCGCGCGTTTTGCGACGCGTGCGTCGTTTTTGACGAAAATCGGACGCACAGAAAATGCTACAATGTAGCGTTTTCTTGCGTCCGACGCTAGCGTCGGAAACGACGCACGTGGCGAAAAACGCCACCAAAACAACGCACGCGTCCCCTATGTTAAACATAGGGGCGCGTCGCCGCTGCGTCGCCGGCGCAACAGCGACGCACATTGGCGGAACGCCAATGTGAACGTAGCCTAAAACTGTCCCAGTAGTTAACCCCTTCAGTAAACACCGTAAGAAAAAGAAAAAAACCAGGCAAAAAACAACGATTTATTATCATACCGCCGAACAAGAAGTGGAATAACACGCGATCAAAAGGACAGATATAAATAACCATCATACTGCTGAAAGCGTCATCTTGTCCCGCAAAAAACGAGCCGCCATACAGCATCATCAGCAAAAAAATAAAAAAGTTATAGTCCTGAGAATAAAGCGATGCAAAAATAATTATTTTTTCTATAAAATAGTTTTTATCGTATAAAAGCGCCAAAACATAAAAAAATGATATAAATGAGGTGTCGCTGTAATCGTACTGACCCGAAGAATAAAACTGCTTTATCAATTTTACCAAACGCGGAACGGTATGAACGCCTCCCCCAAAAGAAATTCATGAATAGCTGGTTTTTGGTCATTCTGCCTCACAAAAATCGGAATAAAAAGCGATCAAAAAATGTCACGTGCCCGAAAATGTTACCAATAAATACGTCAACTTGTCCCGCAAAAAACAAGACCTCACATGACTCTGTGGACCAAAATATGGAAAAATTATAGATCTCAAAATGTGCTACAGATGGATCTGGATAAGTTGGAAACTTGGGCTGAAAGGTGGCAGATGAGGTTTAACAATGATAAATGTAAGGTTATACACATGGGAAGAAGGAATCAATGTCACCATTACACACTGAACGGGAAACCACTGGGTAAATCTGACAGGGAGAAGGACTTGGGGATCCTAGTTAATGATAAACTTACCTGGAGCAGCCAGTGCCAGGCAGCAGCTGCCAAGGCAAACAGGATCATGGGGTGCATTAAAAGAGGTCTGGATACACATGATGAGAGCATTATACTGCCTCTGTACAAATCCCTAGTTAGACCGCACATGGAGTACTGTGTCCAGTTTTGGGCACCGGTGCTCAGGAAGGATATAATGGAACTAGAGAGAGTACAAAGGAGGGCAACAAAATTAATAAAGGGGATGGGAGAACTACAATACCCAGATAGATTAGCGAAATTAGGATTATTTAGTCTAGAAAAAAGACAACTGAGGGGCGATCTAATAACCATGTATAAGTATATAAGGGGACAATACAAATATCTCGCTGAGGATCTGTTTATACCAAGGAAGGTGACGGGCACAAGGGGGCATTCTTTGCGTCTGGAGGAGAGAAGGTTTTTCCACCAACATAGAAGAGGATTCTTTACTGTTAGGGCAGTGAGAATCTGGAATTGCTTGCCTGAGGAGGTGGTGATGGCGAACTCAGTCGAGGGGTTCAAGAGAGGCCTGGATGTCTTCCTGGAGCAGAACAATATTGTATCATACAATTAGGTTCTGTAGAAGGACGTAGATCTGGGGATTTATTATGATGGAATATAGGCTGAACTGGATGGACAAATGTCTTTTTTCGGCCTTACTAACTATGTTACTATGTAACGCAAAAAATATTTTTTGCAATAAAAAGCGTCTTTCAGTGTGTGACGGCTGCCAATCATAAAAATCCGCTAAAAAACCCACTATAAAAGTAAATCAAACCCCCCTTCATCACCCCCTTAGTTAGGGAAAAATTAAAAAAATGTATTTATTTCCATTAGGGTTAGGGCTAGGGCTACAGTTTGGGTTGGGGCTAAAGTTACAGTTAGGGTTTAGAATACATTTACAGTTGGGAATAGGGTTGGGATTAGGGTTAGGGGTGTGTCAGGGTTAGAGGTGTGGTTAGGGTTACCGTTGGAATTAGGGTTAGGGGTGAGTTTGGATTAGGGTTTCAGTTATAATTGGGGGGTTTCCACTGTTTAGGCACATCAGGGGCTCTCCAAACGCGACATGGCGTCCGATCTCAATTCCAGCCAATTCTGCATTGAAAAAGTAAAACAGTGCTTCTTCCCTTCCGTGTGCCCAAACAGGGGTTTACCCCAACATATGGGGTATCAGCGTACTCAGGACAAATAGGACAACAACTGTTGGGGTCCAATTTCTCCTGTTACCCTTGGGAAAATACAAAACTGGGGGCTAAAAAAATATTTTTTGTGGGAAAAAAAAATATTTTTTATTTTTACGGCTCTGCGTTATAAACTGTAGTGATGCATGTAAAGAAGCTGCGGAGACACCATCACGTGTTTCTCGACGCAAGCAGTGAATAGCCAGGCCTTTCCCCGGAAAGGAACAACCACGGGAAGGGCCTCGGGGAGACCAAAACATCCAACACCGCGGAGACACCATCACGTGATTCCAGAACACTGCCCCCATCCCGAAACAGCTGTCTGTGGATGGATACCATGCTTGGCATAGGTGGCTTTCCTTCATAGGATGCTGCCCTTCCCGTGGTTGTGCCTTCCCGGGGAAAGGCCTGGCTATTCACTGCTTGCGTCGAGAAACACGTGATGGTGTCTCCGCAGCTTCTTTACATGCATCTGCATATTTCCCATAAGGGATGGGGGCAGTGTTCTGGAATCACTGCGTTGAGAAACACGTGATGGTGTCTCTGCGGTGTTGGATGTTTTGGTCTCCCCGAGGCCAATCATCTGTGCCTTTATAGCCTTTTTACTAGGCACTGCTCCTAATAGCCAGATTCCTACTCCACACTGATGAGGGGCAAAAACCCCGAAACAGCTGTCTGTGGATGGATACCATGCTTGGCATAGGTGGCTTTCCTTCATAGGATGCTGCCCTTCCCGTGGTTGTTCCTTCCCGGGGAAAGGCCTGGCTATTCACTGCTTGCGTCGAGAAACACGTGATGGTGTCTCCGCAGCTTCTTTACATGCATCTGCATATTTCCCATAAGGGATGGGGGCAGTGTTCTGGAATCACTGCGTTGAGAAATACGTGATGGTGTCTCCGCGGTGTTGGATGTTTTGGTCTCCCCGAGGCCAATCTGTGCCTTTATAAACTGTAGTGAAACACTTGGGGGTTCAAAGTTCTCACATCACATCTAGATAAGTTCCCTGGGGGGTCTAGTTTCCAATATGGGGTCACTTGTGGGGGGTTTCTACTGTTTAGGTACATTAGGGGTTCTGCAAACGCAATGTGACGCCTGCAGACCATTCCATCTAAGTCTGCATTCCAAATGGCACTCCTTCCCTTCCGAGCCCTCCCATGCGCCCAAACGGTGGTTCCCCCCAACATATGGGGTATCAGCGTACTCAGGACAAATTGGACAACAAATTTTGGGGTCCAATTTCTCCTGTTACCCTCGGGAAAATACAAAACTGGGGGCTAAAAAATAATTTTGGGGGGAAAGATTTTTTTTTTTAATTTTCACGGCTCTGCGTTACAAACTGTAGTGAAACACTTGGGGGTTCAAAGCTCTCACAACACATCTAGATGAGTTCTTTAGGGGGTCTAGTTTCCAAAATGGTGTCACTTGTGGGGGGTTTCTACTGTTTAGGTACATTAGGGGCTCTGCAAATGCAATGTGACACCTGCAGACCATTCCATCTAAGTCTGCATTCCAAATGGAGCTCCTTCCCTTCCGAGCCCTCCCATGCGCCCAAACAGTGGTTTCTCCCCACATATGGGGTATCAGCGCACTCAGGACAAATTGGACAACAAATTTTGGGGTCCACTTTCTCCTGTTACCCTCGGGAAAATACAAAACTGGGGGCTAAAAAATAATTTTTGTGGGAAAAAATTTTTGTTTTATTTTTACTGCTCTCCATTATAAACTTCTGTGAAGCCCTTGGTGGGTCAAAGCACTCCCCACACATCTAGATAAGTTCCTTAGGGGGTCTACTTTCCAAAATGGCGTCACTTGTGGGGGGTTTCAATATTTAGGCACGTCAGTGGCTCTCCAAACGCAACATGGCGTCCCATCTCAATTCCTGTCAATTTTGCATTGAAAAGTCAAACGGCGCTCCTTCCTTTCCGAGCTCTCCCGTCCGCCCAAAAAGTGGTTTACCCCCACATATGAGGCATCAGCGTACTCAGGACAAATTGTACAACAACTTTTGGGGTCCAATTTCTTCTCTTACCCTTGGGAAAATAAAAAATTGGGGGCGAAAAGATAATTTTTGTGAAAAAATATGATTTTTTATTTTTACGGTTCTGCATTATAAACTTCTGTGAAGCACTGGGTGGGTCAAAGTGCTCACCACACCTCTAGATAAGTTCCTTAGGGGGTCTACTTTCCAAAATGGTGTCACTTGTGGGGGGTTTCAATGTTTAGGCACATCAGTGGCTCTCCAAACGCAACATGGCGTCCCATCTCAATTCCTGTCAATTTTGCATTGAAAAGTCAAACAGCGCTCCTTCCCTTCCGAGCTCTCCCATCCGCCCAAACAGTGGTTTACCCCCACATATGGGGTATCAGTGTACTCAGGACAAATTGTACAACAACTTTTGGGGTCCAATTTCTTCTCTTACCCTTGGAAAAATAAAAAAGTGGGGGCGAAAAGATAATTTTTGTGAAAAAATATGACTTTTTATTTTTACGGTTCTACATTATAAACTTCTGTGAAGCACTTGGTGGGTCAAAGTACTCACCACACCTCTAGATAAGTTCCTTAGGGGGTCTACTTTCCAAAATGGTGTCACTTGTGGGGGATTTCAATGTTTAGGCACATCAGGGGCTCTCCAAACGAAACATGGCGTCCCATCTCAATTCCAGTCAATTTTGCATTGAAAAGTCAAATGGCGCTCCCTCGCTTCCGAGCTGTGCCATGCGCCCAAACAGTGGTTTACCCCCACATGTGGGGTATTGGCGTACTCAGGACAAATTGTACAACAATGTTTGGGGTCCATTTTCTCCTGTTACCCTTGGTAAAATAAAACAAATGGGAGCTGAATTAAATTTTTTGTGAAAAAAAGTTAAATGTTCATTTTTATTTAAACATTCAAAAAATTCCTGTGAAGCACCAGAAGGGTTAATAAACTTCTTGAATGTGGTTTTGAGCACCTTGAGGGGTGTAGTTTTTAGAATGGTGTCACACTTGGGTATTTTCTATCATATAGACCCCTCAAAATGACTTCAAATGAGATGTGGTCCCTAAAAAAAATGGTGTTGTAGAAATGAGAAATTGCTGGTCAACTTTTCACCCTTATAACTCCCTAACAAAAAAAAATGTTGGTTCCAAAATTGTGCTGATGTAAAGTAGACATGTGGGAAATGTTACTTATTAAGTATTTTGTGTGACATATCTCTGTGATTTAATTACATAAAAATTCAAAGTTGGAAAATTGCGAAATTTTCATAATTTTCGCCAAATTTCCACAAATAAACGCAGGTACTATCAAAGAATTTTTACCATTGTCATGAAGTACAATATGTCCCGAGAAAACAATGTCAGATTCACTGGGATCCGTTGAAGCGTTCCAGAGTTATAACCTCATAAAGGGACAGTGGTCAGAATTGTAAAAATTGGCCCGGTCATTAACGTGCAAACCACCCTTGGGGTTAACAGAAATAAACACGTGAAATAAATCAAGCTGTGTGTAATGACTATAGAATATAGGAGATTCACTTTTTGTAATGAAGAACTGAAATAAATTCACTTTTTGATATTCTAATTTTGTGAGAACTTGTAGGTACCTCAAAATTGTGAAAAATACAACCAGTTCTGCAAACACCATAGAACCTCAGGGCTGCAGCATTTACAGAAAAAGGAAGACGTTGTGTCTTCAAGTACTTTCAAGTTCCAAAAGACACACTGGTAGGGAATTTAGATTGTGAGCCCCATTGGAGACAGCAATGATAATGTCTGTAAAGCGCTGTGGAATATGTTAGCGCTATATAAAAAGTAAAGATTATTATTATTATTACCTGAGTCTAAAACGTGTGGGATAAAATGGGGCTAAACGGGATTATACCTGTCATATTCATAAGCAGTCACTGAGTCATGGAAATTTACATGCCAAGTGTTTGCAGGTGTGGCTTTCTTACGAATCTGATTTTCCCGCTCGTGCAGTTTAGCTCTGGGTCTTATAAGAAGGACTGAGAGACGCAGCGGGATCTCAGCCTATTCAGACTTGTGTCAGACAGCGGAAAAACTCTCGGCAGGTAAGATTAATAAATATCTGCAGTCCATTCCTCCTCCCAACCTCCCCACGCAGCTTCTGCTACTTTTAATGGGGAGCGGGAAATAATTTTTCATTTTTGTAGATAAAGGGGTCAGGCGTCCTCACTGCGCTCTGTTCCCTTTACTGCAGTGAGTTGGGCTTTATGTCGCTTTTGATGGCGGCAACAACAGCCCGCAGCATTATTCTTACCGTAAAAACGTCTAGAATCCCAAACTGGGTCCACGTGGCGTATTCATGACCGCATGATGGACCTGGCACAGCACTTTCGTTTCTGGTGTATGATCCGACCTGTTGTGAATTCTGTGGCTGAATTCACTCCTGTGGTCACAAGTGGTACTGCAGCTTCTGAGCTTCCTCCCTCAGGTGTTCTGGTGAGCTCGTTAACTGCTTCATTACTTAACTCCACCTGATGCTGCTATCCTTGCTCCTTGTCAATGTTTCAGTGTTGGATCTGAGCTTCTCCTGATTGTTCCTGTGACCTGCTGCTCTGTATAGCTAAGTGCTTTTTGCTTTTTTGTTGCTTTTTTTCTGTCCAGCTTGTCTTTTGTTTTGCTGGAAGCTCTGAGACGCAAAGGGTGTACCGCCGTGCCGTTAGTTCGGCACGGTGGGTTTTTTTTGCCCCCTTTGCGTGGTTTTGCTTTAGAGTTTTTTGTAGACTGCAAAGTTCGCTTTACTGTCCTCGCTCTGTCCTAGAATATCGGGCCCCACTTTGCTGAATCTATTTCATCCCTACGTTTTGTCTTTTCATCTTACTCACAGTCATTATATGTGGGGGGCTGCCTTTTCCTTTGGGGAATTTCTCTGGGGCAAGTCAGGCCTATTTTTCTATCTTCAGGCTAGCTAGTTTCTTAGGCTGTGCCGAGTTGCCTAGGTAGTTGTTAGGCGCAATCCACAGCCGCTTTTAGTTGTGTTTAGGATAGGATCAGGTGTGCAGTCTACAGAGTTTCCACGTCTCAGAGCTCGTTCTTGTATTTTTGGGTATTTGTCAGATCACTGTGTGCGCTCTGATCGCTAAGCACACTGTGTTCCTGGATTGCCTTCATAACACCTGTCATTAGCAAACATAACACCGACCATGACACCAGCGTGAAAAGAGCGTACACGTTACAATGATGTCGGGAAGAGACGACGGTCACCTATGGTGGATAATCACTGTAAGGAATGTAAGGAGGACTCTCAGTTCTAAATATTTTTGTAAGGAATGTGTGATAGATCAGGCGGGAAGGAGACGACTGCACGGAAGCCAGAGCCTGAGGCTGTAATATGGAGAGATGACAGTGCAAATAGTCTTCATGATATAAACTGCACCTCCAAAGGTCTTCCTTGGTTAATTGCACAGCATATGTAGGAGTTAGAGTGGATACAGAGCTCAAAATCCCAGTGATTCTGATGTTAGAAATGATCAAGTAATAAAGTGTCAGAATGTGAAACATAATTTTTTATTATAGCACCATTTATTCCATGGCGCTTTACATGTGAGGAGGGGTATACATAATAAAAACAAATACAGTAATCTTAAACAATACAAGTCACAATGCTACAGGAGGAGAGAGGACCCTGCCCGCGAGGGCTCACAATCTACAAGGGATGGGTGAGGATACAGGAGGAGAGAGGACCCTGCCCGCGAGGGCTCACAATCTACAAGGGATGGGTGAGGATACATGAGGAGAGAGGACCCTGCCCGCGAGGGCTCACAATCTACAAGGGATGGGTGAGGATACAGGAGGAGAGAGGACCCTGCCCGCGAGGGCTCACAATCTACAAGGGATGGGTGAGGATACATGAGGAGAGAGGACCCTGCCCGCGAGGGCTCACAATCTACAAGGGATGGGTGAAGACACAGGAGGAGAGAGGACCCTGCCCGCGAGGGCTCACAATCTACAAGGGATGGGTGAGGATACAGGAGGAGAGAGGACCCTGCCCACGAGGGCTCACAATCCACAAGGGATGGGTGAGGATACAGTAGGAGAGAGGACCCTGCCCGCGAGGGCTCACAATCTACAAGGGATGGGTGAGGATACAGGAGGAGAGGACCCTGCCCACGAGGGCTCACAATCTACAAGGGATGGGTGAAGACACAGGAGGAGAGAGGACCCTGCCCGCGAGGGCTCACAATCTACAAGGGATGGGTGAGGATACAGGAGGAGAGAGGACCCTGCCCGCGAGGGCTCACAATCTACAAGGGATGGGTGAGGATACAGGAGGAGAGAGGACCCTGCCCGCCAGGGCTCACAATCTACAAGGGATGGGTGAGGATACAGGAGGAGAGAGGACCCTGCCCGCGAGGGCTCACAATCTACAAGGGATGGGTGAGGATACAGGAGGAGTGAGGTCCCTGCCCGCCAGGGCTCACAATCTACAAGGGATGGGTGAGGATACAGGAGGAGAGAGGACCCTCCCCGCGAGGGCTCACAATCTACAAGGGATGGGTGAGGATACAGGAGGAGAGAGGACCCTGCCCACAAAGGCTCACAATCTACAAGGGATGGGTGAGGATACAGGAGGAGAGAGGACCCTGCCCGCGAAGGCTCACAATCTACAAGGGATGGGTGAGGATACAGGAGGACAGAGGACCCTGCCCGTGAAGGCTCACAATCTACAAGGGATGGGTGAGGATACAGTAGGTGAGGGTAGAGCTGGTCATGCAGTGGTTTGGTCGATCGGTGGTTACTGCAGGTTGTAGGCTTGTCGGACGAGGTGGGTCTTCAGGTTCTTTTTGAAGGTTTCGATGGTAGGTGAGAGTCTGATGTGTTGTGGTAGAGGGTTCCAGAGTAGGGGTGATACGCGAGAGAAATCTTGTATACGATTGTGGGAAGAGGAGATCAGTGGGGAGTAGAGAAGGAGATCTTGTGAGGATCAGAGGTTGCGAGCAGGAAAGTAGCGGGAGACCATGTCACAGATGTATGGAGGAGACAGGTTGTGGATGGCTTTGTATGTCATGGTTAGGGTTTTGTACTGGAGTCTCTGGGTAATGGGGAGCCAGTGAAGGGATTGACAGAGGGGAGAGGCCGGGGAATAGCGGGGGGACAGGTGGATTACGGGCAGCTGACATGCTACCTACAGCCACCTTTAGGGGAGAGTCTCGCTGCACTCTACCTGCAGCCACCGATAGGGGGAGCATACTGCGTTCTTTCTCCAGCCACCACTAGAGGGAGCTCACATCACAAAGCTTTAGTTCTCATTTCAATGTGAGCTATAAATTGTGCCCTGGTTCTGCAATGTTCTCACTGTGTTCTTGCACTTTACCCCTTTCCATACTCTCATTTCCTGTAGATATGTTCTTATTTAACTAAAAACTAATTTAAATGGAACCTTTCATCAACATTTAACCTTAGAATGTATTTGGAAAGCGTTTATTAGTCTTCTAATACCCTCTGTGATGATACATGTATTAGCCTTAAACACTAAATGTAATGTTAATGTATTAGGAGGCTGATAAAGAGTCCTATTAACTTCTAGGAATAAATCCGGATGAAAGGATCCCTTTAACCCCTTTACCCCCAAGGGTGGTTTGCACGTCAATGACCAGGCCAATTTTTACAATTCTGACCACTGTCCCTTTATGAGGTTATAACTCCGAAACGCTTCAACGGATCCTGGTGATTCTGACTTTGTTTTCTCGTGACATATTGTACTTCATGATAGTGGTAAAATTTCTTTGATAGTACCTGCGTTTATTTGTGAAAAAAACGGAAATTTGGCGAACATTTTGAAAATTTCGCAATTTTCAAACTTTGAATTTTTATGCAATTAAATCACAGAGATATGTCACACAAAATACTTAATAAGTAACATTTCCCACATGTCTCCTTTACATCAGCACAATTTTGGAACCAATTTTTTTTTTGTTAGGGAGTTATAAGGGTTAAAAGTTGACCAGCAATTTCTCATTTTTACAACACCATTTTTTTTTAGGGACCACGTCTCATTTGAAGTCATTTTGAGGGGTCTATATGATAGAAAATGCCCAAGTGTGACACCATTCTAAAAACTGCACCCCTCAAGGTGCTCAAAACCACATTCAAGAAGTTTATTAACCCTTCAGGTGTTTAATAGGAATTTTTGGAATGTTTAAATAAAAATGAACATTTAACTTTTTTACACAAAAAATATACTTCAGCTCCAATTTGTTTTATTTTACCAAGGGTAACAGGAGAAAATGGACCCCAAAAGTTGTTGTCCAATTTGTCCTGAGTACGCTGATACCCCATATGTGGCAGTAAACCACTGTTTGGGCGCATGGGAGAGCTCGGAAGGGAAGGAGCGCCGTTTGACTTTTCAATGCAAAATTGACAGGAATTGAGATGGGACGCCATGTTGCGTTTGGAGAGCCACTGATGTGCCTAAACATTGAAACCCCCCACAAGTGACACCATTTTGGAAACTAGACCCCCTAAGGAACTTATCTGGATGTGTGGTGAGCACTTTGACCCACCAAGTGCTTCACAGAAGTTTATAATGCAGAACCGTAAAAATAAAAATCATATTTTTTCACAAAAATTATATTTTTGCCCCCAATTTTTTATTTTTCCAAGGGTAAGAGAAGAAATTGGACCTCAAAAGTTGTTGTCCAATTTGTCCTGAGTACGCTGATACCCCATATGTGGCAGTAAACCACTGTTTGGGCGCATGGGAGAGCTCGGAAGGGAAGGAGCGCCGTTTGACTTTTCAATGCAAAATTGACAGGAATTGAGATGGGACGCCATGTTGCGTTTGGAGAGCCACTGATGTGCCTAAACATTGAAACCCCCCACAAGTGACACCATTTTGGAAAGTAGACCCCCTAAGGAACTTATCTAGAGGTGTGGTGAGCACTTTGACCCACCAAGTGCTTCACAGAAGTTTATAATGCAGAACCGTAAAAATAAAAAATCATATTTTTTCACAAAAAATATATTTTTGCCCCCAATTTTTTATTTTTCCAAGGGTAAGAGAAGAAATTGGACCTCAAAAGTTGTTGTCCAATTTGTCCTGAGTACGCTGATACCCCATATGTGGCAGTAAACCACTGTTTGGGCGCATGGGATAGCTCGGAAGGGAAGGAGCGCCGTTTGACTTTTCAATGCAAAATTGACAGGAATTGAGATGGGACGCCATGTTGCGTTTGGAGAGCCACTGATGTGCCTAAACATTGAAACCCCCCACAAGTGACACCATTTTGGAAAGTAGACCCCCTAAGGAACTTATCTAGAGGTGTGGTGAGCACTTTGACCCACCAAGTGCGTCACAGAAGTTTATAATGCAGAACCGTAAAAATAAAAAATCATATTTTTTCACAAAAATTATATTTTTGCCCCCAATTTTTTATTTTTCCAAGGGTAAGAGAAGAAATTGGACCTCAAAAGTTGTTGTCCAATTTGTCCTGAGTACGCTGATACCCCTTATGTGGCAGTAAACCACTGTTTGGGCGCATGGGAGAGCTCGGAAGGGAAGGAGCGCCGTTTGACTTTTCAATGCAAAATTGACAGGAATTGAGATGGGACGCCATGTTGCGTTTGGAGAGCCACTGATGTGCCTAAACATTGAAACCCCCCACAAGTGACACCATTTTGGAAAGTAGACCCCCTAAGGAACTTATCTGGATGTGTGGTGAGCACTTTGACCCACCAAGGGCTTCACAGAAGTTTATAATGCAGAGCCATAAAAATAAAACAAAATTTTTTTCCCACAAAAATTATATTTTAGCCCTTAGTTTTGTATTTTCCCTAGGGTAACAGGAGAAATTGGACCCCAAAAGTTGTTGTCCAATTTGTCCTGAGTACGCTGATACGCCATATGTGGGGTGGAACCGCCGTTTGGGCGCATGGGAGGGCTCGGAAGGGAAGGAGCGCCATTTGGAATGCAGACTTAGATGGAATGGTCTGCAGGCGTCACATTGCCCCTAATGTACCTAAACAGTAGAAACCCCCCACAAGTGACACCATTTTGGAAAGTAGACCCCCTAAGGAACTCATCTTGATGTGTTGTGAGAGCTTTGAACCCCCAAGTATTTCACTACAGTTTATAACGCAGAGCCGTGCAAATAAAAAATATTTTTTTTTCCACAAAAATTATATTTTAGCCCCCAGTTTTGTATTTTTCCAAGGTTAGCAGGAGAAATTGGACCCTAAATGTTGTTGTCCAATTTGTCCTGAGTACGCTGATACCCGATATGTGGGGGGGAACCACCGTTTGGGCGCATGGGAGGGCTCGGAAGGGAAGGAGCATCATTTGGAATGCAGACTTAGATGGATTGGTCTGCAGGCGTCACATTGCGTTTGCAGAGCCCCTAATGTACCTAAACAGTAGAAACCCCCCACAAGTGACCCCATATTGGAAACTAGACCCCTCAATGAACTTATCTAGATGTGTTGTGAGACCTTTGAACCCCCAAGTGTTTCACTACAGTTTATAACGCAGAGCCGTGAAAATAAAAAATCTTTTTGTTTTCCCACAAAAATTATTTTTTAGCCCCCAGTTTTGTATTTTCCCAAGGGTAACAGGAGAAATTGGTCCACAAAAGTTGTTGTCCAATTTGTCCTGAGTACGCTGATACCCCATATGTGAGGGTAAACCCCTGTTTGGGCACACAGGAGAGCTCGGAAGGGAAGGAGCACTGTTTTACTTTTTCAACGCAGAATTGGCTGGAATTGAGATCGGACGCCATGTCGTGTTTGGAGAGCCCCTGATGTGCCTAAACAGTGGAAACCCCCCAATTATAACTGAAACCCTAATCCAAACACACCCCTAACCCTAATCCCAACGGTAACCCTAACCACACCTCTAACCCAGACACACCCCTAACCCTAATCCCAACCCTATTCCCAACTGTAAATGTAATCTAAACCCTAACCCTAACTTTAGCCCCAACCCTAACTGTAGCCCCAACTCTAACCCTAGCCCTAACCCTAGCCCTAACCCTAACCCTAGCCCTAACCCTAGCCCTAACCCTAGCCCTAACCCTAACCCTAGCCCTAACCCTAGCCCTAATGGAAAAATGGAAATAAATACATTTTTTTTTATTTTTCCCTAACTAAGGGGGTGATGAAGGGGGGTTTGATTTACTTTTATAGCGAGTTTTTTAGCGGATTTTTATGATTGGCAGCCGTCACACACTGAAAGACCCTTTTTATTGCAAAAAATATGTTTTGCAATACCACATTTTGAGAGCTATAATTTTTCCATATTTTGGTCCACAGAGTCATGTGAGGTCTTGTTTTTTGCGGGACGAGTTGACGTTTTTATTGAAAACATTTTCGGGCACGTGACATTTTTTGATCGCTTTTTATTCCGATTTTTGTGAGGAAGAATGACCAAAAACCAGCTATTCATGAATTTCTTTTGGGGGAGGCGTTTATACCGTTCCACGTTTGGTAAAATTGATAAATCAGTTTTATTCTTCGGGTCAGTACGATTACAGCGATACCTCATTTATATCATTTTTTTATGGTTTGGCGCTTTTATACGATAAAAACTATTTTACAGAAAAAATAATTATTTTTGCATCGCTTTATTCTCAGGACTATAACTTTTTTAATTTTTTGCTGATGATGCTGTATGGCGGCTCGTTTTTTGCGGGACAATATGACGCTTTCAGCGGTACCATGGTTATTTATATCTGTCCTTTTGATCGCGTGTTATTCCACTTTTTGTTCGGCGGTATGATAATAAAGCGTTGTTTTTTGCCTCGTTTTTTTTTTTTTTTCTTACGGTGTTTACTGAAGGGGTTAACTAGTGGGACAGTTTTATAGGTCGGGTCGTTACGGACGCGGCGATACTAAATATGTGTACTTTTATTGGGGGTTTTTTTTATTTAGATGAAGAAATGTATTTATGGGAATAATATATATATTTTTTTTTCATTATTTTGGAATATTTTTTTTAATTTTTTTTACACATTTGGAAAACTTTTTTTTACTTTTTTACTTTGTCCCAGGGGGGGACATCACAGATCAGTGATCTGACAGTGTGCACAGCACTCTGTCAGATCACTGATCTGACATGCAGCGCTGCAGCCTTCACAGTGCCTGCTCTGAGCAGGCTCTGTGAAGCCACCTCCCTCCCTGCAGGACCCGGATCCGCGGCCATCTTGGATCCGGGGCTGGAGGGAGCAGGGAGGGAGGTGAGACCCTCGCAGCAACGCGATCACATCGCGTTGCTCCGGGGGTCTCAGGGAAGCCCGCAGGGAGCCCCCTCCCTGCGCGGTGCTTCCCTGCACCGCCGGCACATCGCGATCATCTTTGATCGCGGTGTGCCAGGGGTTAATGTGCCGGGGGCGGTCCGTGACCGCTCCTGGCACATAGTGCCGGATGTCAGCTGCGATAAGCAGCTGACACCCGGCCGCGATCGGCCGCGCTCCCCCCGTGAGCGCGGCCGATCGGCTATGACGTACTATCCCGTCCAGGGTCAGATAAGCCCAGGGCACCTCGACGGGATAGTACGTCTAAGGTCACAGAGGGGTTAAGGCTGTGTGCACACATTCTGGATTTTTTTAGTTTTTTTCGCTATAAAAACACGATAAAACCGTGAAAAAAACGCATCCTATTAATAGAATGCAATCCGCAATTTTTGTGCACATGTTGCGTTTTTTCCGCGAAAAAACTGCATCGCGGAAAAAACGCAACATGTTCATTACTTTTGCGGATTTTTCCTGGATTTCCTGCTATTTAATGGATTGGGAAGCCCTGGAAAAAAAACACGAAAAATCTGTACAAAAAACGCAAGCGGATTTCCTGCAGAAAAAGTCCGATTTTGTTCAGGAAATTTCTGCAAAGAATCTTGAAGGGGCACATAGCCTTAGGCTGTGTGCACACGTTCCGGATTTTTCGCTATAAAAAGCGATAAAACCGCAAAAAAACCCGCATCCATTAAGCATCCTATTAATAGAATGCAATCCGCAATTTTTGTGCACATGTTGCATTTTTTTCCTCGTAAAAATCGCAGCATGTTCATTAATTTTGCAGATTTTTCACAGATTTCCCGCTATTTAATGCATTGGAAAGCTCTGGAAAAAAACGCAAAAAATCCACACAAAAAATGCATGCGGATTTCCTGCAGAAAAAGTCCCAGTTTTGTTCAGGAAATTTCTGCAAAGAATCCTGACGTGTGCACTTTTGCAGCGTTGTTGCAGCATTTTTTTCCTGTGTATAATAGTTTACATATTTAACATTTTTATAGACAAATCTGTTAAATTCATATAATTTAGGGTATGTGCACACGTCCGGATTTTTAGCGTTTTTTTTGCGGAATTTCGCTATAAAAACGCTATAAATCCGCTAAAAAAACGCTAACATTATGCATCCTATCTTTTAGAATGCATTCCGCATTTTTTGTGCATATGTTAGCGTTTTTTTTCGCAAAAAAAGGCATTCCGCAAAAAGAACGGACATGCTCATTCTTTTTGCGGATTCCATGGCAAAAACGACATTCAGGAAAAAAAAAAAGCTAAAAATCCGCGCAAATTCCGCGAAAAATCCGCGCAGAAAAAAACGCGGATTTCTGGCAGAATTCTCAGGATTTTGTCAGGAAAAAAACCTGACGTGTGCACATACCCTTAAGATACAAACCGTAATTAAATGTTTAATCAAACAGCTGATTGATCGGCTTGAGATCTGGGAATTTGCAGACAAGTCATCTCCTTAAAGGGAACCTGTCACCTGAATTTGGCGGGACAGGTTTGCGGTCATATGGGCGGGGTTTTCGGGTGTTTGATTCACCCTTTCCTTACCCACTGGCTGCATGCTGGCCGCAATATTGGTTTGAAGTTCATGCTGTGTCCTCCGAAGTACACGCCTGCGCAAGGCAATCTTGCCTTTCGCACGCGCAGTATGCTTTGCCCAACTGCGGACTCCCACTCCCGACTCCAAGACTTCTCCCGTGCTGCGCCAATCCTCTGGAATGCTCTACCCCAAGATATTAGGACCATCCACAATTTGCATAGTTTTAGACACTCCCTCAAAACACATTTGTTCAGAGCGGCCTATCATGTTCACTAATCAAAGTCATGTTATGTTTGTGTGTGTCTGTAGCCCATTCACTATCTCCATCTATCCCCCACCCCCTGAAGATGGCCGGACCCTCATTGTAAATACATCATTGCAAATACACACCTGTACTTTGTATCTCCCCCACCTCATTGTAGATTGTAAGCTCTCACCAGCAGGGGCGGCTTATTGTGCTTTATTATTGTATTGACTGTTGTGTTTGAAACTGTTAAACTGTAAAGTGCTGCGGAATATGTTGGCGCTATATAAATAAAGATTAATATTATTATTGTGTGATCAGCAGTAGTAGGAAGAGTGGTAGAAATTCAGCACATCCATCCGTTTTATGTGACAAATTTCTACCATTCTTCTTAAATAATAACAAGGTATACTTGAATAACAATCTTAACAGTAAAATTTGACCAACCATTATCCCCTGCTGAAAGGTGCTGCCATTAGTGTCACCTCCACATGATGGCAACAGAACGTCGCCCCATCACACTGTCTCCATCAACTTCTCTTTTTCCCATAGTGCATCCTGGTTTCATCTCTTTCCCAAGTAAGTGATGCCCACTCCCCTGACTGTCCACATGATGGAGACCGGGAGTCATTATACCAAGCCACCTTCTTTCATTGCTCCATGGTCATAATGGGCATGTAGGTAGTTTTGATGGTGCATAGAGCTTAGCATGGCCACTCACTGACTGGTCTGCTGCAGCCTAGCCTCATACAAAACAGACTGCAATTCTCTGTGTCTTTTGACAAGTTTTGAATATTTGGGGAGGATTTGTAATGGTTCTGCTTAGTTTCTACTCCAAAAAATCAGTGTGAACACACGCTAACTTAAACTGAGTTTTTGAAGCAGAAACTTGCCAAATCTTCCTTGTTATCTCAAATCTTTAAGTTTTTGAGGATTTCTAAGTTTTAACATAGCCATGAAGTACATTATGTGTGCAAAATTAGAAACACCATCACTACATGAATCAGTACATTAATGCAGTGCCAGAACCACTTTCAGTACACAAATGCAGCACTAGAACCGCTGCTGGTACATGAATACACCACCAGAAGCACAATAAGTACATGAAAGCAGCATCAGAACCGCAATCAGTACATGAAAGCAGCATCAGAACCACAATCAGTACATGAATGCAGCATCAGAACCACAATCAGTACATGAATGCAGCATCAGAACCACAATCAGTACATGAAAGCAGCATCAGAACCACAATCAGTACATGAATACAGCATCAGAACCACAATCAGTACATGAATGCAGCATCAGAACCACAATCGGTACATGAAAGCAGCATCAGAACCACAATCAGTACATGAATGCAGCATCAGAACCACAATCAGTACATGAATGCAGCATCAGAACCACAATGAGTACATGAATGCAGCATCAGAACCACAATCAGTACATGAAAGCAGCATCAGAACCACAATCAGTACATGAATGCAGCACCAGACCCACCGTAAATACATGAAGGCAGTGTTGGAACCACCATCAGTACATGAATGCACTGCCAGAAAAAAACGTTAGTACATGGAGGCACCAGCATCGGTACGTGTATACTGAACCAAGCCGAGTACAGCAAACAATATATAATTGTATTGCTTGAACCTACAATTCCCAGTTAACAATGGTAAGGAGATACTGGGGATTGTTACCATCCATCATCTGACTGTGGACCATAAAAGAACCACAGCACTGTTGAGATGCAGACAGTATCACAAATAAGTATATGCATCCAGGTACTTAATACGTGACGTCTTCTTTGATTACATTTGTTCCCATCCCTTTTGTCTCCATGTAGCGCAGACGCCATAATGAGGTTTCACTCCCACAGCTTATCTCTCCAGACTTCCCTCTTCTATCCAGCAGAACATCCTGACACGATGTCCTTAACCCCTTCCCGACCTTTGACGCCACGTAGGCGTCATGAAAGTCGGTGCCATTCCGACCCATGACGCCTATGCGGCGTCATGGAAAGATCGCGTCCCTGCAGATCGGGTGAAAGGGTTAACTCCCATTTCACCCGATCTGCAGGGACAGGGGGAGTGGTAGTTTAGCCCAGGGGGGGTGGCTTCACCCCCTCGTGGCTACGATCGCTCTGATTGGCTGTTGAAAGTGAAACTGCCAATCAGAGCGATTTGTAATATTTCACCCATTATAACGGGTGAAATATTACAATCCAGCCATGGCCGATGCTGAAATATCATCGGCCATGGCTGGAAATACTAGTGTGCCCCCACCCCACCCCTCCGATCGCCCCCCCACCCCCCCGATCTGGCCGGTACACTGCTCCGGCTCCCCTCCGTCCAGTGCTCCGCTCCCCCCCCGTGCTCGTGTCCGCTCCCCCCGTGCTCCAATCACCCCCCCGTGCTCCAATCACCCCCCCTGCACTCCGATCCACCCCCCCCCGTGCTCCGTTCCACCCCCCCGTGCTCCATTCCAGCCCCCCCGTGCTCCGTTCCACGCCCCCCGCGCTCCGTTCCACCCCTCCCGCGCTCCGATCCCCCCCCCCGTGCTCCGATCCCCCCCCCCCGTGGTCCCCCCCCCCCGTGGTCCCCCCCCACCCTATCATACTTACCGATCCAGCCGTGGTCCCGTCCATCTTCTCCCGGGCGCCGCCATCTTCCAAAATGGCGGGCGCATGCGCAGTGCGCCCGCCGAATCTGCCGGCCGGCAGATTCGTTCCAAAGTGCATTTTGATCACTGAGATATAATCTATCTCAGTGATCAAAATAAAAAAAATAATAAATGACCCCCCCCCTTTGTCACCCCCATAGGTAGGGACAATAAAAAAATAAAGAAATTTTTTTTTTTCCACTAATGTTAGAATAGGGTTAGGGGTAGGGTTAGGGGTAGGGTTAGGGTTAGGGTTAGGGTTAGGGCTAGGGGTAGGGTTAGGGTTAGGGGTAGGGTTAGGGTTAAGGTTAGGGTTAGGGGTAGGGTTAGGGTTAGGGTTAGGGGTAGGGTTAGGGTTAGGGGTAGGGTTAGGGGTAGGGTTAGGGGTAGGGGTAGGGTTAGGGGTAGGGTTAGGGTTAGGGGTAGGGTTAGGGCTAGGGTTAGGGTTAGGAATGTGCACACGTATTCTGGTCCTCTGCGGATTTTTCCGCTGCGGATTTGATAAATCCGCAGTGCTAAACCGCTGCGGATTTATGGCGGATTTACCGCGTTTTTTTCTGCGCATTTCACTGCGGTTTTACAATTGCGATTTTCTATTGGAGCACAAAGAAGTGACATGCTGCGAAATGTAAACCGCTGCGTTTCCGTGCAGTTTTTCCGCAGCATGTGTACAGCGATTTTTGTTTCCCATAGGTTTACATTGAACTGTACACTCATGGGAAACTGCTGCGGATCCGCAGCGTGTGCACATACCTTTAGAATTAGGCTATGTGCACACGGTGCGGATTTGGCTGCGGATCCGCAGCAGTGTTCCATCAGGTTTACAGTACCATGTAAACATATGAAAAACCAAATCCGCTGTGCCCATGGTGCGGAAAATACCGCGCGGGAACGCTGCGTTGTATTTTCCGCAGCATGTCAATTCTTTGTGCGGATTCCGCAGCGTTTTACACCTGTTCCTCAATAGGAATCCGCAGGTGAAATCCGCACAAAAAACACTGGAAATCCGCGGAAAATCCGCAGGTAAAACACAGTGCCTTTTACCCGCAGATTTTTCAAAAATGGTGCGGAAATATCTCACACGAATCCGCAACGTGGGCACATGGCCTTAGGGTTAGGGTTGGAATTAGGGTTGTGGTTAGGGTTAGGGGTGTGTTGGGGTTAGGGGTGTGTTGGGGTTAGGGTTGTGATTAGGATTATGGCTACAGTTGGGATTAGGGTTAGGGGTGTGTTGGGGTTAGTGTTGGAGTTAGAATTGAGGGGTTACCACTGTTTAGGCACATCAGGGGTCTCCAAACGCAACATGGCGCCACCATTGATTCCAGCCAATCTCGTATTCAAAAAGTCAAATGGTGCTCCCTCACTTCCGAGCCCTGACGTGTGCCCAAACAGTGGTTTACCCCCACATATGGGGTACCAGCATACTCAGGACAAACTGCGCAACAATTACTGAGGTCCAATTTCTCCTGTTACCCTTGTGAATCTAAAAAAATGCTTGCTAAAACATAATTTTTGAGGAAAGAAAAATGATTTTTTATTTTCACGGCTCTGCGTTGTAAACGTCTGTGAAGCACTTGGGGGTTCAAAGTGCTCACCACATATCTAGATAAGTTCCTTGGGGGGTCTAGTTTCTAAAATGGGGTCACTTGTGGGGGGTCTCTACTGTTTAGGCACACCAGGGGCTCTGCAAACGCAACGTGACACCCGCAGACCATTCCATCAAAGTCTGCATTTCAAAAGTCACTACTTCCCTTCTGAGCCCCGACGTGTGCCCAAACAGTGGTTTACCCCCACATATGGGGTATCAGCGTACTCAGGAGAAACTGGACAACAACTTTTGGGGTCCAATTTCTCCTGTAACCCTTGGGAAAATAAAAAATTCTGGGCTAAATAATTATTTTTGAGGAAAGAAAACGTATTTATTATTTTCACGGCTCTGCATTATAAACTTCTATGAAGCACTTGGGGGTTCAAAGTGCTCACCACACATCTAGATAAGTTCCTTTCAGGGTCTAGTTTCCAAAATGGGGTCACTTGTGGGGGGTTTCTACTGTTTAGGCACATCAGGGGCTCTGCAAACGCAACGTGACGCCCGCAGAGCATTCCATCAAAGTCTGCATTTCAAAACGTCACTACTTCAATTCCAAGCCCCGGCATGTGCCCAAACAGTAGTTTACCCCCACATATGGGGTATCACCGTACTCAGGAGAAACTGGACAACAACTTTTGGGGTCAAATTTCTCCTGTTACCCTTGGGAAAATTAAAAAATTCTGGGCTAAATAATTATTTTTGAGGAAAGAAAACGTATTTATTATTTTCACGGCTCTGCATTATAAACTTCTATGAAGCACTTGGGGGTTCAAAGTGCTCACCACACATCTAGATAAGTTCCTTTGGGGGTCTAGTTTCCAAAATGGGGTCACTTGTGGGGGGTTTCTACTGTTAAGCCACATCAGGGGCTCTGCAAACGCAACGTGACGCCCACAGAGCATTCCATCAAAGTCTGCATTTCAAAACGTCACTACTTCACTTCCGAGCCCCGGCATGTGCCCAAACAGTGATTTACCCCCACATATGGGGTATCAGCGTACTCAGGAGAAACTGGACAACAACTTTTGGGGTCAAATTTCTCCTGTTACCCTTGGGAAAATAAAAAATTGCAGGCTAAAAGATCATTTTTGAGAAAATAATTTTTTTTTTTATTTTCATGGCTCTGCGTTATAAACTTCTGTGAAGCACTTGGGGGTTCAAAGTCCTCACCACACATCTAGATTAGTTCCTTTGGGGGTCTAGTTTCCAAAATGGTGTCATTTCTGGGGGATCTCCAATGTTTAAGCACACAGGGGCTCTCCAAACGTGACATGGTGTCCGCTAATGATTGGAGCTAATTTTCCATTTAAAAAGCCAAATGGCATGCCATCCCTTCCGAGCCCTGCCGTGCGCCCAAACAGTGGTTTACCCCCACATATGGGGTATCAGCGTACTCAGGACAAACTGGACAACAATATTTGGGGTCCAATTTCTCCCATTATCCTTGGCAAAATAGGAAATTCCAGGCTAAAAAATCATTTTTGAGGAAAGAAAAATTATTTTTTATTTTCATGGCTCTGCGTTATAAACTTCTGTGAAGCACCTGGGGGTTTAAAGTGCTCAATATGCATCTAGATAAGTTCCTTGGGGGGTCTAGTTTCCAAAATGGGGTCACTTGTGGGGGAGCTCCAATGTTTAGGCACACAGGGGGCTCTCCAAACGCGACATGGTGTCCGCTAACAATTGGAGCTAATTTTCCATTCAAAAAGTCAAATGGCGCGCCTTCCCTTCCGAGCCCTGCCGTGTGCCCAAACAGTGGTTTACCCCCACATATGAGGTATCGGCGTACTCGGGAGAAATTGCCCAACAAATTTTATGATCCATTTTATCCTACTGCCCATGTGAAAATGAAAAAATTGAGGCGAAAATAATTTTTTTGTGAAAAAAAAGTACTTTTTCATTTTTACAGATCAATTTGTGAAGCACCTGAGGGTTTAAAGTGCTCACTAGGCATCTAAATAAGTTCCTTGGGGGGTCTAGTTTCCAAAATGGGGTCACTTGTGGGGGAGCGCCAATGTTTAGGCACACAGGAGCTATCCAAACGCGACATGGTGTCCGCTAACGATGGAAATAATTTTTCATTCAAAAAGTCAAATGGCGCTCCTTCCCTTCCGAGCCTTACCATGTGCCCAAACAGTGGTTTACCCCCACATGTGAGGTATTGGTGTACTCAGGAGAAATTGCCCAACACATTTTAGGATCCATTTTATCCTGTTGCCCATGTGAAAATGAAAAAATTGAGGCTAAAAGAATTTTTTTGTGAAAAAAAAGTACTTTTTCATTTTTACGGATCAATTTGTGAAGCACCTGGGGGTTTAAAGTGCTCACTAGGCATCTAAATAAGTTCCTTGGGGGGTCTAGTTTCCAAAATGGGGTCACTTGTGGGGGAGCGCCAATGTTTAGGCACACAGGAGCTATCCAAACGCGACATGGTGTCCGCTAACGATGGAAATAATTTTTCATTCAAAAAGTCAAATGGCGCTCCTTCCCTTCCGAGCCTTACCATGTGCCCAAACAGTGGTTTACCCCCACATGTGAGGTATTGGTGTACTCAGGAGAAATTGCCCAACACATTTTAGGATCCATTTTATCCTGTTGCCCATGTGAAAATGAAAAAATTGAGGCTAAAAGAATTTTTTTGTGAAAAAAAAGTACTTTTTCATTTTTACGGATCAATTTGTGAAGCACCTGGGGGTTCAAAGTGCTCACTATGCATCTAGATAAGTTCCTTGGGGCGTCTAGTTTCCAAAATGGGGTCATTTGTGGGGGAGCTCCAATTTTTAGGCACACGGGGGCTCTCCAAACGTGACATGGTGTCCGCTAAAGAGTGGAGCCAATTTTTGATTCAAAAAGTCAAATGGCGCTCCTTCCCTTCCAAGCCCTGCCGTGCGCCCAAACAGTGGTTTACCCCCACATATGAGGTATCAGCGTACTCAGGACAAATTGGACAACAACTTTCGTGGTTCAGTTTCTCCTTTTACCATTGGGAAAATAAAAAAATTGTTGCTAAAAGATAATTTTTGTGACTAAAAAGTTAAATGTTCATTTTTTCCTTCCATGTTGCTTCTGCTGCTGTGAAGCACCTGAAGGGTTAATAAACTTCTTGAATGTGGTTTTGAGTACCTTGAGGGGTGCAGTTTTTAGAATGGTGTCACTTTTGGGTATTTTCAGCCATATAGACCCCTCAAACTGACTTCAAATGTGAGGTGGTCCCTAAAAAAAATGGTTTTGTAAATTTCGTTGTAAAAATGACAAATCGCTGGTCAAATTTTAACCCTTATAACTTCCTAACAAAAAAAAATTTTGTTTCCAAAATTGTGCTGATGTAAAGTAAACATGTGGGAAATGTTATTTATTAACTATTTTGTGTCACATATCTCTCTGGTTTAACAGAATAAAAATTCAAAATGTGAAAATTGCGAAATTTTCAAAATTTTCGCCAAATTTCCGTGTTTATCACAAATAAATGCAGAATTTATTGACCTAAATTTACCACTAACATGAAGCCCAATATGTCACGAAAAAACAATCTCAGAACCGCTAGGATCCGTTGAAGCGTTCCTGAGTTATTATCTCATAAAGGGACACTGGTCAGAATTGCAAAAAACGGCAAGGTCTTTAAGGTCAAAATAGGCTGGGTCATGAAGGGGTTAAAATAAACATATCATTATACTGCCACATAAGTAAAAATATCTCCCATTCTACACCCCTGAATAAATAATTGCAACTCACTGTGTTTCCTGCACAAAATATTCTCCCCACAATGCCCTTCACCATAATATTTCCTCCACACTCTCCGTCTCCATAGTATTCTCCCCACACTGCCCTTCACCATAATATCCCCCCCCCCCACACTGCCCTTCACCATTATATCCCCCCCACACTCTCCCTCTCCATACTATTCTCCCACACTGCCCCTCTCCATAATATTATCTCCCACACATTGCCCTTCACCATAATGTTCCCCCCACACTGCCCTTCACCATATTTCCCCCACCCTGCCCCTCTCCATAATATTCTCCCACAGACTGCCCTTCACCATAATATTCCTCCCAAACTGCCCCTCTCTATAATAGCCCCCTAAACTGCCCCTTTTCATAATATCCCCACACACACAGCCTCTCTACATGGTGGTCCTCAGGTTGTGCCGCTCTACTGTATAATATACATACATGATCTTAGTGTGATGTAACTTAACGCTTGGACATCACACTGTTTTTTGCATTATGATATTCATAATGGTGCAGTCAGTTCAGTTGATGAACGCTCTCCGGACTTTGTTATTTGTAACATTGTAACTTTTTCTTTTGTGCCTGATTCTTTTTCCATTTTGACTTGACATCATCTACTTGTTCTTTTTCAGACTTCATCACAAATAAAGTTTACAGGTTCCTCATGGCCGAGGACATCTGCAACCACCTGGTGAGACTTTGTTAGATATGATTTATCTATAAATTATAATATGCGGACATGATCAAGACAATGATTCTGTTTATTTTCATGCATGAATAGGACCCAAGTGCCCACCTAGATAAGGAAAACCAGCCAAATTCAGTGGAGCTAAACCAAACAAATCGGGCATTAATGCCAATACTAACTCCGCTGCAGGTAAACGTTCTCCACTTTAAATGGGGATTCCACCTTCACTGATTTACACCAGGGTTCCACATTGGCATATCTCTTGAAATGTGTTTTTTTTTGTTACGCTGTGATCTTACGTGGGAAGCTCAACTTTCTGCATCATGCTGTATCACAATGCAATTTTAATGGTCGCCCGCATTCAATACTGCGCATATTGAAATGCGCGATCAATGTGTATAAACAGCCTATTATATGCCCGCGGCATATAATAGGCCGTTTATACACATTGATCGCATTGCCGAGTCCACGATGTACGACCGTTACATGCTCATAGAATATCAGGCTCTCGGCAGCACATGTTTACATAAGAGGATGCGCTGCCGAGAACTATTAAACAAAATTAAAAATCATTTTGCTTGAAGAACAAGTGTTTTGCTCATTTGTTGGGTGATTTGTGACCTTTTTATCCAGAATGATAGTTTGGAAAGATTGTTCCCAGGAACACTGGTCCCCAATCATCAGTCAGTGTGACTCCACAGGTAGAATCTTCTTTAGGATCCTGCACTCAATAATCACATTTCTGGTCTTTCCATAGGACAGTCAATCATGTAACTTGGCGGCAAACTCTCCAGTATCTACAAGAAAGGTACAATTACAAGTCAGAAAAATAAGAACATAATCAGGAAATAAAATCTAATTTGAGGAATTATTACAGATCAACATTGAATAAAATGCTCTGGACAACATGTGTTATACCAAGAGCAGGTCCTGAGGGGATGGAGCAGGGAGTCAGAGACCACCACGGACAATCGCTAGGCCGTGTTCTCGCCCCCCAGGCACCTCAGTATGTGGGACACAGAGGCTTGGGCAGTCGCTCTGTATAAGATACACGGGCTCATCATTAATATTCAGCCCCAACATCCTGTACTCAACAAAGAGGCTACTGCAAACTGAGCAGTCGTCATGGGGGAAGCCGCAGTCTGAGACCCTCCCTATACTGATGCCAACAATTACACATCCTCAGTGTAAGGCTGTGTTCACACGCACTGCTCATGCTACGGCTTTACAGCCCAGCAACCTTTGACTTCACTGTTTTTCCACTGTTCCCTGCAAAATCACTGAATCTTTCATAAAGAAGCCATTTCCGTGCATCATTAAGTGATTGTGCAGGAAACCAGTGGACACACTCCGGCAGCACAGGACCGCTGGGCTGTAAAGCTGTAGTATAGCAGGACCGCGTGTGTGAATAACAGCCTAAGTGGCTACAGCTGATTACATCTGTCACCAACCTCTGCCCACCCGCTCCATGGAGCCAGGGAGCGGACGAGGGAGGAGAAGACGTATTTGTTTATTGAGGTTTTTTTTTGCTTTTTTTTAACTTTGGGGAAGACATCTGGAATAATAACCCCAGATTGTGATACCTATGTATTTATTATTGGTTCATAGGACCACACCACCGAATACAAATACCTTTTGTTATTTAATACCCCCTCAGGTGCCTGGACAACTCAATGATGGAAGAACAAATGATTCGAAGTGGTTAACTGATTTGGGAAAGAAGAATGCACAAAAAAAGAGCGAAAAGGTAAAATGGTCTCAGCAGGAGCTCGGCGGTGGATTCACTGCACATGGCGACATTCAGGACGTGGAGAGAGATTCACTGCAGGCGACGGCCACACGGAGACAGAAGTGCTCTGCCGAAAGCATCTGTGCAACCGTCTGCGGCTTGTTGTCACCTGACTATTGTATAGCTATAATTCTGGGGTAAATAAAATGGCCAAGCTATTAATACAGTGGCATGCCACTTGTATTGTAGTCTATGGCAAGTGTGGGTGACCTGCGACTGTCAATAGAACATGTGACATTGTGTCATATGTTGGAATGGGACATCACAGGAAAACAGTACAGCCAATGTTACAATGTGTCACTGCAATTTCAGTGAAATTTACACAGCAGATTTTCTCTGCCGTGTGTGAAGTATGCTAAGGATTTTCCACACACAAAAACACAGAAGAAAAATTCATGTATTCACAAAGTGGGAATGTACCGTACTAAGAATTGTTTGGGTAAGAGAATGTAGTGAGGTGGTTTTAGTTCACAAATCTGAGAATAATAAAGGCTGCCATCTTTGTACAAGGTGCTGCTGTTAGAGATTTGTCACACTTATCATACATACAGCGGTTTATGTACACCTTGTGGTTCATTTTATTTCACTATCTATTGCCCTCATGATCTGTATATTTGTTGTCTGCCCATTTTACATGGTGACCAATATGATAAAAATGGTGACTATCATCTTTGTTGGCTGACAGATTAGAGATATCCGGCTACTCATATTCTCATGAATCTTTTTATCCACAGACTCAGAATATGGAGAAAACTCCAGGAAGAAAAAAGCCGTCGGCTGCAGCACGAAGAGCAAAAGCAGCAGGAAAGGTAAAAAGTGTTAATATGGAAAAGCGCAAAAAGTCAGGAGAAGAGTCCAGTGCACTTACTCCTCATAGAATGGACTAGCGCTGGGTCACTCTGGGTTTAAAGAACTGACAATGTTTACATCACTTCACCCCTTCCCAACTTAGCACGTAATATTACATTGTATGTTGGGTCCCCAGTGCTACACCAACAGGTATCAACAAAAACCTCAGATCAGCGTTTAAAAAATAAGCCCTCACCCAGCCCCAGATCACGAAAAATGGAGACGTTACGGGTCTCGAAAAATGGCAAAAAATGTTTTTCTCTTTTGACAAACTTAGAATTTTTTTTTCACCACTTTAAAAAAAAAAGAACCTATACATGTTAAGTATTTACGAACTTGTATTGACCTGGAGAATCATAATGGCAGGTCAATTTTAGCATTTGGTCAACATGGTTAAAAAAACAATTGTAGAATACCAATCTTTTTGCAATTTTACTGCACTTCGAATTTTTCTCCCATTTTCCAGTACACTATTTGGTAAAACCAATCATGTCATTCAAAAGTACTGGGCGCCGATCTCCTGGTCCGCATCCTTAGACATGCTGTGAGGCTGCTGAGTCAGGAGACCCACGGCCCGTCCATGCACTGCATTCCAAGCGCAGACCGATATCCACTGACAGCTTCCATAAATGTACAGAAAATAATCTGCAATCAGAAATACAGATTATAAAAAAAGTCACAATCTGGTTTCAATTATTTTAAAAAATGAATGTGTCTAATTCCATCAAAAAAAAAAAATATAAATATACCTAAAAACAGTACTGGTTATTTTAACAAATGTTTAATAGGTTATAGTAGAGTAGGGTCCGGACAAAAGAGTCTACCTTGCTGTGGTGGCGGCTTAACAATTATTTTGGCCAGAACAAAAGCTGATGGCAATGTATGCGATCTAGGAACCATTAGGCTATGTGCACACGTTGCGGATTGGGGTGCAGAATTTTCTGCACAAAATCCGCATCTCCGGGCAGAAACCGCAGGTGCGGATTTGACGCGTTTTTATGTGGATTTTGGGCGTTTTTGTTGCGGATTTGACCGTATTTTGTGCGGATTTTCTGCGGTTTTAACCACTGTGGTTTTCTATAATGAAAGGGTGCAGAAACGCTGCAGATCCGCACAAAAGAAGTGACATGCTACTTCTTTTGATCCGCAGCGTTTTTCATGCAGATTTTTCCAAACCATTAGAACAGCATTTTTTTTTCCTATTGATTTACATTGTACTGTAAATCACTTTGCGGATCTGCAGCGTTTCTGCGCGAAAAAAAAAAACGCTGCAGATCCGCACTAAATCCGCATCGTGTGCACACAGCCTTAATGTGTGATTGGTGAGGACGTGGTGCCAAAGTGGAGTTTTTCCAAGACTGGGCGGTGGGACTGTGGAAGATTCAAGGGGTGGAGGTGGAGCTGGGGTGGAGCCTGGGTGGAGTCTCAAGGGGGCCCCAAACTTTTGACAGCATGGGGCTCTGAAATTCTTAGTAGCAGCCCTGGGTGTAGATATGATCTTTTTATCGCCCATTATTACATTTTAATGCAATGTTACTGAGACCAAAAAAGTAATTCTGCCGTTTTTGATTTTTTTTCACGTTACTCCATTTACAAATCAGATTAATTATTTTTATATATTGATAGATCGGGCAATTCTGAACTCAGCGATACCAAATATGTATATTTTGTATTTTTATTTTATTGTTTTATTTTGAATAGGGGTTGATTTAAACTTTTATATATCTATATATATAATTGTCTAAGGGGTATTTCCGTCTTTCTGTCGGCAACTTCCGTCACGGAAATCCCGCGTCGCTGATTGGTCTCGCCAGCTGCCTGTCATGGCTGCCGCGACCAATCAGCGATGGCCACAGTCCGATTATTTCCTCCCTACTCCCCTGCAGTCAGTGCAC
This sequence comes from Ranitomeya imitator, assembly GCF_032444005.1. Taxonomy (NCBI): domain Eukaryota; kingdom Metazoa; phylum Chordata; class Amphibia; order Anura; family Dendrobatidae; genus Ranitomeya; species Ranitomeya imitator. The sequence continues at coordinate 6,700,244 of NC_091285.1, forward strand.
GGTGCCAGCATACTCCCCTCCAGTCACCGCTCACACAGGGTTAATGCCGGCGGTAACGGGCCGCGTTATGCCGTGGTGTAACGCACTCCGTTACCGCCGCTATTAACCCTGTGTGTCCCCAACTTTTTACTATTGACGCTGCCTATGCAGGAATATATGAGACCACAAAATCAAAACGGGAGAAAAACAGGGACCATCGAGCCTGTCTAGGATTCAGCCGTTTGGCAGACTCGAGGTAAATCAGATTCTTATGATCGGTCAGGACCACAATACGGTGCTTGGCCCCCTCAAGCCAATGTCGCCACTCCTCAAATGCCCACTTCATAGCCAACAACTCCCGATTGCTGACATCATAATTGCGTTCCGTAGGCGAAAACTTCCGAGAAAAGAAGGCACACGGTTTCATCAAGGAACCATCAGAATTCCTCTGAGACAAAACGGCCCCTGCCCCAATCTCAGACGCGTCAACCTCAACCTGAAATGGAAGAGAAACATCCGGCTGACGCAACACAGGGGCAGAAGTAAATCGGCGTTTAAGCTCCTGAAAGGCAGAAACAGCCGCGGAGGACCAATTCGTCACATCAGCGCCTTTCTTCGTCAAATCGGTCAGAGGTTTAACCACACTGGAGAAGTTGGCAATGAAACGACGATAAAAATTAGCAAAGCCCAAGAATTTCTGAAGGCTCTTCACAGATGTGGGTTGAATCCAATCATGAATGGCCTGAACCTTAACCGGATCCATTTCTACAGATGAGGGAGAAAAAATGAAGCCCAAAAAAGAAACCTTCTGCACTCCAAAGAGGCACTTCGACCCCTTCACAAATAAAGCATTATTACGGAGGATCTGAAATACCATCCTGACCTGCTTCACATGAGACTCCCAATCATCGGAAAAAATTAAAATATCATCCAAATATACAACCATGAATTTATCAAGATAACTCCGAAAGATATCATGCATGAAAGACTGGAACAAAGATGGAGCATTAGAGAGTCCGAATGGCATCACTAGGTATTCAAAATGGCCTTCAGGCTTATTAAATGCAGTTTTCCATTCGTCACCCTGCTTAATACGAATAAGATTATATGCCCCTTGAAGGTCAATCTTAGTAAACCAGCTAGCCCCCTTAATCCTAGCAAACAAATCAGTTAGCAAAGGCAAAGGGTATTGAAATTTGACCGTGATCTTATTCAAGAGGCGATAATCAATACAGGGCCTCAAGGAGCCATCCTTCTTGGCAACAAAAAAAAAACCTGCTCCCAATGGTGAAGAAGACGGCCGAATATGCCCCTTCTCCAAAGACTCCTTAATATAACTCCGCATAGCGGCATGTTCTGGCACAGACAGGTTGAAAAGTCGGCCCTTAGGGAACTTACAACCTGGAATCAAGTCAATAGCACAATCACAGTCCCTATGCGGTGGAAGGGAACTGGATTTGGGCTCATCGAATACATCCTGGAAATCCGACAAAAACTCAGGAATTTCAGAAAAGGGGGAAGAGGAAATTGACATCAAAGGAACGTGACCATGAACCCCCTGACAACCCCAACTAGTCACAGACATAGATCTCCAATCCAACACCGGATTATGTACCTGTAACCATGGAAAACCCAGCACAATATCATCATGCAAATTATGCAACACCAGAAAACGACAATCTTCCTGATGGGCTGGCGCCATGCGCATGGTCAGCTGTGTCCAAAATTGAGGTTTATTTATCGCCAACGGTGTAGCATCAATGCCCCTTAAAGGAATAGGGTTCTGCAAAGGTTGCAAGGGGAAACCACAACGTCGGGCAAATTCTAAGTCCATTAAGTTGAGAGCGGCGCCTGAATCCACAAATGCCATGACAGAAAATGATGATAATGAGCAGATCAAGGTCACAGATAACAGAAATTTAGGTTGTACAGTACTGATGGTAACAGAACTAGCGATTCTCTTAGTACGCTTAGGGCAATCAGAAATAACATGAGCAGAATCGCCGCAGTAAAAGCACAACCCATTCTGACGCCTGAATCCTTGACGTTCAGCTCTAGACAAAATCCTATCACACTGCATAGGCTCAGGACTCCGCTCAGAGGCCAACGCCACAGTGTGCACAACTCTGCACTCGCGCAAGCGCCGATCAATCTGAATGGCCAGAGACATAGAATCACTCAGACCAGCAGGCGTGGGGAATCCCACCATAACATCTTTAACGGATTCAGAAAGACCCTTTCTGAAAATTGCCGCCAAGGCATCCTCATTCCATTTAGTCAGTACAGACCATTTTCTAAATTTCTGGCAATACGATTCTGCCGCTTCTTGACCCTGACACAGGGCCAACACGGTCTTCTCAGCTTGATCCACAGAATTAGGCTCATCATACAATAACCCCAATGCTTGAAAGAAAGAGTCAACATTATGCAAAGCAGGATTGCCAGTTTCCAGGGAAAATGCCCAATCCTGTGGGTCACCACGCAGCAGGGATATGATGATCTTAACCTGTTGAATGGGATCACCAGAGGACTGGGGTCTCAATGCAAAAAACAGTTTACAGTTATTTTTGAAACTCAAAAATTTGGATCTGTCACCAAAGAATAAATCAGAAGTGGGAATCTTAGGTTCTAAGGCAGGAGTCTGAACAATATAATCTGAAATACCCTGTACCCTAGCAGCAAGCTGATCCACACGAGAAACTAACTCCTGAACATTCATGTTATTACTAGGTTCCGCAGCCACCCAGAGATTAAGAGGGAGGAAAAGGAAAAACAGGCTAAGGAAAAAAATGGCTCAAAACCTGTCCTCCCTTCTTCTGAGATGCAATTAACTCATTGTTGGCCAGTTGTACTGTTATGATCTGGTGGCCTAGGAGCAGCATGAGACGTACTCTGGAGAAGGTGGTACCTGTACTGACCGCAGACCCTGAACTTAACAACACAACTAGATGTAGCCGTGGGATGTACCTAACGCTCCCTAGACACCTCGACACAGCCTGAGGACTAAATACCCCTAAAGATAGAAACGGAAAACTATCTTGCCTCAGAGAAAATCCCCAAAGGAAAGACAGCCCCCCACAAATATTGACTGTGAGAGGAGAGGGAAATTACATACGCAGACTGAAATCAGAATTTAGCAGAGGAGGCCATTGTAGCTAAATAGAAAGTATAGTACAGAGAACTGTGCGTTCAGTATAAAAACACTAGAAAATGTCTACCACAGAAAATACAAAAACTCAACATCTGACTAAAGACATGGAGGGTATATCTGCATCTCCAGAGATACCGCTTGGCTGCAAAAAATCCTTTCACAGACAACCTGGACAAGATAATACATGAAAATGCACAGAACTATAAGGCCCACAGCATGTGGACAGCAGAAACAAAGCCAGGACTAATCTTTGAAGAAAAGCACAGCAAACAGGAGAGACCAGTAAGGGATGTGAATCCTCCAAAAACAATGGACAACTGGCACTGACTAAAGGATCAAGCAGGACTAAATAGCTGAGTTCAAATTGCAAAAAGTGAACACACCTGATAGATGCTGCGATCCACAGACAGCAGCACTACCACTCATAACCACCGGAGGGAGCCCAAGAGCAGAATTCACAACAGCGCGCATCGGCACAGCTTCCCTGGATCCTGGCGGGTGAGTATATCACTATTTTTTATTTTAATAATTTTTTTCACACGGATATGTGTCATGATCCCAATGGCAGGGGATCACAAAAGGACAAGCACAAAAACAAAACAAGCTCTAGGGTGATGGAACCTGAGCTGACCGCGATCCTGAACCTAAACACACAACTAGCAGTAGCCGGGGAACGTGCCTACGATGATTCCTAGACGTCTCGCGCCAGCCGAAGGATTAACTTCCCCTATAAGAAGAAACACAGACCTCACTTGCCTCCAGAGAAACACCCCACAGAAATAGCAGCCCCCCACATGTAATAACGGTGAAATGAGAGGAAAGCACATACGTAGTTATGAAAATAGAATCAGCAAAAATGAGGCCCGCTAAAGCTAGATAGCAGAGGATACAAAAGTGAACTGCGCGGTCAGCGAAAAACCCTTCAAAAAACCATCCTGAAATTACTTGAACTCATGTGCCAACTCATGGAACATGAGGAGTAATTTCAGCCCACTAGAGCAACCAGCAGCAAGGAATCACATATCTGCAAGCTGGACTAAGACAAAAATTAAGCAAAACGTGGAACAGGAAAATCAAAACTTAGCTTGTCCTGAAGATAACAGACGCAGGGAGCAGAGGTAAAAAGACACGCTGATTACATTGATAGCCGGCGAGGAAATGACAAAAAAGCCAGGTTAAATAGGAAACTCCCATAACCTGATGGAACAGGTGGACACCAGAGACTGCAGAGAACACAAGTCACCCAGTACCATCAGTAACCACCAGAGGGAGCCCAAAAACAGAACTCACAACAGTACCCCCCCCTTGAGGAGGGGTCACCGAACCCTCACGAGAACCACCAGGGCGACCAGGATGAGCCCTATGAAAAGCACGGACCAAATCTGCAGCATGAACATCAGAGGCAATCACCCAAGAATTATCCTCCTGACCATAACCCTTCCACTTGACCAAATACTGGAGTTTCCGTCTGGAAACACGAGAATCCAAGATCTTCTCCACAACATACTCCAATTCACCCTCCACCAGCACCGGAGCAGGAGGCTCAAGCGAAGGAACGACAGGTACCTCATACTTCCGCAACAACGACCGATGAAACACATTATGAATAGCAAACGATGCCGGGAGATCCAAACGAAACGACACAGGGTTAAGAATTTCCAAGATCCTATAGGGACCGATGAACCGAGGCTTGAACTTAGGAGAAGAGACCTTCATAGGAACAAAACGAGAAGACAACCACACCAAGTCCCCAACAAGAAGTCGAGGACCCACGCGGCGACGGCGATTAGCAAACTGCTGAGCCCTCTCCTGAGACAACTTCAAATTGTCCACCACATGACTCCAAATCCGATGCAACCTATCCACCACCATGTCCACTCCAGGACAATCAGAAGGCTCCACCTGACCAGAGGAAAAACGAGGATGAAACCCCGAATTACAAAAGAAAGGAGAAACCAAGGTAGCAGAACTAGCCCGATTATTAAGGGCAAACTCGGCAAGCGGCAAAAAGGAAACCCAGTCATCCTGATCAGCAGAAACAAAACACCTTAAATAAGTTTCTAAAGTCTGATTAGTTCGTTCCGTCTGGCCAGTCGTCTGGGGATGGAATGCAGACGAAAAGGACAAATCAATGCCCATCTTAGCACAGAACGTCCGCCAAAATCTAGACACAAACTGGGATCCCCTGTCAGAAATGATGTTCTCCGGAATGCCATGCAAACGGACCACGTTTTGAAAAAACAGAGGGACCAACTCAGAGCAGGAAGGTAACTTAGGCAAGGGTACCAGATGAACCATCTTAGAAAAGCGGTCACACACAACCCATATGACGGACATTTTTTGAGAGACAGGGAGATCCGAAATAAAGTCCATGGAAATGTGCGTCCAAGGCCTCTTCGGGATAGGCAAAGGTAACAACAATCCACTGGCCCGAGAACAGCAAGGCTTAGCCCGAGCGCAAACTCCACAAGACTGCACGAAAGAACGCACATCCCTCGACAAGGAAGGCCACCAAAAAGACCTGGCCACCAAGTCTCTAGTACCAAATATTCCAGGATGACCTGCCAACACAGAAGAATGGACCTCGGAGATGACTCTACTGGTCCAATTATCCGGAACAAACAGTCTCTCCGGCGGACAACGATCAGGTTTATCCGCCTGAAACTCCTGCAAAGCACGTCGCAAGTCTGGGGAGACAGCCGACAATATCACCCCATCCCTAAGGATACCAGTGGGCTCAGAATTTCCAGGGGAGTCAGGCACAAAACTCCTAGAAAGAGCATCCGCCTTCACATTCTTTGAACCTGGCAGGTATGAAACCACAAAATTGAAACGGGAGAAAAACAGTGACCAACGAGCCTGTCTAGGATTCAGACGCTTGGCAGACTCAAGGTACATCAGATTTTTGTGATCAGTCAAGACCACCACACGATGTCTAGCACCCTCAAGCCAATGACGCCACTCCTCAAATGCCCACTTCATGGCCAAAAGCTCCCGATTACCAACATCATAATTCCGTTCAGCGGGCGAAAATTTTCTAGAAAAGAACGCACATGGCTTCATCACTGAGCCATCGGAGCTTCTCTGTGACAAAACCGCCCCCGCTCCGATCTCGGAAGCATCAACCTCAACCTGAAAAGGAAGCGACGTATCTTGCTGACGCAACACAGGAGCAGAAGAAAATCGGCGCTTAAGTTCCTGAAAGGCCTCCACAGCCGCAGGAGACCAATCAGTAACATCAGCACCCTTTTTAGTCAAATCCGTCAAAGGCTTAACAACACTAGAAAAATTAGTTATGAAGCGACGATAAAAATTAGCAAAGCCCAAGAATTTCTGTAGACTCTTAAGAGATGTAGGCTGCGTCCAGTCACAAATAGCCTGAACCTTGACGGGATCCATCTCAATAGTAGAAGGGGAAAAAATATACCCCAAAAAAGAAATCTTCTGGACTCCAAAGAGACATTTAGAACCCTTTACAAACAAAGAATTGGCCCGCAGGACCTGAAACACCTTCCTGACCTGCTGAACATGAGACTCTCAGTCATCAGAAAAAACCAAAACATCATCCAAATACACGATAATAAATTTATCCAGATATTCATGGAAAATATCGTGCATAAAAGACTGGAAGACAGAAGGAGCATTAGAAAGTCCAAAAGGCATCACCAAATACTCGAAATGGCCCTCAGGCGTATTAAATGCGGTTTTCCACTCATCACCCTGCCTTATCTGCACAAGATTATACGCACCCCGAAGATCAATCTTAGTGAACCATTTAGCCCCCTTAATGCGAGCGAACAAATCAGTCAACAATGGCAAAGGATACTGATATTTGACTGTAATCTTATTCAGAAGACAATAATCTATGCAAGGCCTCAAGGAACCATCTTTTTTGGCCACAAAAAAAAAACCTGCTCCCAAAGGGGACGAAGATGGACGGATATATCCCTTTTCCAAGGACTCCTTAACATAATTCCGCATAGCAGTATGCTCTGGCACTGACAGATTGAAGAAACGACCTTTAGGGAATTTACTGCCAGGAATCAAATCTATAGCACAATCGCAATCCCTGTGAGGAGGAAGCGAACTGAGCTTAGGCTCCTCAAAAACCTCCCGATAATCAGACAAAAATACCGGAACCTCAGAAGGAGTAGATGAAGCGATAGAAATCGGAGATGCATAATCATGAACCCCCTGACATCCCCAGCTTAACACAGACATTGTTTTCCAGTCCAGGACTGGGTTATGAGTTTGTAACCATGGCAGACCAAGCACTAAGACATCATGTAAATTATACAGTACCAGGAAGCGAATCACCTCCTGATGAACGGGAGTCATACGCATGGTCACTTGTGTCCAGTACTGAGGTTTATTCATAGCCAAAGGTGTAGAGTCAATTCCTTTCAAAGGAATAGGAACTTCCAGAGGTTCCAGACTAAACCCACAGCGATTGGCAAATGACCAATCCATAAGACTCAGGGCAGCGCCTGAATCCACATAGGCATTGACGGAAATGGATGATAATGAACAAATCAGCGTCACAGACAGAATGAACTTAGACTGTAAAGTACCAATGGCAACAGACTTATCAACCTCTTTTGTGTGTTTAGAGCATGCTGATATAACATGAGCTGAATCACCACAATAAAAACACAATCCATTTTTCCGCCTATAATTTTGCCGTTCACTTCTGGACTGAATTCTATCACATTGCATTATCTCAGGTGCCTGTTCAGAAGACACCGCCAAATGGTGCACAGGTTTGCGCTCCCGTAAACGCCGATCAATCTGAATAGCCATAGTCATGGACTCATTCAGACCTGTAGGCGCCGGGAACCCCACCATAACATCTTTAATGGCCTCAGAAAGGCCATCTCTGAATTTTGCAGCCAGAGCGCACTCATTCCACTGAGTAAGCACCGACCATTTCCGAAATTTCTGACAATATATTTCTGCTTCATCTTGCCCCTGAGAGAGAGCCAATAAAGCTTTTTCAGCCTGAATCTCTAGGTTAGGTTCCTCATAGAGCAAACCCAATGCCAGAAAAAACGCATCCACATTGAGCAACGCAGGATCCCCTGGTGCCAATGCAAATGCCCAATTCTGAGGGTCACCCCGCAGGAAAGATATAACAATCTTGAACCGGTGAGCAGGGTCTCCAGAGGAGCGAGATTTCAAGGAAAGAAACAACTTGCAATTGTTCCTAAAATTCAGAAAACTAGATCTATCTCCAGAAAAAAACTCTGGGACAGGAATTCTAGGTTCAGACATAGGCGTATGTACAACAAAATCTTGTATATTTTGAACCTTAGCAGCAAGATTATTCAGGCTGGAAGCCAAACTCTGGACGTCCATGATAAACAGCTGAGGTCAGAGCCATTCAAGGATTAAGAGGAGGAAAGAAGCAGTCAAGCTGCAATTAAGGCTAGGCAGCAAACACTGAGGAGGGGAAAAAAAAAAAAAAAAAAAACTTCCTCAGACTACTTTTCCTCCTATTTCAGCCAAAACGATGACCAATTTTTTCAGGCCGGCTATACTGTCATGATCCCAATGGCAGGGGATCACAAAAGGACAAGCACAAAAACAAAACAAGCTCTAGGGTGATGGAACCTGAGCTGACCGCGATCCTGAACCTAAACACACAACTAGCAGTAGCCGGGGAACGTGCCTACGATGATTCCTAGACGTCTCGCGCCAGCCGAAGGATTAACTTCCCCTATAAGAAGAAACACAGACCTCACTTGCCTCCAGAGAAACACCCCACAGAAATAGCAGCCCCCCACATGTAATAACGGTGAAATGAGAGGAAAGCACATACGTAGTTATGAAAATAGAATCAGCAAAAATGAGGCCCGCTAAAGCTAGATAGCAGAGGATACAAAAGTGAACTGTGCGGTCAGCGAAAAACCCTTCAAAAAACCATCCTGAAATTACTTGAACTCATGTGCCAACTCATGGAACATGAGGAGTAATTTCAGCCCACTAGAGCAACCAGCAGCAAGGAATCACATATCTGCAAGCTGGACTAAGACAAAAATTAAGCAAAACGTGGAACAGGAAAATCAAAACTTAGCTTGTCCTGAAGATAACAGACGCAGGGAGCAGAGGTAAAAAGACACGCTGATTACATTGATAGCCGGCGAGGAAATGACAAAAAAGCCAGGTTAAATAGGAAACTCCCATAACCTGATGGAACAGGTGGACACCAGAGACCGCAGAGAACACAAGTCACCCAGTACCATCAGTAACCACCAGAGGGAGCCCAAAAACAGAACTCACAACAGATATGGTGCCCACACTGCTAAATACTGCGTGGGCTGTGTTCTATACCGCGTGGCTGCTATATACTGCGTGGGCAGTACTATATACTTCATGGCTGCTATATACTACGTGGGCTGTACTATATACTACATGGCTGCTATATACTACGTGGGCTGTGTGATATACTGCATGGGCTGTGCTATATACTACGTGCCCTGTGTTATATACTACATGGGCAGTGTTATATACTGCGTGGCTGCTATATACTGCGTGGGTTGTGTTAAATAGTACTTGGGCTGTATTAACGCATCGGTATTCTACAATATGTATGTATTGTGGTGCAGTAAAAAGTGTAGTGTTGGACGGAAGATATATTTCTCCCAGCAGGATAAGTTTTGGCCTGTTATTTTCCTAAGGTTGAAGACCTGCAGTGATGCCACGATCATGTGATCAGCCCATGTGATGGATACCTCACCTGTGGGTGTGGCTATAGACTATGTAATGAAGTTTCTTTTTGTTTGGCACATGTTAGTCTGGGTTTGGAGCTGGGCTGGAAGAAGCCTGAACTGTTCACTCTGCCACACATGTCACAAAGGATGGTGACATAACGGTTAGCAACCCTGGGAATGGCACCTGGCGGAAGCCGCTGACCTGGCAGCCGCTTAGTTAAGCCCGTCCCGTGTAAGGGTGAGTCTGAGACCAGTGGTTCTCCAAGCTGGAGTATGTTTGGGTTTTTTTCTTACTTTCTGTCACGGACTGTTTAAAGTGAAAATAAACCATTGAAGTTTGGACTGGAAGCCTATGTGTTGCCTCATTACTGCGGCCCTACCATTGCTCACCTGAACCGATCCCCACATCTTGGTGTTCGAATGCGGGCAGACGCAGTGAGGCCAGGCTATTTTAGTTTTTTTTTACTTTTTTACTCTGAACTCCGGCTTATGTCCTGGGTGAAAGGAGTGGCGCAGACCCAGTCGGGGAACTCTGCAGAAATGGAGGCCACAATAAAAGTGCTTGTGGATGCTATGCGACAACAGCAGCAGGCTACGCAGCAGCAGGAAACCAACCAGCTGTTGATACAGCATCTCACGGCGTCGCAGACAAGAGGAGCTTCACGGGGAATCCATGATGTCCGGGAAGCGGTTCGTACAGCGATCCCCAAAATGGAGAAATCTGATGACGTCGAGACGTACTTGGAGATGTTTGAGGGAGTAGCTGAGCGGGAGAGACTACCCCGGGACCAGTGGGCAGAAGTCATTGCTCCATTTCTGGCTCCAGGACCTATGAAAGCCTATCAAGATCTATCCCCTGAGCAGAGGGAGGACTACGCAGTCGTCAAGGGTGAGATACTGGCACGTCTTGGGGTAAATGTGTTGGTCCGGGCCCAGCGGGTACATTAGTGGGAGTTTAACCCTTCCAAGCCAGCTCGCTCCCAGTATTATGACATGTTGCACTTATTTCAGAAATGGTTACAGCCTGAGGTTCTGTCTCCCGTGGCCATGCTGGACCGCCTAGTGAGTGATAAATTTTGGAGGGGTTTGCCCCACTCCCTCCAATCATGGGTCGGGCAAGGATCCCCTACTAATGCGCTCCAGATGATGGACCTGATAGAACGATATGGGGCAACCAAAGAGCTCCAGGGAGGGACTCCCCCCGGAAGGTGTCCGGAAGGTTCCCTAAATCTCCGCCCCTGGCTCGGCGAGCAGAGCCCAGGAAGGCCACTCAAGACTTATCTGGAGGAGAAAGAGGCCCCATAGTCTGCTGGCGGTGCCAGTAGCCTGGCCATATGAGAGCTGATTGCCCCCACCTGGCTGATCCTATGTTGACAAACTTTGGGTATCGCCAACCCCATTATGCCGAACTGATTTGCACTACAGGTATCCAGGAAGGATCCAATATGGGACATTTGTGTAAGGTGGATGTAGAGGGTACCCCAGCCGTGGCCCTACTGGACTCAGGGAGTCTCGAGACCCTGGTACGAGCCAGTCTGGTTCAGTCCAGCGAGTACACTGGTCGGAACGTTGGGGTGTTATGTATACATGGGGACTTAAAAGACTATCCTACCGCCCTAGTGGTGATAAACACGCCAGCGGGGAGGCGGTGCCACAAGGTGGGGGTTGTGGTTAACTTACATTATGAATTGATACTTGGTAGAGATTTTCCTTTATTTTCTGTACTTTGGCCCACAGTTGTCTCACCCAGTGGACAGCTGCCGACACCGGTGACAACCAGGTTACATTCTCCAGAAGTGGGGCATGAACCTGGTAACCCAGAGGAAGAAGAATTGGCGGTAGGGGTGGTCTCCCCTTCGGCAGAGGAGGGGGAAAATTCTCCCATAGAAGTGTTGGCCGGGGATGTGGAAGATTTGCCGCCAGGACCTGAATTGTTAGACTTAAATGTATCGAGCGATAATTTTGGTACAGCGCAACTCCGAGACCCGACTTTGACTCGGGCCAGGGAAAATGTACTGTTTATTAACGGGGAACCCCAACAACCTGGGGCGGCCACCGAGTTGCCACGATTTGAGCTAAACCGAAACCTGTTGTATCGAGTTGATAAAGTACGGGGGGAAATGGTAGAACAGTTATTGGTACCTCAGGCCTATCGTAGGCTGGTAATGGACCTAGCGCATGCTCATGTACTCGGGGGGCATTTGGGCCAAAAGAAAACCCTAGACCGAATTTTGCAGCGGTTTTACTGGCTAGGGGTTCATGAAGAAGTTAAACGGTATTGTAATTCCTGTCCTGTGTGCCAGGTAACCAGTCCCCAGCCACACTTTCGGAGTCCTTTGGTGCCTCTACCTATTATAGAGGTGCCTTTCGAAAGAGTGGCAATGGATCTGGTCGGTCCTGTCAATAAGTAGCAAGGGGTCACCAACACATCCTAGTAGTTCTATATTATGCCACCCGGTATCCTGAGGCTGTTCCGCTGCGCCACACGTCGGCTAAGCTCATAGCAAAAGAACTCATGGGAATGTTTTCTAGGGTGGGGATTCCGCAAGAGATTGTAACAGACCAAGGAACCCCTTTTATGTCAAAAATTATGAAAGAGCTCTGCCGCTTGTTAAATGTCAAACAGTTGCGCACCTCAGTTTATCACCCCCAAACAGATGGGCTGGTAGAAAGATTCAACAAAACGCTAAAGAGCATGCTAAAAAAAACGTTTCTAAAGATGGGAAGGATTGGGATCTTTTACTCCCATATTTGTTGTTTGCAGTACGGGAGGTGCCGCAGGCATCTAAGGGGTTCTCGCCTTTTGAATTATTGTATGGCCGACATCCCCGGGGCTTACTGGATATAGCCAAGGAGGCTTGGGAGAACAACCAACCCCCCACAAGAGTGTAATAGAGCATGTTGCAAAAATGCAGGAAAGGATGGAGACAGTCCTACCATTGGTCCGGGAACATATGGAAGCAGCACAAAAGTCTCAGAGTCGGGTCTATAACCGGGAGGCTTGGGTAAGAACCTTTAGTCCTGGGGATCGCGTGTTGGTACTTGTGCCCACAGTGGATAGCAAATTTCTGGCAAGGTGGCAGGGGCCCTATGAGATTATGGAGAAGGTGGGACCGGTAAACTATAAGGTACACCAACCAGGCCGAAGGAAGCCAGAGCAGGTTTATCATATTAATTTGCTTAAACTGTGGAAAGACAGAGACCACCTTGGCGGGGATAGTCCGCTGCCTGCATTCCCTGTAGAGAAGACTCCATTACCTCTGGGTGAGTCAGGAGAAGCCTTGTCTGTAGTCAAAATACCAGATACATTATCTCCTAAACAGGTTCAGGAGGTCCGGGAGTTTGTTAGCCGAAATACGGACGTTTTTTCTGAACTCCCTGGACGTACCTCCATAGTCCAACATGACATTGTTACGGAGCCACAGGCCAAAGTCCGATTAAAGCCATATCGGGTGCCTGAGGCTCGGCGACAAGCCATATCCCGGGAGGTGGAAAATATGTTACAATTAGGGGTCATAGAAGAGTCGCAAAGTGACTGAGCCAGTCCAATAGTCCTAATACCTAAACCTGATGGGACCCTAAGATTCTGTAATGACTTCAGAAAACTTAATGAAGTTTCAAAATTTGATGCTTACCCCATGCCCCGGGTGGATGAATTGATAGAGCGGTTTGGGCAGGCACGGTATTTTTCAACCCTTGACCTTACAAAAGGGTACTGGCAGGTGCCCCTAACAAAGGCAGCTAAGGAAAAATCGGCCTTTGTAACGCCCGAAGGGCTGTTTCAGTATAAGGTGTTACCTTTTGGTTTGCATGGTGCGCCGGCGACGTTCCAACGGTTAATGGATATTGTTCTCCATCCCCATTGCAGTTATGCCTCAGCCTATCTGGATGATATTGTTGTGTACAGTGCAGACTGGGAAAGTCACTTACCCAAGGTACAGGCGGTGATTGATTCCCTCCGGCAAGCAGGGCTAACAGCCAATCCAAAGAAGTGTTCCATAGGGATGGAGGAAGCTCGGTACTTGGGTTACGTCATTGGGAGAGGTGTTGTGAATTCTGCTTTTGGGCTCCCTCCGGTGGTTGTAGGTGGTAATGCAGTTGTCCCTGGGCTGCAGTCCTGGACAGGTGTATCTGCTGATTGCAATTCAGACTGGGGTATTTAGGTTTGCAGGACTCATTAGTCCTTGCCAGTTGTCAATGTTTCTTGGGAAGTGTTAGACCTCTGTCTGGCTTCTACTGCTTAGCTGCCAATTCAGCAAAGATAAGTGTCTGTTTCTTTTTCTATGGCACACAAGCTGTGTGCTTGTTTTTTTTTATTGTATTCCTGCTCTGAGTGTAGGATTCTGTGGAGTTGCAGATATACGTTCCACGTCTTTAGTTAGATGGAGGAAGTTTTTGTATTATCTGCTGTGGATATTTTTGGAAGGGTTTTAATACTGACCGCACAGTACTCTGTCCTATCCTTTCCTATTTTAGCTAGAGTGGCCTCTTGTGCTAAATCCTGATTTCTGCCTGTGTGTGTCTTTCCTCTCCTACTCACAGCCAATATTTGTGGGGGGCTGCCTATCCTTTGGGGTTCTGCTCTGAGGCAAGGTAGAATTCCTATTTCCATCTATAGGGGTATTTAGTCCTCCGGCTGTGACGAGGTGTCTAGGGATTGTTAGGTACACCCCACGGCTACTTCTAGTTGCGGTGTTAAGATCAGGATTTGCGGTCAGTATAGTTACCACCTACTCCAGTGAAAGTTTTCATGCTGCTCCAAGGTCACCGGATCATAACAGTACAACTGGCCAATAATGAGTTAAATGCATCTCAGAAGAAGGGAAGAAAGGTGTTGAGCCATTTTTTTTTCTTCAGTCTGCTTTATCTTCTCTTCCCTCTTTATCTCTGGGTGGCTGAGGAGACTTGTGCTAGCATGGATGTTCAGGAATTAGCTTCTCGTGTAGACCAGCTTGCTGCTAGGGTGCAGGGTATTTCTGATTATATTGTTCAGACTCCTGTTTTAGAACCGAAGATTCCTACTCCTGATTTATTTTTTGGTGACAGGTCCAAATTTTTGAGTTTTAAAAACAACTGTAAACTGTTTTTGCTTTGAGACCTCGATCCTCCGGTGATTCCATTCAGCAGGTTAAAATCGTCATCTCCCTGCTGCGTGGCGACCCGCAGGATTGGGCGTTTTCCCTGGAATCTGGGAATCCGGCTTTGCTTAATGTAGGATTATTATATGATGAACCTAATTCTGTGGATCAAGCTGAGAAGACCTTGTTGGGCCTATCTCAGGGTCAAGAGGCGGCAGAAATGTATTGTCAGAAATTCAGAAAATGGTCTGTGTTGACTAAATGGAATAATAATGCTTTGGCGGCAATTTTCAGAAAGGGTCTTTCTGAATCCGTTAAAGATGTTATGGTGGGGTTTCCCACGCCTTCCGGTCTGAGTGATTCTATGTCTCTGGCCATTCAGATTGACCGGCGCTTGCGGGAGCGCAGAACTGTGCGCACTGTGGCGTTGTCCTCAGAGCAGATTCCTGAGCCAATGCAGTGTGATAAGATTCTGTCTAGAACGGAACGACAAGGATTTAGACGTCAGAATAGGTTGTGTTACTATTGTGGCGATGCTTCTCATGTCATTTCAGTCTGCCCTAAGCGGACAAAGAGGATCGCTAGTTCATTTACCATCAGTACTGTACAACCTAAATTTCTGTTATCTGTGTCCTTGATCTGCTCATTGTCATCATTTTCTGTCATGGCGTTTGTGGATTCAGGCGCCACCTTGAACTTAATGGACTTTGAGTTTGCCAGGCGTTGTGGTTTTCCCTTGCAGCCTTTGCAGAACCCTATACCTTTAAGGGGCATTGCTGCTACACCCTTGGCTAAAAATAAGCCGGGCTGCTGAGTCAGCAGTAAAGCGTACAGTACAGGGTGCAGAGTAATCTCAGCAGTAAAGGCACAGTGCAGGGTGCAGAGTAATTTCAGCAGTATAGGGCACAGTGCCGGATGCAGAGTAATCTCAGCAGTAAAGTGCACAGTGCAGGTGCAGAGTAATCTCAGCAGTAAAGGGCAGAGTGCAGAGTAATCTCAGCAGTAAATGGCACAGTGCAGGTGTAGAGTAATCTCAGCAGTAAAGGGCACAGTGCAGTGTGCAGAGTAATCTCAGCAGTAAAGGGCACAGTGCAGGTGCAGAGTAATCTCAGCAGTAAAGGGCACAGTGCAGAGTAATCTCAGCAGTAAAGCGCACAGTGCATGGTGCAGAGTAATGTCAGCAATCAAGGGCACAGTGCAGTAATCTCAGCAGTAAAGGGCACAGTGCAGTGTGCAGAGTAATCTCAGCAGTAAAGGGCACAGTGCAGGTGCAGACTAATCTCAGCAGTAAAGGGTACAGTGCAGAGTAATCTCAGCAGTAAAGCGTACAGTGCAGTGTGCAGAGTAATCTCAGCAGTAAAGGGCACAGTGCAGTGTGCAGAGTAATCTCAGTCGTAAAGGGCACAGTGCAGGTTCAGAGTAATCTCAGCAGTAAAGGGCACAGTGCAGGATGCAGAGTAATCTCAGCAGTAAAGTGCATGGTGCAGAGTAATCTCAGCAGTAAAGGGCATAATGTAGGGTGCAGAGTAATCTCAGCAGTAAAGAGCACAGTACATGTGCAGCACCCCCACGTAAGGGCAATGGGGTACTCGGTACCGGGTCCTTCAGTCCCTTCTCTGGGGATGTCACGGTGGCCCGATCCGGACCGTGGCCCTATGAGGGGCGCGCAATTAAAGGTGAAGTTTGTACGGTGTTCGTGACGCCACCTGTGGTATTCGGTCATGATGACCGACGCTGCTTAGGGGTCCACTGGGGTGATGTTATGGCAGCTAGATGGTATACCTTTCCACAGGTGAAGTGTTTCCCCAGGGCTTCCCTTGAGTGTAGATGGTGATGTTGGTTGGTGCAAGGCGCGGTGAATAATGAGGACACAAAGGGTGCAGTCTCTTTACCTTTACTGAAGGCTTTTGCATCCACAGTCCAGAGTGCAGGTTCACAGGGTAGGCAGGGTCCGGCCGGTCTGATGACACTTCCAGAGTCCCCTTATCCAGGTGGAAGTCAGTAGCCTACCTACTAGCGCTCGGGCGTTGTAGTACCCCCCTGCTGAGCAACTCGGTGAGGTCCTCACAGCTTTTGCAGATGTTATCTCTTCTCTCTGTTCCCCAGATGGATAGGACAAACCCATATGATGGTGGTGGCCTGAGGCTATTTTATAGGGACCCTAGTGTCGCCCCTCCTCCACGTTGCCACCTTGTCTGCTTAGGTTATTAGGTCGGACAGCCAACTTGGAATTGACTGCCCTGCCGGTCTTTGAAGTAAAGCATAAAGTCTATTACTCCCTCTGTGCTCCGGCCACCGGTCCGCACTCCAGAAAGAGGCAGCCTCTCCCAGAATAGAACTCCTTCTGGTTTTCTATACTCCTTTGCCGTGACTTCGTTTCTCTCTCCGTACGAACACCCTTCGCTTCATGTCCTTTCTAGGGATGCTGCCGCAATGTAGTGCAGGCGCAGCTCCGTGTCTTTCTATCTTGCTGAGCCTTCAATGTATTTTCCTTCTCCTCTGTCTGCTTGACAGGTGTCTCTTGGGCCGAGCCCAGGCAGCTCCTCTCCTCTCACTCCTTCTCCTTCCTCTCTCTTCCTCCTGCTACCAGCTTCTCCCAGCTTCTGACTGACTTTCTAACCAACCCACTAGTTTTACCCATCTGTGAGGAGTGGCCTAGTAGATAGAACCCTTAGCTCCCCCTGGTGACTTGGAGTGTGAAGTGTGCTGTGGGTCTTGTGATACCTGGCAGGGTGGACTCCTTCAGTGCCATCAGACGTAACATCATTCCCCCTGGTGGAAGAGCGACATTACTGCAGTAACCAGGACTC